>NC_072406.2:137124166-137444000 GCF_028858775.2 Pan troglodytes | reverse complement strand
AGCTACAACTCCCATTGCACAGGCTGTCCATCTTTTCACCTTCTGTCTCCTGTCCTTCAATCAGGGGACAAGGGACAATGCTGGAACCCTTCCTTACACTTCTCAGGAGGTCCCAACTGAAGCAAGCCCCTTGCCACACTATGTGAAGATCATACTCCCTTTGCTCCTCCCCTCATTCTCGTTACTCCCTCACACCTGATTCCTAGGATTCTTCCCAAATAAACTACCTGCATCCAAATCCTTGCCTCAGGCTCTGCTTCCAGGGAAACCGACACTAAGACACACTCATCTTTCCTTAATCAAATGCCTTTGGTATATTTTCATCTCAGCGTGTGTATTTTATCTCATTTCATATGAGTGATTGATACTGTATTTCACTGTATATCACATCTATAGCAACTTATTTAGCTAGTCATCTACTGGTAGATGGAGTGTTTCAAATTACAATGTGATGAAAATTGTTATACAAAAGTCTATACTCTTATGCATATGTGTCTATAGGGAAATTTTCAAAAGTAAAATTGCTGTGTCCAAGGGTATAAACATTTAAAAATTGTATTAGTGCTGCCAGATTTCTCCCCAGAAAAGCTGTGCCAATTTGAACTCACACCTAAAATGTGTGATACTGCCTGTTACACTATATCTTTCCCACTACTTAGTGTTTGTGATGGCTAATTTTATGTATCAACTCAACAGGGCTAAGGAATGCCCAGATAGCTGGTAAAACACTATTTCTGGGTGCATCTGTGAGGGTGTTTCCAGAAGAGATTAGCATGTGAATCAGTGGACTGAATAAAGAAGAACCCCTCTCACCAATATGCGAGGGCATCACCCAACTCATTGAGGGCCTGAATAGAATGAAAAGGCAGAGAAAGGGTAAATTTTCTATCTCTACTACAGCTGGGACATCCATCTTCTCCTGCCCTTAGACATCCGTGTTCCTGGTTCTCAGGCCTTCAGGTTCAGACCATTGGCTCCCCGAGTTCTCAGCCTTTAAGGCTTGGGCTGATACAACACCACCAGCTTTCCTGGGCCTCCAGCTTGCAGACAGCAAACCATGGGACTTCTCAGTCTGTGAACCAATCCCTCATTATAAATCACTTTCTATATATTTATATATATTTATATTGTTTTATATATATATCTCTCCCATTGGTTCTGTTTTTCTTGAGAACACTGACTAATATGGTGTTATCAATCTTTTTTAATCACATAAGTTAAAATTGGTATCACATGGTTGTTTTATTTTATATTACTGTAATGATGAGTTTGAGCAGGAAAATTATTTATCTGGGTCTCCTCAGTGTGTTGCAAAGAATTTGATACTTTTAAGTTTTGGACTTGCATATCTTTTTAAGGTTTAATTATAGGTATTGTGTAGTATCATTTTACTATTATAAATGATCTTCCTAATATTACAGTTTTTAACTGTTTACTGCTGGTGTATAGAAATGCCGCTGGCATTCATCTATTTATTCCATATCCAGCCACCTTGCTAAAGCCTCCTTTAAGTCTAACAGTTTATAACTTATTTGGGGTTTCCTTTATCCTTAGTAATTTTATCTGCAAATGATGACAATCATATACTTCTTCCTTTCAGATTGCAATGTCTTTGATTTATTTTTCATGTCTTTTTTATTTTTTGACTAGGACCTCCAGGACAATGTTGAATATCAGTGGTGTTAGTGGACATTTTTGTCTTATTTCTACAAATCAATATGATAAAAGCAAACAACCTAGATGAAAGATGAAAAAGGACATAAGCCTGTAAGTTCACAGAGGAGGAAAAAGACATAGCCTGTACATATAAAAAGAGATGTTCAATTTTGCTAGTACTAAAGAAATGCAAATCAAGACCACAATGAAATGTTTTTTTTTCTTTTTCTTTTTTTTTTTTTTTGAGACAGGGTCTCACTCTGTCACCCAGGCTGGAGTGCAGTGGTGCAATCTCAGCTCACTGCAACCTCTGCCTTCCATGCTCAAGCGATTCTCCTGCCTCAGCCTCCCAAGTAGCTGGGATTCCAGGCGCCCACCACCACACCTAGCTAATTTTTGTATTTTTTGTAGAGACGGGGTTTTGCCACGTTGGCCAGGCTGGTCTCAAACTCCTGACCTCAAGTGATCCACCCACCTCGGCCTCCCAAAGTCCTGGGATTACAGGCGCGAGCCATCGTGCCCAGCTGAAATGCTATTTTATGTCCAATCAACCAGCATAAAAAGCCTGACATACTAACTCATGGACAGGAGGTGTGGACCAGTGTAATACCTTAGACCTTGCTAGGATCTAGGAAATGAAGGGGAGCGTGCTGGAAATGTAAGCCAGTGTCATTGTTCCAGGGCTTGGGTTGGAGGGTGGGCATGATGCCCACCGCAGTCATCAATAAACATACAAATAAGTAAACAAAAGGGGGGATAAAGGAACCAATGCTGAGTGTGTGTCATAAACCAAGACTTAAAATGAACCCTATCCTGGGTATCAAAAGTCCAGAAAAAATAAAAAGGAAAAAGAAGCATAAAAAAGAAGGTAAAATTCATTTATAATTCCATTAGTGAGAGACATTTTCTGAACACTCAGTCTATCTTATGCACATATGTAGATAGATGATATTGATAGATGAGAAATAAAGACACAAACAAGCAATACAACTACAACAAAGTTGGGACCATACTGTATACGACACTTTATATATTTATAGGTTTCTTCTATTTTTTTTTTTTTTTTTTTTTTTGAGACGGAGTCTCGCTCTATCACCCAGGCTGGAGTTCAGTGGCATGATCTCGGCTCACTGCAGCCTCCGCCTCCTGGGTTCAAGCAATTCTTCCTGCCTCAGCCTCCCAAGTAGCTGGGATTACAGGTGCCCAACACCACACCCGGCTAATTTTTGTTTTCACTAGAGACAGGGTTTCACCATGTTGGCCAGGCTGGTCTCGAACTCCTGACCTCAGGTGACCTCCCAAAGTGCTAGGTGTGAAGCACTGTGCCCGGCTCTTCTATTTATTTAAGGAGCTTAAAAAATTTTTTTGTTGTATTTTGTGACTTAATCTAATGCTTTTCTGCTCATAAATGTTTTGAGAGAGGAAACGTGGTTTCATCTGGATGCTGTGGTGCACGTCTGTAGTTCTAGCTACTTGGGAGGCTGAGGTGGGAGGATCACTTGAGGCCAGGAGTTGGAGGCCACAGTGCGCTATGCACTCTGTTCTGGCCTGTGACTAGCTGCTGCACTACAGCCTGGGCAATATAGTAAGATTCTGTCTCTAAAAACAAACAAACAAAAAAATTAATTAATTAATTTCCTAAAAAGAAAAATAGTTTTAGTAAATGATAAAGCAGCTAAATTATCAGTGGACAATTGAGAAAATAGTGCTACTGACAGAGAGTAAAAAAATGAAAAATCTAATAGGGGAGTTCATTTGGGGTAAAGATGTTATGTATAGCTTTAGAGATTTCGAGTTGAAAGTGAACGCTCAGGTTGGGTATTTGGTTGAAAATTGAAGCTAGAAGTTTGGCTATGAAAATACACAGATAGAAATTTTGGAGTCATCAGAGTGAGGATGATAGCTGAAGCCAGAAATATGACATTAGTGATGTCTAAAGAATAAGAAGGACTTGAAAATATGGTTTGTGTTAAAGGAGCAATATTACAAAGAGATAAATGAGCAGAGACTTGGTGAAAATCCACTATTCAGGAGAGAAGAGAGAGAGAAGGAAAAGAAACAACGTCTCCAGAGAAGAAGAGATCAGAGAGAGAGAGAGAAAGAGAGCAGGGTGGTAAGTGTGGGGAAGGAAGGCAAGAGTTTGAAGGTGGTAGGTTCTAACGCAGCGCCAAAAATGGAGGAGGATAAGAAAGCGCTGCTGGCGGAGTGTCTGGAATGGAAACCGGGTTGGAACGAGCGAAGGGCACTGAAAGAAATGGAAATAAGCCAGGAGTGTCCCAGAAGGCTGCAGCTCTGTGCCGTGCACCAGCTATAGGCCAATCAGTTCATCCTCCCCGCTCTTTGGGGTGGGTATTACCATCCCTGCCCCAGGGGAAGGCTTGGGGAGGTTAAGACCATGCCCTTTGCAGGTAAGTGGGCTGGGATTCTGACGATGCCCTTTCTGCTCTGCCGTGCCGCCCCCATTCCTCCGGCTTTGAGAACCACGAGGCAGGAACTTCCTATTTGCCCAAGGCTGAGTGCACACCTCCGCTGGTAAATGCTTAACCACTGTTTGCCGGGTGAGTGGAAGAATGAAGACCTTTTAAGAAAAGTTCTCAGAGGCTCCTCGTTGCACCCTGGGGACCGGTGTGTCTTTCCCCAGCACACATTAGCATACTGTCAAAGCCTGAACACCACGCTTCTCTGCCTCATTGCTTAGGAAATAAATACATGTATCTTGCTGTGCAGAGAGTAAGCCACTAGTGGCCAGATTTTTTTAAACATTTTAAATAAGTTCCAAGGGACTTTAGGGCAGCAGGATGAAAGCCCTTTAATTTGAACTTTAGCATCTTCATATCTGTTATTTTCTCCAATATATGGTACGGAAATACTGAGTGAATATGTATTTGCTGATGTCCCTGAAATGATTCGAACATGAAAAGCCTCAAGAAATCAGATTTGCTGTTTTCCACAAGTAATAGAGAAAATGTGATATCTGGAGCCTCGATTACACCAGAGAATTGTGTTTCTTTCTTTCTTCTTCTTCTTTTTTTTTTTTAAATCTGTTTACTGATGAGGAGGAAAAAATAGCAATAATGGGAAAAAAATCTGCTTTCTGCCTAACACATGATTCAGCTGACAGCACAAAGAATCAGATAATTCTACAGGAAACTGACAAGCTAGATAGTGATTGGGATGTAGCTGTAGTGTTCTTCTCTAAGTACCCGCGATATTACTGTCTGATGCTTAACATTCACAAACCATTAGACCCAACATGTATATTTATGGTTTGATAATCAGCTGTCATTAACAGATGAATAAACAACATAATGTTCATGTTTAGAAGGAATATACAAATGGAAGAAATACTGCCAACAACCCAAGAACATTTACCTTGATTCCCTCCACGAAAAATAAAGAGGAACAAATCTCTGTAATTTTAATAGTTAAATCATATCTGCTATTCTGTCTTATCTTGGCTGGCAGAGCTTCAGACAGATTTCTCTTTTTCACATAAAATTTACCATGTCAACCCGGCTTATCTGTTAGGAGAAGTTGCATTAAATTTACTAGATTAGAGATCATCATTCTGTGGCCCTGTCTCCATAGTCAGCCCACAATAGAGTTGATGTAAACAAACACGTTCAGCAATGTCTTTCAGGCTGATAAAATTATTCAGTACTTTTAGTTGTTCTACTTATTAGCTTAGGCAAGTCACTTAACCTCTTTGTAGCTCGAAGTTTTTCACTGCGATACAAAAATAATGCTATCTACTCTAACTACCTCATTGGTTATAATAATGGACCCAGAAGAAGTGTGTCAAGTAAAACTCTAAACATGGGAGTATTTTGTGGATGACAATGTGACTATAGCATCTTAATTCCAGTGCGATGGGAAATTTACGTACAAATACATCTGCTTTGGGTTTAGTGGCTGGGGGACTATGCTCCAGGCCTTTTAAAACTCAACAATACTGGCATCCACATTCATAGCAGCATTACCCACGATAGCCAGAAGGTGGAAGCACCTCAAGCTTCCCTCCACGGATAAGTGGATGAACAAAATGTGGTTTATTCACACAATGGAATATTATTCAGCCTTTAAAAGGAAGGACGTTCTGACCCATGCTGTGACATATATGAACCTTAGGACCATATGCTCTCCAAAAAGCCAGCCACAAAAAGGCAAATGCCGTATGGTTTCACTTACATGAGGTACTTCGAGTTGTAAATTCCTACAGATGGAAAGTAGAATGATGGTTGCCAGGGGCTGAGGGGAGCAGCAAGCAGGCAGTTGTTATTTAATAGGCATAGAGCTGAAGTTTTGTAAAACAAAAAGAGCTCTGGAGATTGGTTGCACACAGTGGGAAGGCACTTAATGCTACTAAACTATACACTTAAAATGATTAACGTGATCAAGTTTATGGTGTATTTTACAATAAAAAATTAAGGTTTGCTGGATGTGGTGGCTCACAACTGTAATCCCAACACTTTGGGAGGCCAGGGCAGGAGGATCACCTCAACCCAGGAGTTTGAGATTGGCCTGGGCAAGGTGGTGAGACTCCCATCTCCACAAAAAAACTTTTTAAAATTAGCCAACTGGAGGCATAGACCTGTAGTCCCGGCTACTCAGGAGGCTGAAGTGGGAGGAGCTCTTGAGCCAAAGAGACTGAAGCTGCAATGAGCCGTGATCACGCCACTGCACTCCTGCCTGGGTGACAGAGCACAACCTTATCTCAAAAAAAACTTTTTTTTAATTAAAAAAGAGTCATGAATCAATTTAAAAGAAAACCTCGACATTATCCCCCAGGTCAAGATTGCAGACTGCTTCCTAGCATTTGTCTCCTTTCTCCTGAGACTCCATGAAAATAAGAGTAAAGGAAAAGGAATTTGTTAAATGTAGGAGCCCACACCAAAGAAAAAAAACAAAGACAACCATCAGAGAATACATGATTTGAACCAATTTCCAGATGATGTAAAGGTGATCGGGGAGTCCTGGCTGCTGAAACGGAGCAAAGACAGGTGGATCCTAGACAGGAGTTGTGCACAGAAGAGGTCAGTCTGCCCAGAAATGTCCTCAGAGTCTGCAGACTTGAAAACTGCAGATCTCCAGTGGGCAGCAGTGAGAAGTTGGGCATTTGTTAAAAGCCTCTATTCTGAATGGTCCAGCCCATACACACTCACACATCCCATTCTCTGCAGGCCCATCTGTGGTCAGCCAGACATCATTACCTAGGAGGAAAACCTAGAGTTCTTCTCTGAATAAATCTATGTAAAACTCTAGGGTGAACCAAGGCAGCTAGTGAGAGCACTCTTGGCCCAGGACAGAGGCCTCCTCACTTGGTGCATGGGACCAACCCATCCTGGAAGTTGGCCCTCGGTCCCCTGCACCCCAGTGAATGCTGAGCCTTCAGGACAACAAGCCCTAAATGTGCCTCAGGCCCCAAGTAGGCATTTGCATTTTCTTATCTTTAAATATACCAGACATGAGAGGAGAATCTGCACTACGAAAGAGAAAGATAAATAAACAACAACATCAGCAAAAATGACTCTGCAAGAAACAGAGACAACTGAAGAAATAGACAAGGAGTTTTTTAAAACACCCTCTAATATCCTCCAAGAGATTTGAGATTATAGTGTTTCTTTAGAATAAGAAAAAGATACAATTTTTAAAAAAGAACAAGAATTACAGATATGTAACCAAAATAGAGCTGAAATAAAATAATAAATGAAATAAAAATAGAATAAAAAGACAAGGGATAGAAGATGATGCCAAGAAAATCTTGTGAAATAAAGAGAAAAAAGGGCAGAGAAATAGGATGTTCAAGAGAAAAGTTAATAAATAGAAAAGATTGATCCAGGAGATCCAATATTCATTTTTAAATGTTCTAGAAAGAGAGACTAAAAAAAGCAGAAAGGATGAAGACCAAAGAAATAATGAGGGAAAAAATTCCTAGAGCAAAAAGGAGAAGCAAGACTTCAAATTAAAAGCATGATAGTGAGAAAGACCACGGCTAGACATACCAAGTGGATATTCTCCATAGACTACCCCAAAAGAATTTCCCTTTTTTCCTGCTAGCAGTTCTCCACATTTGCAGCTTAGGTAGCAGGCAGAGATCCTATGACATCAGGAATGGCACGCCCCTCTCAGCCCCAGGGAATCAACTATAACTGATCTTAACCAATCCTAATAAATTCCATTCTCTTCTACCAATGAGTGTCTAGGAGTCAACACGTAGCCAGGTTCTGGCCAATGAAATGTTCAAGAGATGTGTAATAAGGAGCTGTTCTTTCACAACAAAACTCCAAGCCTCATAAAGAGAAGTGATATTCTCTGCACTAGTGCAAGGAATGATGTGGGAGCCATCTTTCAACCACGAGGCAACAAGCCAAGGATAACAAGATTCTGTTCCTTCCACATCCTTCGTAAGGCGGGACAGACAGAAAGGGCCTGAGACCTTGATGAAACCACTGAAGTGGTGCGTCTAATCTGGGACCACCTACTTCTTACAAATATTGCTTAAGCTATTGTTAATTGAGTATTTTTGGTGTTTTTTTTTTTCTTAATGCTAAAAAGGTATTCCTAACTGATATAACATATATTTATAAAATTTCATAGCAGCAAGAATTCATAAAACAAAAAAATAAAAACAAAAAAATCCTAATGGCTTCCAGAGAGAAAGAAATTACCTAGAAGGAAACTGAATTGGCATCAGACTTATCAATAACCAAATGGATACTAGAGGTCAGCAAAGCAAGATCTTCAGAACCTTGCAGGTTTATCATTTTGAACCCAGTGCATTGAGCAGGGTCTTGGCTAGAAACAGCACATTCCAAAGGGATAATTGGAGAGTCTGATGAACTTATTCGTTTTCACAAATACAAGATGAAGAGAATGTATTTCTAATACATCTTTTTGAGAAAGTTACTCAAGGATGTAATATTTTTAAAATTTCAATAGGTTTTGGGGTAACAGGTAGTGTTTGGTTACATAAATAAGTTCTTTTTTAAAATTGTTTTTATTTCCATAGGTTTTTGGGGAACAGGTTGTATTTGGTTACATGAGTAAGTTCTTTAGCGGCGATAGCTGAGATTTTGATGAACCCATCACCTAAGCAGTATACACTGAATCCAATTTGTTGTCCTTTATCTCTCACCCCCTCCCACCCTTCCCTCCAAGTCCCTAGAGACCATTGTATCATTCTTATGCCTTTGCATCCTCATAGCTTAGCTCCCACTTATAAGTGAGAACATATGATGTTTGGTTTTTCATTCCTGAGTTACCTCACTTAGAATGACAGTCTCCAATTCCATTCAGGTTGCTGCAAATACCTTAATTCATTCCTTTTTATGGCTGAGTATTCATATATATATATATATATATACACATATATATATATACATATATATATATATACACACACACACACACACACATATATATCACAGTTTCTTCATCCACTTGTTGATTGATGGGCATTTGGGCTGTTTCTATATTTTTGCAATTGTAAATTGTGCTGCTATAAAAATGGATGTGCAAGTATCTTTTTCATATAATGACTTCTTTTCCTCTGGGTAGATGCCCAGTAGTGGGATTGCTGGATCAAATGGCAGATCTACTTTTAGTTCTTTAAGGAATCTCCACACTGTTCTCCACGGTGGTTGTACAAGTTTACATTACCACCAGCAGTGTAGAAGTGTTCTCTTTTCACTGCATCCAGGCCAATATCTATTTTTTTTTTATTATGGCCATTCTTGCAGGAGTAAAATGGTGTCTCATTGTGGTTTTGATTTGCATTTCCCTGACCATGAGTGATGTTGAGCATTTTTACATTTTTTTTGGCCATTTGTATATCTTCTTTTGAGAATTGTGTATTCATGTCCTTAGCTCACTTTTTGATGAGATTGTTTGGTTTTTTTTCTTACTGACTTGTTTGAGTTCCTTGTAGATTCTGCAAATTACTCCTTTGTTGGACGTATAGATTGTGAAGATTTTCTCCCACTCTGTGGGTTGTCTGTTTACTCTCATGATTATTTCTTTTGCTGTGCAGAAGCTTTTTAGTTTAATTAGGTCTCTTCTATTTATCTTTGTTCCAAAAAGCTCCTAGAACTGGTAAACGATTTCAGCAAAGTTGCAGGATACAAAATTAACGTATACAAATCAGTGGCTCTGCTACACACCAACAGTGACCAAGCTGAGAATCAAAACAAGAACTCAACCCCTTTTACAATAGCTGCAAAAAAAAAATAAAATACTTAGAAATACACTTAAGGAAGAAGGTGAAAGGCCTCTACATGCAAAATTACAAAATACTGTTGTAAGAAATCATAGGTGACACAAACAAGTGGAAACACATCTCATGCTCATGGATGGGTAGAATCAATACTGTGAAAATGACCATACTGTCAAAGGCAATCTACAAATTCAATGCAATTCCCATCAAAATACCACCAGCATTCTTCACAGAACTAGAAAAAACAATCCTAAAATTCATATGGAACCAAAAAAGAGCCCGTATAGCCAAAGCAAGACTAAGCAAAAAGAACAAATCTGGAGGCATTACACTACCCAACTTCAAACTATACTATAAGGCCTTAGTCACCAAAACATCATGGTACTGGTATAAAAATGGACATATAAACCAATGAAACAGAATAGATAACCCAGAAATAAAGCCAGATACAGTTAACTGATCTTCGACAAAGCAAACAAAAACATAAAGTGGGGAAAGGACACCCTATTCAACAAATGGTGCTAGGATAAATGGCTAGCCACATGTAGGAGAATGAAACTGGATCCTCATCTCTCACCTTATACAAAAATCAACTCAAGATGGATCAAAGACTTAAATCTAAGGCCTGAAACCAGAAAAATTCTAGAAGATAACATTGGAAAAACCCTCCTAGATATTGGCTTAGGCGAAGACTTCATGACCAAGAACTCAAAAGCAAATGCATCAAGGATGTAATTTCAGCCACACAAAAAGTGTTAAAACCAAAAAGGAGAAAGGAGTGGGAAAGTGAGAAATAGGCAATAATGGAACTAATCACGAAATCCCAGAACAATGTTATACAGCAAGATTAGAAAACAGCCAGTCCATGGCCAGGTGCAGTGGCTCACGCCTGTAATCCCAGCACTTTGGGAGGCTGAGGTGGGCAGATCATGAGATCTGGAGTCCGAGACCATCCTGGCCAACATGGTGAAACCCCGTCTCTACTAAAAATACAAAAAATGAGCCGGGCATGGTGGCGCGCACCTGTAATCCCAGCTACTTGAAAGGCTGATGCAGAAGAATCGCTAGAACCTGGGAGGCAGAGGTTGAACCGAGATCTCACCACTGCACTCCAGCCTGGATGACAGAGTGAGACTCCACCTCAATTTTAAAAAAAAAAAGAAGAAGAAAAGAAAAGAAAGCCTTGTGGCTCCCATAGCACAGGTGACCAGCACAGAAGTTGATGAAGCCAGTTCTGCCGGGTCCCAAGCTCTGGCTGGAGGCCCCGTGTCCTCTGACATGTGTTGGCTGGAAAAGGAAAGTAAGGGCAGCAGAGGATCCAGAGCACGGGATGCCTACACTATGGCACCACATTTCCCAAGCATCTTCAAAAAGAAGGAAAGGAAAAGCAAATCCCTTGCGGTGGCGGACTCCTGCCCGTAGGGCAATTCCCCAGCTAGGAACACTGCTCCCAGGGCACAGCACTAAAGCTTCTAGTTCAGTGAGACCCTCAGAAGACACTTGTTCATTTGGGGACAAGGAAATTTTTTTTTAAAAAAAAATAAACTTTTAATTGTAGCACAGTTTTAGATTTACAGAACAATTGTGAAGAAAATGCATATTTTCCATACACCCCACACCCAGTGTCCTCTATTATCAACAGCTGAATACACCAATGTTGATACACAATTAACTAAATAATCATTCATTCATTGTTACATGATAACTAAATTAGAATACAGGTAACTGAAGAGTGATAAACAATTGTTAAGATTTCTGCAGCTTCCCCCTAATGTCCTTTTTTGGTCCTAGGAGCCCATCCAGGACACCACATTTGGTCGTTACATCTCCTTCAATGAGATGTCACCATCTCTCTTGGTTGTGACAGTTTCTTAGGCTTTCCTTGTTTCTGATAACCTTGAGGATTTTGAGGAGCGCTGTCAGGGATGTTGTAGGATGCCCCTGTATTGACATTTGCCTGGTGTTCTTCTCCTGACTAGACTGGAGTTACGTGTTTTGGGGAGGTAAAATGCCCCTCGCATCGCGTCATTCAAGGGCGCATGCTCTCCGTATCACTTTTTACTATTGCTGTTAACCTTGATCACCTGGCTGGGGTAGTGTTTGCCAGGTTGCAACTTTTTTTTTGAAGAGAACCCAGAGTGGTGGGGGCAGGAAACACAAAGTCCTCCAGTCAGTCATTGGGCGTGATAGTAAATAGAGCCATGACTGCATCTACTCGTCAGTTCCTGGAACCATGCATTCTTCCTACTGGAGAGACAGGACCAGCCATCTACAGGTCTCTGAATGTGCATACTCTGTCCTGAAGTCTGGCACCCATCCTTCCAGAGGGTTCCCCTTGAGCTGGCACTACAGTTGTGCCTCTAGAAGGCTGTCCCAGCATTCACTGAGGCTGGCTGCTCCTGGATGGTGCAGTATGTAATATAAGCCACCAGCTCACTCCCACACCCCACTCCCTAAGATGCAAGTCCCTTGGTCAAATGCTATGGTGGGTGGGATTTCAGGCCTGTGGACCAGGCCTTCTATAAGCCATCAGACAACAGTGCTGGCTGAGGCTCTGTGGACAATAAAGGCAGCCCATACCTGGAATAATGTCTCCCTTTGAGGATGAACCATTGGCCATTCCAGAATGCCAGGGCCCAAAGAAGCTGACTTGCCTCCAAGTGTCTGGTCTCTTCTAGAAGTAGTGCCATACCAGAGGTTCCATGTGGGTCTCTGTGGCTGCAGGCTGGACATTCAGAGGAAGCAATAGCTAGAATGATCTTGTTAAGTTGAGTCCGTGCTGTTGAGCTCATGCATAGCCTCCACTTCTGCCGCCATGACCCCTCTATTCACGCACCTATACTGTTGCTTCTGGGTGGCCAATGATGAAGTGTGGTTAATGTCAACTAGCCAAGTCATGTGTCTACCTTGTTTTCCAGTTCTTTATCTACAATACATGTTTCCAGTGGGCATTAATATGTGATTCAAAAATCTTCAGCACTCTGCCCGCTTACACTTGTCCACACCAGCCTTCCTTGTCTCTTATTTTTCTGTCTTTTTTCTTCCAGTCCCAACGAGTTGCCAAGGTCATTGACCAGTGTGTAGAAATCCATGTATCTATCCTCACTTGTGCCATTTCTCCTTCCACATACAGCAGATGACACTATCCACCACAAAAATGGTCCTTGGTCTGGCACCCATGCAGCAGTTAAAAAGAGGATTCAAGATGAGAGGAGTTGTCTCAGGATTGGTGGGCTGTGGGAATCTGCTTGGGATTTTTCCCAGGAAGGGGAGTCAGATTTTTCTAATGGCCCCTTTAGGGATCAATACAAGACACATTTGCACCAAAGCCAACTGAATCTCTTTTCTTACAGCTGCCCTTGGGCCTACTGTACTCATAATACAAAAGGATGTGTTAAGAGTAGGCACAATAATGAATGTAACCCACCAACATGACCTACACCATACCATGTGTTACATACTGATTGTCACTACCATTCATTGAGGCTCTTCTATGAGCCAGGCTACAGGACAAGTACTGTGTCGTGTACATTCCCTGTGTTATTACACTTAATCCTAATGGCAACCCTATGAGGTTGGCAGTTTTACTATTATTTTCATTGCACAGGTGAGAAAATGGAAGCTCCAAGAAGTGAAGTAATTTTAACACCCAAGTCAGTCCAACTCCATGCTCAAGCATTCAGCTCCTCAGGCCTCCAATAGAGTCTTTTGAGAACAACTATGCTGCTTAGTAACACAGTATGTATGTAGCTATAGTATTAACATACTGATATACATTTAAATTGGTATAATGGACTGAGTATTTGATAAGAAGGAGAAATAAAAATGCCCCTGTCTGTGCCTCTCATTGGCTGGACCCAGTGGGAAAACGTTGGGGGCATGATGTTGGAGGATGGACCCAATGGGAAGATGCTATCCATATGGGCCACAAGGGGCATGAGCATCTCTGAAGCAGGGTGGAGAAGGATGGAGAATAGATGCATAGCAGGTTATCATCACATAGGCCTGTCCATCCCCCCAACTAAAATGTAAGCTACAAGAGTGCAGAGCTGTAGGGACCTTCATCTGTGTTGTTCTCTGATGTATCCCAAACACCTAGAAGTGTGTCTGGTACCGAGCAGATGAATAGTAAACATCTGTTAAATAAATGGAGGATTTATTGCCTGACCCAGTTGACCAACCAACATCACCTGGACCAGAAGTCAGCAAACTACTGCCCTCTGTCCACTCGTTCATGTATTGTCTGTGGCCACTTTCACACAATAACAGCAGATTTGGGTAGGTGCTACCGACATTGGCCTGCAAAGCTGAAAATATTTGCTATCTGGCCCTTTCCAGAAGAAGATTGCCAACCCTTGCTGTAGAGAGACAGTGCAGTCCTCCAGAGCTCCAGTAGCAGGCCTGGGAGCCAGGGAGTTGGAAGGAGCCAGCCATCAGGAGCTAGCGAACCTCAAGATTTAAGCATTTCATGGGAGGGAAACCATTCCTGAGCCCAGAATTCTGTTTAGTGGATTACCTCTGCACAAACCCCAAATGACCCTAAAAGAAGGATGTCTTCTTATCCAGAAGAAATTCCCTCACCCAGACACCTCATCCATAGATGAGAATAACAATGCCATCAGCAGATAGAAGCTTCATCTGAGGAGCACAGAGGTTTCTTGCCTCATTCGTCTTGGTGACTTACGTGGTAAAGAGGATGAAGAGAACCCAGGATGGTTCTAGCCAAAGAGCCTCCATTTTCCAGGCTTCCTGGGGTTATGCAGAGTGGAGAGGTGGCAGTCCTCTTCCCCTGCAGAGGGCTCTGCACACCAGAACCCTCTCCTTCTAGATCCCTTCAGGTTTTAAACTCAACCCTCACCTTCTCCCCCACCCACCCCCACTGTTTCTGCCTCTGTTTTAGACCTGAACCACAAACTTCAGCTTATGTACTTACCTTTTGGATGTGGCAAGCTGGGGGCATGGGGTTCAGGGCAGCTTAAATTTCCTAAAGGTTACTATTGTGGCAGAGTGAGGTGGGAGGACCTTCTTATGGCTCTAGGCCACCAAAGCCCATTGGGCAGGGGCTGCTCCCACACTGCTCCTCTCTCTGCCAGTCTTTAATCAGTCTTCCTCTTGGTCTCCCTCCAAAAAAGGCCACTACAATCATCACTTTCCCATCTTTCTGTCTGTCAGCACTTACTGCAACAGACAACCAACTAGACAACCCCCACAGTGCCAGAAATACCTTTGCATGGACCTCATTATCAAAAATAGAATGCAATCAAGACCAGCGGAGGTTACAGTAAAGTCACCAAAAATTACCCAAATGTCCCTCTGAGCTAGCTCATAGGTTTTAAAAGTGTGTGGTGGGTGGAACGAGCCTTCTATGTTCCCAATTTTGGCTCCTCCAAATGAAATATTAATAATACTACTACTGTTGCATTTGACAACATGAAGAAGCTTCCAGTGATCAGGAAGTTATTGAAACCCTTGGGGAGTGTAAGCTCCAATACCACAAGGCAACCCACTTCACAAAGCCCACCAGAAAACCATAGGCATTCATCAGACTAAAACTGCATGCACTCAGAGACATATTCTTCGCACCTACGAAATGTCATATTTCTATCCATTGACCTCGTGGATACCCACAGTAAGTCATTTGCATCTGAGATCATCCAGCCAGAAAGAGTAACTGAGTCCTGATTCACAGGACAACGTTTTGCTGACATTCACTTTATTCACTTTCCCCAGTGATTCTTCCTTTGAGTCAATGAGTTATCCTCAAGGGTTTCAGTAACTCCCTGATCAACTTTTGTGCCCGGGGACTCACATCTACATTACCACATAAATTGTGGTTCTGAAAACCTGCCATGAATACAGATGTCTTTGTCTGTTCAGCTTATTACTGGAAGCTTCTTCATATTGCCAAATGCAACAGTAGTAATAATATTAATATTTCACTTGGAGGAGCCAAATCTGGGAACATAAAAGACTCGTTCCACCCACCACATATTTTCAGAACATAGGAGCTAGCTCAGAGGGACATTTGAGTCATTTTTGGTGACTTTACTGTAACCTCCACCGGTCTTGATTGCATTCTATTTTTGATAATAAGGTTCACGCAAAGGTATTTCTGGCACTGTGGGGGTTGTCTAGTTGGTTGTCTGTTGTAGTAAGTGCTGACAAACAGTTGGAATGAAAACTTAAATACTTATATAATCTGCAGAAAAATGGACTCACATCTGTGGGTAAAATAAGCAGATAAAATGGTGCTCAAATTAGATTTGATTTTCCCCCCTAGAATTGGCAATGTGTAAATGAGGCTGGCAAGTGACGGCAGGCATCAGATGACACTGAATAAGAATGGCAAAACTGCAATGCCAGCTTGGTTCCAGGCAGCTACGGTCAGGTGATTTGCCCATCCATAAAGAAGCACATGGAAAAGATTGCAAGAGTTGGGATGCTGAGATGGCAGAACTGTGATTTGAGGAATGCCAGCAAATCAGTGTTCAATCAGCATAGATGTTTGTCTGAAGTCCAATAGAACTGCAAGTCCAACATTTAATTCACTTATGCCAATTACCCCCACCATCCCCCACAGGCACAAGATTGCTTTACTCAAACGTATCTCTCATAGAAGAAAATGATCGGTCTTATTTGTTCCATTTCACCAGTTACTGAGAAAATGGATAAGACATTTCTGGTGCCATTTTGAAAAAATGAATCCAATGTAGGTCACATTGGAATGAAAACAAAGATGCCCTTCTGAAGCTACCACTGTGGGGGTAATAATGTGTAATAATATTACAGTAGTAATATTATTAATATTTCACTTGGAGCTCCTTTTGGGGGGAATAAAAGCATAATGCAAAAGCAGGGAATAAATAGTCTGCAATTATGCATTAGCTAATGCATGTAGCTGTCCTTGCCCAGGCTTGGAGTTATGGGTTTGCATTTTCTTTTCTAAAACACTTTTTTAACACTGACATCTTGGCCTTGAAGACAAATGTTTCTTCACTTGCTTAGAATAAGAAATGGGTTGTGCTGGCTTAGAAACACAGAATGCAGTGGGGTTTTCTGGCTTTTTGTTTCTTTAAGAAAAAAATTCAGAATATATAACCTACCAATAGGATCCGAAGGGAGAGGGTCTGGTCTAAACCTTCTTGCCAGGCCATCTCAATGGCCTTCTTATGTACACATGGAAAAATAAGAGAATTGAAAAGAAGTCTGTTTAGGTTTCCAACTGTTCAGAAAACAAAGCATGGTTTCCTCTTCAGTTTTCTATTTTGTAAATATTTCGGTACAATAACGTAGCCCCACATTTTAATTTGACTGACTCACCATGGGAGGGCAAATCGAATAGCTAAAAGGAAGTCTTTAGGTATGATGGCACTGGAAAATATTCAGAACTCAAGATGGGGGTGGGTAGCATCTGGGGAAGAGGAGCTGTGGGGTGAACAGGAAGTTTGCTGACTGCGGACTTGAGCATCATGCCTCATAGGCCTTGAATAAGCAGAGGCAGTGCTCAAGCTTCTCACTGAAAAAGAAATGGGATTGTTTGCCCGCAGTGGTTACTGAGGGAAGACCCACCCTGACCGAGGAGGTGCTGCTGAAGGCATCCGTCAGGTGCTCTGCCCACCTGCCTGGGCAATTTTGAAGGGAGACCAATAGAAAACCAAGAGCTGAATGCCTGAGAAACATCTCCCCCGCTAAAGCCATTTCTGGGGCAGCCCCTCCACACTGCTGATACCTGTGTCCAGATGGCCACTTTGACCTTGGCCGCAGTCGCTCAGGTCCTCTTCTGTCCATGCCTGGCCTGGTCTTGGCTGGAACACTATGGAGGGGCAGGAGGGGGTGGCCATCTGGTGTGGGAGGCGTTGGCTGTAGGTCCTCTCGGGAGACAGGTGGTTCAGCGGCAGGAAGGACTTACCAGGCTGAAACTAATCAGAAGATGGGCTGGCTGCTGGTGTGTGCTGGAAGCTCACAGAAATGTTACAGAGCAAGGCAGACGGTGGAGGGTGGAGAGGCCGGCAATGAGGAACTGGGTCACCCTCATCATTCCTCCCTTGGGGTGGCCCTGAGTGAAGTCCCTGGACCACAGGTCTAACCAGCAAAGGAAAAGCCAGCACCCCAAGGTAAGAAAAGAGGCCCAGGGGCCATGAGGAGGGGAAGGCCCTAAGACTGGAGGCCTTTAGCCCTGGACCACTGCCCCAAGCTTGTGTGTCCCAAGCCTTTGATGGCCACCCCAGTGGCTCCTTCTGGAAGGTGACTGTGGCTTGGTCTGATCCAAAGGGACTCCTGGAGCTCTGGATGCCATGAAGAGGGAGCAGTGGCATGAAGGTCTCCATCCCTGGTCCATCGGATCTGCCTCCACCAGCCTGGTGTCATCCAGAGCTAGAGGCATCACCAAAGAACTCCAGGAGGCCACCCTCTGGCATGGAAAACACATGGACCAGAGCAGCCCCAGCCATGGCATTCACTCACTCTTGACCTTGGTGAAGCCATTGAGCTCTGCGGGCCACATTTGTTCACCTAGCAAGTGAAGAAAATGAACCTGGTAGATAGACTGTCTCTAGATTCCTCTCAGGGAATAGTGACTTGAAGCCAGAAGATTGTGAGTTTGAGTCCTAGCTCTCCAACTTACACGTTATATGATCTTGGGGAATTTACCTTCATCACCTGAACCTTCATTCTCTCATTGGAAACATGAAATAATAATGCTTCACTTAATCTGAAGATTAAGTGAAATAAAGTTCTCAGTGGGGTAGGTGGTACAAGATAGGTGACTCCTTTTTCCCAGTTGTCCTTCTTCCTGACGTCCCTTCAGTTTAAAAATTCTGCAATTCCATGGATGCCAGGGAAAACCCAGCTTAATCTATAACATCTTTAGAATCCTACCCCATCAGGGCTGACTTCCTTTGCACAGGTTGGGGATTCTGTAAGAAGGTACAGGTGCCATGTGATCTCCTGGACTGGATGCCCCTGAGCAAGTCACCTGTCCTTCTGGCTTTGGTTTCTACATCCACAAAACAATGAACAGGGCCCTGGGCTAATGCCATCCCCAGAAACTCTGTGTCCTTCTTGGCTCTGGATTTCTGCTTCAGTGGAGTCCTGCTCTCATGGAGATTCATGCTCAGCGGATGTGGAAGGGTGCAGGTCTTCAGGTGGGTGACCTTTGACCATGGGAGTGCATCAGGACCACCACAGAAGCTTTGGCAAAGAAAGTTGCATCCAGCCCAACCTGGGGCAGCATTCCGGAGCTCCGCTGTGGAGTCTGAGAGTCTGCTTTTCCAAAAGCTGGGGTTTAATGGAAATAAAGAAGCCAAAGTCTAGGGAGCAAAGAGCACCAAAGGAAAATTTAGAAAACAGTAAAGAATTTGCTCAGAAAAAGCAAGGGCTTATCTGAGACTTTCTTCCCACGTTAATTTTGCAAAGAAATCCAGATGAATAATTCCTTCTTTCATTAATTCAACATCAATTTTTGACCTCCTAGTAGAGTATATGTCACACTGCATACTGGGGTTCAGAGTCCTGAAATGAAACAACATCTTAGAGATGGAATCTTCCAGAGTCATGACTCTCCAGATAAGGAGAATAAGCCCAGGAAAGGACGTGACTTGGCCAACATCCCACAGCCAGTGGCTTGAGAGGACTCGAATCCAGACCCCAGCTCCTCCCCTAACCTGGCAGCCCAGCAGCGACCACAGGCACGTTTTGTTTCATCTGTCAGTGTTTTTCTGCTGATTTCAAGGAAAAATCCATCTTGTGTTACTAAAATCACAAGATCTGGCCACCAGTACACTGGGCCTGTTTCCCACGGGCAAGGATCTGCAAGTCACGTTTCCCTTGTCTGGGAGCTGAGGGCCTCAGTTGGCCACAGGCCCACCCTCCACTGAGCTCATTTATTTGGGACACCTGCCTGGGCCCCGAAGGCAGTGAGTTTGCAATCCCTGACCAAGGGAAGAGAGGCTGGAAGGATGAGAATGCCATGGAACCTTCTCCCAGTTCCACAAATGAGGAGGGCTAGTGAGTCCACTGAGCCTTCGATGAATTCTTCATGGCGAAATTCAGTTAGACATTTAAGTATAAAAGAACAGTCATGTAAATCTAAAAATTAAAAAGCGTAATTTATATATTCATATTGACATTTATTGTCCATGGGATTTTCAGTGAGCCTGAAACCATGTGCCCCAGAATATGGGGATTCTTTCCTAGGGGACCTTGATATCCCCATTGGGCTCTAAAGGTTTGAAAGGGCTTTACTCACCTGCTTTCCTGGTGCCATGCAGGCGACCACAGAGATGAGCTGGGCTACAGGTTCTGCCTGTTTCCCATCGCCTTTGCTGGCTGGGATCAATTGTCCCCTCCACCAGATTCTAACCCAACTTCTTACCCTCACCCTCCAGTACTTGGACTACACTCACTAGAAATTCAGAGAGGAATTTACCTCCACACTCTGCATGAGGGAAGGGAGTTCAACCAGCAAATTAACTGTGTTTGCAAAGCAGAAGGTAAATGTTTAACCTACAGAGAAGATCATTCCATTTGAAAACGCCTAGTCATCCTTTTCTGCAGACAACCCATCTACCAATTATAGAGAATTAAGTTAAAATAGGTCCAGCCTGAACGTCTGCCGATCCTCCCTTCCTGAGAATGGGGAAACCTGGTTGTGCAAGGAACTTCGAACATGGTTCTCAACACAGACATTTCACCAACTGTGTTAGTCTGTTCTTACGCAGCTACTAAAGACATACCAGAGACTGGTTATTTATAAAGGGATTTATAGAGGGAAGAGATTTAATGGACTTACAGTTTCACATGGCTGGGGAGGCCTCACTATCATGGCAGAAGATGAAGGAAGAGCAAAGAGACATCTTACATGGCGGCAGGCAAGAGGGCTTGTGCAGGGGATCTCTCATTTTTAGAACCATCAGAACTCATGAGACTTATTTACTACCATGACAACAGTATGGGGGAAACCACCCTCATGATTCAGTTTTCTCCACCTGACCCTGCCCTTGACACGCGGAGATTATTACAATGCAAGGTGAGATTTGGGTGGGGACACAGCCAAACCATATCATCAACTCAGGTGAGCTTTCCCCAAATTTACTTTGAATGAGTCAGGCTTTAGAGAATATCTACAGATCAGGAGCAATGGATCAAGTCTCCAATGGCGGTGGAGAGATCTACATAGACACCCTTTTCACTTGATTCTTCCAAAAGATTGAGGGAAGAGGATGAAAGGGGGAGAACACAAAACTGAAAGGTCGAAGTGAGCAGAGCAATTGTGTCTGAGCTGTTGTCCTCTCTGTTCTGCCCTCTCATAGTGTTTTGTGGGGGTTTTTTGTTGTTGTTTTTTGTAGAGACAGGGTCTCACTGTGTTGCCCAGGCTGGTCTTAAACTCCTGGGCTCAAACATCCTCCTGACTCCGCCTCCCAAAGTATTGGGATTACAGGTGTGATCCATGGCGCCCAGCCTTGCCCTGTCATGGTTGCTGGTCAAAACTCCCTTCATCTCTACACTCAGCACAAGTGTGCTCCCTCCACAGATTCCTCCAGTCTCCCCAGTTCCAGTACAATAACCTCCAGCCCTTTCTGCCACCCAGATCTCCCATGGTGCTTGGCTCCCACCTCTGCTATTTTAGCTGTCCACAGCAGGCTGCATCTGTCAGTGGTCAGTTCCTTGGAGGTGCAGGATCCACATCCTACTCATTTTGTGTTTCCCCTGACCCTGTATAAATCCCAGAGCACCTAGGACAGTGCTGAGCCCAAAGTAAATGCTCAGTAAATGTTTGCTGAAGTAGAGAAAATGACAAGAGTTCAGAACTATAAGGAAAGATGTGGGACATCTATAGGATAATGTATTGAAGAAAGTTTGGACACAAAATATTGCAGGGTCAGGTATTCTGGTGAAATGAACGTCACTTAGGAGCTGTGATCATTCATCTTAACTGCTCAGTGTGGGTCACTGAGTATCTACTCTGTGCCAGGCACCATGAGTGTTTCCATTATCTATCATAGCTGAGCAAAAAAAAATCCCAAAACATAGCAGCTGAAAACAAGGTCCCAGGACTAGGGTGAAGCAAGTGGGGGCCCTAGAGCAGTTTAAGGTGGTGCTCACTCCCAGGGTCAGCCCTGAGAGTGAGCACCTCATTGCATTTTTTGCCCCAGGGGCCTCTCCTGCCTCACCCTAGTTTTCACCATGCTTAAAACGACAATTAATTTAATGTAACTCATGGTTCTGTGAAATAAAATGGCTCAGCTGGGTGATTCTTCTGCTAGTCTCACTTGCAATCTCTCTTATAGTTGCAGTTGATTGGCACCCAGGCCTGGAGTCATCTGGGGGTTCTACGGAAATGCCAGGACAGCTGGGCCTCTCTCCCTCTCCATGTGGTCTCAGAGCCTCTCTATGTGATATTGCCATGTGGTTTCTCCAGAAAGACAGTCTCACATGGCAGTGCAGGATCCCAACAATAAGTGTTCCAAGAGGGGGAAGCCAAAGCCCTCTTCAAGGCCAAGCCTGGGACTGGCACAACTTTGCTTCCGCAGCATCTTCTTGGTCAACTCAGTCTTAGGACCAGCCCAGATTTGATGAGTAGGAAAATAAGCAATACCTCTCAATAGAGGAAGTGTTAAAGAATGTGAGCCATCTTTAATCCACCATCATGAATTAAGACAGAGAATAAGCCATTTCCCAATCCGAAGAGGAATTACAGAAATAGAAAGGTTGGATGAACTGGGCTGGGATCTAAGCTCGCTACTTTCTCTGAGTCTCAGTTTTGTCATTTATAAATTGGAGGTACTAATTTATTCAATGTCCACTACATGCCAAGCACTATGATAGGTACCGGAAATACAATAATGAACATGACCCTGCTCCTAGGGAAATTACATTATAATGAGAGAAGTAGATTGTTTAAAAGGGAACCACATGGATAAATTATATGCTGCAGTAAGTTCTATGAAGAAAAGAAGAGTGTGCTGAAAGAAAGAAGACCAGGTCTGGGAGGAGAGGAGCGGACTCCTCCAGGACCAGGATAGATCAGGAAAGGTCTATCTCCAAGGTGGCATTAAGCCAAGACCTGACTGCGAAGGAGGGCTTCATCCTGAAGGGAGCTGAGCACTAGGGGAGACAGGGCAAAAGTGGGGCGGGAGGGATGTCGTAATTATTTGAATGGGAAGTGAAGAGAAGGCTTTGTGGAGGGAACACGTTTGCTTGTTGGCTTACCACTAACCCTGAAAAGTTAAGTGAAAGAAAACTCTATACAAGCAATTTGCAAACACATTATGAGCACAGAACGCCAAGCAGCAACAGCTCTAGAAGTCAATAGGATTTGCTATTGACTAATTTTATTGAAGGCTTGAATGAGAGCAGAAATCATCCCCCTGGTGTTTTTAACAGTAATAAAGCTGCTGCTTTCTCCCAAAGCCCTAATCTCTCGAGAATGTTTGTTCCCCATGTCAGCACTGCAGGCACGGGGATGGTTAGGGTAACACCTCAAAACCATCACTCCTTTACCTCCATGGAACCCCCCTTTCTCATGAGGCTTTTATCATCCAGTCATATCATGTCTATCTCATCTCCACACTGACATCTTCCCATCTCCCAATCGCTTCCACATATTCATCAAGAGCTGACAGCTAGATCCTGTGATCCCATCTTTCTCTCCACTGCAGACCTTCCCAGCACACTGCATGGTTTAACTGTCAGCATGCATGCTCATCTAACTCAAGCCTCCTAGCTCCTTCACTGCCACCCACTCCCATGGCTCATCCTGGGCCTCATCATCACACAGAACTGCTCCACTGTGGAAATACATCAAGGCACCACTCTCCAGAGGTAGTCGCCTTACCTCCTCCTGTCCTTCTCACTTCCTCATCCCACCACACAGGCTGTGCCACATTTCAAGATCCTTACAGCCTGGTGAGTTTTCCCTGGGAGTATTTCTAGCTTCCCTTCCATCCTTCATGATTCTAAACATCATGTTCTTCCAAGCCCTGCCTTCATAATGTCCTCATCCTTATCCTTACACCACATTTGCTGATGAATCACTTCTAAATAAACCCTGCAGTACACCAATCCTAACTCCCCATTCTCTCCTAAACCCACTCCAGTCAAGTTTTCACCCCCATCACTCCATTAAAACTGCTCTCGGCCGGACATGGTGGCTCACGCCTGTAATCACAGCACTTTGGGAGGCCAAGGCTGGCAGATCACTTGAGGTTAGGAGTTCAAGACCATCCTGGCCAACATGGTGAGACCCTGTCTCTATTAAAAGTATAAAAATTAGCTGGGCATGGTGGCTGGTGCCTGTAATCCCAGCTACTCGGGAGGCTGAGGCAGAAGAATCTCTTGGACCCAGGTGGTGGAGATTGCAGTGAGCTGAGATTGTGCCACTGCACTCCAGCCTAGGCAACAGAATGAAATCTGTCTCAAAAACAAAAACAAAAACAAAACGAAACAAAAAACTGCTCTCATCAAGATTACCAAAGACCTCCATGCTGCTAAATCAGTTCCCGGATCACATCATAATTGACCTATTGGCAGCATTTCCTTCTCCTTGATACATTTTCTTCACAATATCTCTGGGTTTCTCTCATTTTTTTTCTTTGATAAATTTTTTTTCTTTTTAATTTTTGAAAAAAATTTTGTAGAGACAGGATCTCACTGTGTTGCCCAGGCTGGTCTCAAACTCCTGGCCTCAAGAGATTCTCCTACCTTAGCCTCCCAAAGTGCTTACAGGTGTGAGCCACTGCATCCAGCCTCTCCCTCCATGATAATTGCTGCTTCTTGGACTTTTGCTGGTTTTTCTTCTTCGCCCAACTTAATTTTGAAGTGCCCCAGTGGTCAGTCATTGGTCTTCAACTCTGTGTCCACATTCACTATCTCAATAATCTCACTCAGCCTCATGACCTTAAATGAAATGTATATGCTGACAATTCCAAAAATATGCATGTCTCTAGCCTATATGTATCCCCTAAACTCAATACTTAAATATCCAATAGCCTACTCAGCAAACCTCTCAAACTCAACATGTCCACAACTGAACTTCTGATTCTTTTCCCCAAAAAACATTTGTACCACACCCAGTCTTCTCCAACTCAATTGGTACTAACTCTATCTTTACAAATTTCCAGGTCAAATTTCTTGGAGTAAAATTGCATTTCTCTCAAACCCCACATTCTAACTTCAAAATATATCAAATTCTGATCATTTCTGAGTAACTCCATTCAAACAGACTCTTATGCAGAAACAAAATATAAAAATATGACTACATAAAGGCACTGGAAAGCAACCCAGAGAAGGCCCATTCTGGAGAGGAGTGAACACTTGGGAGCAGGGAATGATAGTCGATGAGTTTCTCCATCTTTTGTGAATGTTATCCAGGTGAAGGCTCAAATATATACTATGTTGAGCAGTTAAAAGTCCAATAGAAAAAGCTTGGCCTTTCTGATTTAAAAGATCAGAGGAGAGAATTCAAGGCAGTCATATCTGATAAGAAATGAGGGGAGAAATGTTGGAAAAAAGAGAACTACAAAAGTGAAGCCCCAAATGCTGGGTATAAACACAACCCAAATCCCTGGCTGACACTACACCATGCATGAGAAGGACAGATTCCAAGAGGCCCAGCTAAGGCTGAAAGGCTGAACTGATATTTGAATTGCCCCCTACCACAGGGAAAACAGAGTTTGTTCTTTGTCTCCAGCCAAGTTAAGTGCCTGTTTAAACAAAAAAAGAAAGAAAGAAAATCACCCTTCAAAGGAATATAACAAAACCCAGTGTCTTCACAAGATAACATTCTCAATGTCAAGATACAATCCAGCCGAGAGTGGTGGCTCATGCCTGTAATCCTAGCACTTTGGGAGGCCGAAGTGGGTGGATCACCTGAGGTCAGGAGTTCGAGACCAGCCTGGCCTACAGGGTGAAACGCTGTCTCTACTAAAAATACAAAAATTACCCAGGTGTGGTGGTGTGCACCTGTAATCCCAGCTACTTGGGAGGCTAAGGCAGGAGAATCACTTGAACCCGGGAGGCAGATGTTGCAGTGAGCCGAGATCGTGCCACTGCACTCCAGCCTGGGCAACAGAGCCAGACTCTGTCTCAAAAAAAAAAAAAAAAAAAATACAATCCAAGATTACTCAACAAACAAAACAGTCAGAAAAATACAACCTATTTTCAAGAGAAAAGATAATTTTTTAAAGACTACCTCCTCTGTATTTCAAAAGGTTCATAAACATATTGTAAGATATTAAAAATATACATGTCCAGAATCTAATGCCATCTGACCACCTCCACCATCGTTGCCCTGTTTAAAGTCACCATCATCTATTGCTAGGAACACTGCCCCAGCCTCCAAACAGATCTCCCTGTTTCCACCTTTGCCCCCCATAGTCTACTCCCAACATAGAACCCAGAGAAATACTCTCACAAAATAAGTCAGATCATATCAGCCCTCTGCTCAAAACTCTCTAATGGCTATCATCTCACTCATTGTCAGCTGAAGCCCCTACAATGGCAAATACAGCCCTAGGTGAGCTATCCCCCTCTACCTCTTTAACCTCTTCTCTTCTGTTTCTTTCCCTCACTCCCTCTGTGCCAGCCACATCAGCCTTCTTGCTGTTCCTCAAACACCCAAGCCATGCTCCCACCTTAGACTTTAGTATTCCCTCTGCCTGGACACTCTTCCCCCAGACACCGGCTTGGTTAGCTCTCTCTCCTGCTCCAAGTCTTTGCTCAAATTTCACTTTCCCTGACCCCAGCCCCTACTGAACACTACAACCTGCTTCCACACCACCCCCGCCACCTCCAAACCTCTTCAGCTGCTCTAATTTTCCTTTTTTCCATATGACCTATCCCCTTCTGACATATGAAGTAATTTCGCTCATGGTTATGTTGTGTCTTCCCAGCTAGATTATAAGCTCCAAGGATAAGAATCATTGTCTGTTTTGTTCACTAATTTGTCCCAAGTGCCTAGTCCTGTGCCTGATTCAGAGCAGACACTCAATAACTGGGGAAATTAATTAATACATAAAATATTGCTAAAGAAAAATCATACAATTGTGAGGACTGATGCCATCTAAATCAATGTCATGCTAAGCACATGCTCCTGTCTCTCCTCCCTTACAAAGTCCCATTGAAATGACAAAAAAATGAGACATTTTTAAAGAAAAACAAAGAAACAAAAAACAAAACCAGTCCTGGAAACAAGAAATAGAGTCTGCAGCTGACCAGATAATTAGAAGAAACTCTAGAGGATCAGCTACAGATGAGACTGGATTGATGATTAAACAAAGCAGGTAGTCAACAAACATGTATCCAGCATCTTCTATGATTAGATACTGTCCTAAGTGCTGGGGTATGGCTGTCAGTGAATGTTCAACTCTCAAAGAGTATGGGGAATGTGGGAAAAAATAAGCGAGGAAAAAGTAAATATTGTTTTATGTGCATAACTCTATAAAGAAAATAATACCTGATAATCTGACAGAGTACTTAAGTGGTTGAATCCTAGCAATGATAGGAAAAGGCGTAGGAAATGACATTCATAAGGTAGACAAGGGCCAGATCATATTTGCAACCCTGCAAGTTGAAATAGGAAGCAAGTGGATGGATAAAAGCAGAGAAGTGACATTGTTAGATTTAGAGTTTTAAAAGATCTCTCCAGTTTCTGAGTATAGGATGAATTAAAGGGGAAGAAGACAAGAGTAGAAGTAGGGAGATGGTTTAGGAGACAATGACAGTAATCCAAGCGATGAAGACCATAGTGGGGCAAAGGAAAAGCAGTGAAGATGCAAGAAATGGTTTGAGTTGTGAATATGTGTGCAGCTACTGCCAAAAGGAATTGCTAATACATTGGATGCAAGGTGTGAGGGAAAGAGAGGAATTTATGGTGAATACTAAGTTTTTGGCCTGATCAACCAATGGATGGTGATACCATTTACCGAAATGCAAGAGACGTGGGTAGGCTCAAACACACATGCCAGCTGGTTTGCCAAAGTTGTGTAGGGGGCTTTCCCCAAAAACCATATCCAGATTCTAATACTTGGGGTTTATAAACTAGCAGTTTTCTCTCTGTAAGAAATATTGGCATAAAATAGGCTATGTTAGAATCTGCAGTTAGTAAGAAAGGAAAATTACAGTTTAATCTCCTTCATGAACATAGGCACAAAAGGCCTAAACAAATATAAGCAAATAAAATTCAATGATAGATAACAAGGATAAGACATCATTATTAAGTAGGCTTTATTCTAAGAATGCAAAGTTGGTTTAACATTTTAAATTCAATCAAAATAATGCACTACATTATTAAATTATATAATCATCTCAATAGATGCAGAGAAAGCATTTAATAAAATTCAATACCCATTCATAATAGAAATAATAGAGAGCTTTAAACTAAAAGCATCAAACAAAAAGCAGAAAAATACAATTTAGTGAACATCATAATTTATTGGAAACATTCTTCCAGGACATTGGGAATGAGACAAGATTGCCTACTATAACTTTGATTCAACATTGTACTGAAGGTCTTAATCACTACAATAAGGCAAAAAATAAAAGTTTAAGGATAAAGGAAGGAAAAACAAAACTACCATTAGTCAAACACGTGTTCAAATATTAGAAAATTGGAACGAATATTCAGCGAAGTGAATTTAAGGTCATTGGATATATGCTTAATATGCAGAAATTGTGCGAGCAACACACACATAGAAATTAAATTTTTAAATGCTATCATTTATGATAGCATCCATAAACAAATTATCTAGGAATAAAGCTAACAAAAGATGTTGCAAAATCTATATACACAAAAACTGGCAAAACTTTCATGGAAATTAAAGACTTAAAGGAACAAAGGAAAGAAGAAAGGAAAGAACAAAAGAAGGGAGAGAGGAAAGGAGGAAGGCCTAAACAAATGATGGTATACAGCAAATTTATGAATTTGAAGAGTCAATATTATGAAGATATAAATTGTTCCAAAATTGAGTTTTAAGTTCAATGCAATTCCAATCAAAATTCAGAAGTCTTTTTAAATGTGTGTGCAAACTGACAAGTTGATTCTAAAATTTATAAGGAAATGATAAATGCCAAAAGTCACCAAGACAATCTTGAAGAATAAGACTGGAGGACTTACATTACCAGATATCAACATTCATTACAAAGCTACAGCAATCAAGGCATGTGATATCGGTGCAATGATAGGCAGATAGAGCAATGGAACAGAACACCGAATCCAGAAACAGATCCACACACATACAGTCACTAAATTTGTGACCAAGGAGACACATCAGTACAATGGAAAAAGATGATCCTTTCAAAGAATAAAACTGAGTCAATTGAATATCCATGTGGGAAAACTGCATCATAACCACGACCTCACTCCATTAACAAAAATCAATCCTAGGTGAATTCAAGGTCAACTTGTGAAAGGGCAAACAATAAAGCTTTTAGAACATAAACAAAGGATAATATCTTCATAGCTTTGAAGTAGGCAGAGATGTCTTATGCATAACATAAAAAGCACTAACCATTAAGGGAAAAAGTTGATAAGTTAAACCACTAAAAATTAATAACTTCTAGTCATCACAAAACATCATTAAGAGTATAAAAAAAGGCAAGCCACGAGGATTGACAAGGGACTCACTTCCAAAATATATAAAGAATTCCTATACCAATAAGAGAAAGATACAGAATCCAATAGAAAACTGGGCAAGAGACTTGAGCAGGCACTTCACAAAATAAGCTATCTAACTGGCCTAAAAATATGTGGAAAATGTCTAAACTCCTTGGGCATTAGGGGAATGCAAATTAAAACCACCATGAAATACTAATACATAGCCACCAGAATGACTCAAATTAAAAAGACTGATACTACCAAGTGCTAGTGAAGATATGGAGCAACCGAATCTCTCATACATTGTTGGTGGGAATTTGACAGTATCTACTCTGTCTGAATATATGCACATTCTATAGCTCAACAATCTACTACTTAATGGAAATGTGTACAATATGTTCCTTAAAATATGTACAAGAATGTTTATAGCCATGCTACTTTTAAAAGCCAAAACCTGAAAACAACTTTGGTAGTAGAACTATTAAATAAATACATATACTTTTGGCCTGATCAACCAATGGACAGCAGATGAACAAATGATTGCTACACACAACAACATGGGTGAAATTCACAAACAAAATGTTGAGTGAAAGAAACCACTCTATGGATATGTTCACTTTGTGAAAATTTATTGAGTTTTATAATTATAATTTATGTCCTTTTTAGTATTTGTGCAGAAAGCTTACTTTAAATAAAAACAAATATTAAACTCATAACAAAATGATCCATTTGATAAAATAATAGCCAAAAAACAAAAACTTTCAGAAATTAAAAATATTATGGGCTAGGTGTGGTGGCTTACACCTGTAATCCCAGCACTTTGGGAGGCTGAGGCCCAGCCTGGGCAACATTGGAAAACCCCAACTCTACAAAAAACACAAAAATTAGCCAGGCGTAGTGGTTCACACCTGTAGTCACAGCCACTAGGGAGACTGGGGTGGGAGGATCACTTGAGCCCAGAAGGTCAAGTCTACAGTGCAACATGAGCATGCCACTGCACTCCAGCCTGGGCATCAGAGTGAGACCCTGTCTCAAAAAAAGTTATTATGCAAAAAAAATTCAGTGGACCACCGGAATAATACAATGAGCATGGCTAAACCTCAGACTGATAGGCTGGAATAGGGATCAGCAAACTTTTTCTGTAAAGGACCAGATAGTTAATACTTTAGGCGTTGTGGGTCATACAGTCTCTGGACAGCTACTCATCTTTGCCTTTGGAGCGAACATAGACAATATGTAAATAAATGGGCATGGCTTGTGTTTCAACAAAACTTTATAGATGAATTATGAAATTTGAATTTCATGTAATTTTCACCTGCCATGAAGCATTATTATTTCTTTTATTTTTTTCAACTTTTCTTTTAAGTTTATAAAGAAAATAGGTTTAATTGACTCACAGTTCTGCAGGCTGTACAGGAGGCATGGCTGGAGAGGCCTCAGGAAACTTACAATCGTGGCAGAAGGCAAAGGGGAAGCAAGCACTTCTTCACGTGGCCAGCAGAGAAACATGGATGGCAGGAGAGAGTCAACCATTTAAAATCCATTATTAACTCAAGGGTCATACAAAAATAGGCAGTGGGCCAGATGTGCCCCATTGGCTGTAGTTTACAGACCCTTGGTCTACAAGATCTAGCCAAGGAAAACTTACATAATTTACGGCTGAGACAAACAGAAAATCAGAAAAAAAGAAATACGTATGATAGACCCAAAAGGTAAAATATTCATTTAGTTAGCATTCCAGAAGCAGAGGAAAGAGAGTAAATAAAAGTGAAAGCAGTGCCCAGGGGACGAGTGAAAGAAGGTCCACACCTAGATATTTTTGGTGACATTTCAGAACTCTAGAGATAAAGAGGAAATTCCACACTGTTCCAGAGAGAAAAAAGCATTTTACCTGGTTAACCTTGAGAGTCAGACTGAACTCAGACACAGTAAATCCTGGAAGATGGTAGAAAAAGGTCTTAAAGTTCTTAGAAATTGTTTTGGAGCCGAGAAGTCCATGCTTAGCCAAACTGTCAGTGAAATGTGAGGGCGAATAAAGATACCTTTGGAAATGTAAGGAATCAAGAGTATCTCTGGTGTAACACGAAGATCTTGAGACAGCTTAATTCTTGATTCCCTGGGAATCAGTATGGGCATGTTTCCTTTTTTTTTTATGGTTTCCTTTTTATTTTTTTATTATACTTTAAGTTCTAGGGTACATGTGCACAACGTGCAGGTTTGTTACATATGTATACATGTGCCATGTTGGTGTGCTGCACCCATTAACTCGTCATTTACATTAGGTATATCTCCTAATGCTATCCCTCCCACCTCCCCCCACCCCACAACAGGCCCCGGTGTGTGATGTTCCCCTTCCTGTGTCCATGTGTTCTCATTATTCAATTCAGTATGGGCATGTTTCTTAAGTGCACTGCTGTGATGGAGACGTTTAGAATTGCAGACACGGTTCGCTGCTTGCACTACAACTATGACTTCCCACTCACTTTGCTAACAAACCCCAATTTTCTTGAAAATAAGATGGCAATGTACTTCAGGCAGACAGTTCAGAAGGTTAACTATTAATTAGTCTAAACTATTCATCCATTCTCTTTGCTACTGGATCAGTCGGGGGTAGGCATGTGATGAAATTCTGCCTCTGAGATATTAGGGGAAACTTCTGGAAAGCTCCTGAGTAAGATTTTCCTTGCAGATAAAAAGAAACACCCAGGAGAAAAGGGCTCTTCCTCTCCTGCTCACGCTGCTGTGTCTGCCCCAGAAGCAGGGAGCTGGGACACCTATCTGTACCATCAGGTGACAAGCCTGAGAACAATAGGCAACATGAGGCTATGACACAGTGGAAAAATAGAAAGCACCTGGGTCTTTGATAATATCTGAGCTGCTTAATTAATCCACCCTTGAACCAGTCTACCTCCAGAATTCCTGGTACATGAGATAATAACATTTCCTTTGTTTAAGTCACTTTTAGTTGGATTTTCTGTTATTTCCAACCAAAAGCATTCAATTGATAGAAGTGATGAAGTAAGACTGGACAGCATTTATCCACCCACATATTTGTAAAACTATGCCTGTCTGACCAGACGTGGTGGCTCATGCCTGTAATCCCAGCACTTTGGGAGGCTGCTGCAGGAGGATTGCTTGAGGCCAGGAGTTCAAGACCAGCCTGGGAAACATAGCAAGACCTTATCTCTAGAATAAATAAATAACAATAAAAATTTTAAAACTATGCCTCTCAGACCTAAACTAGGCCCACAGAAGGGCAACAAAATGATGAAGGGATGCTGGGGCTACTGAGGAGGACAGGCTGCTAGTTTGGGGCCTCTCTGGTCTAGAAAGAAAAAAAATCTGAGAGTAAAATGGTCAAAATCCATTAAGGCAAAGTATCATTGGTAAGATCAGGATGGACTTGAATGTCAGATGCTGAAAAGTTGGAGCAGCAAAAGCCTCACTGCAAAACCCAAGCCATGCATGAGGGTAGGACATGAACATCGGTTGCCTGAGCTCTAGAGAAACAGTAGCTAAATTACAAAGACCTCTCAGGACTTACAACCACTTCCATCCAGACAGGACTCAGGTAGAACAACAGGAAGATTCTCTGCACACTGCCTGTAAGCACCTGGTTGGCATTCATTCACCTTACAGAAGCTGTTCATTCTAGGATCTGCATGGCTAGAGTAAGGATATCAAGCACCAGCCCATTGTCATGGGGCCACTCGCCTAGGCTATTCGGTATCCAGTATACACACAAACAACACAACTCAAAGCCATTTCCTCAAGGATCTTCTAGTCACGACTGAAGCCATCAGAAGACAGGCAGATGGGCTTTGATTTTTCAGTAATACTCCTTGAGAACTCACCAGATTTGTCAAGAAAAGGGCATGACTTCATGGTCATCATGACCATCAAAGTGAAATCATTTTGTGCTTATATACCAACCAGTGCAGTGATTCTCAACCCTGGAGGCATCCTACGATCACCTGGAAATTCTGATTTAATTTGTCCAGAGTAGAGCCTGGGCAAAGGTTTTTGTTAATAGCTCACCCAGTGATATTAATGTGTTTCACAAGAGAAAACCCTTTTTGCTAGGAGATAGGCCATGCGAGTTAAATGTGTGGGCAGGGGTAGGCTGTGGTTAGGCATTACTGAGAGGGCTGAGTCCTTTCTAATTCCCATAGTTGTTTGAGGGTTAGTGGAGATCAGATCTAGATTTGTTTGATTGCAAAGCCCATGGGCGTAACAAGTAAGATCTACTTCTTTGCATCCTCCTCAAACTATCTCTAGTTTGTTATTGTTGTTATTGTTGCTGTCATTAATTTTCCATGTAATTAATCCAAATTTGGATTTGGAAATAAGAAAGTCAGACACAGCTAAGAAATATACGCAATCCTCAGATTAGAAACAAGCTGTTTTCCAAGATTTTGGTTGTTAAGTCGGCCATTTGTTGTATATAAAGGGTTAATAAATGGAGGACTGCACACAGTTAGCTGCTGTGAGCTGGTAAAAGCCGGATCCAGCACATCCCTGTGTGAACTGGACAATAAGTAATGAAGGACAAAGTAAGCACGGGAGATGTGCTCTATGGTCAAGTTGTGAATAGCAGAAAAAGTAAGACAAAACAAAAACAAAATCAAAAGAGCAGTTTTTGTTTATTTTCCCACCAAACCATCAATTTTTGTCATATTAAATTCTCTCTCCTGGATCTAATTTCAGACTCTTGTGTTCCACTAAACTGTTTACCTAGTCTTATACAAACATCTTATTGGTTTTACTGCAGTGCCTTGACAGTATGGTCTGAGACCAGGACAGTTTCCCCTCAGCAGGCTTGGTCTCTCATATATTTGTGGCTATTCTCTAGAATTTATTCCTCCATAGAAACTTTTAGATTATTTTATCCACTCAAAAAAAACTGCTTACTTTTCCATTATATTTATATAGTAATTTATCATTTATAACATTGATATATTCATAATGTAAAATATTTGCATCCAAAATCATAGTAGTGATTTTCTTTTTGTTCAGATAGGAAATAGTCCCAAAAAACACAATGAAAAATTGCAATACAATTTTTAAAAACAAATTTTAAAAACAGACATTTTATGTCTTTCAGTAAGATTTTATAGTTCATTTAGATCGAGAGTGTTTTTTATTAAATTTATTTGTGGTTTACAGGTTTTGCCATTATTGTCAATTAACTATTCTTCATATTTAATTTCAAGGTGTTTATTGCTAGAATGGACAAAAGTTATTTTTTGTATATTTATCTTATAACCATCCACCTTCTGAATTTTTCTTTAAAATATAGTACACTTGGCTCTTCTCATCCCCAGATTCCACTAACCTTGACTAGAAAATATTTTTTTTAAAATAAATAAAAACTATCAATACAACAATAAGAAATACAAATTTTGGTATTTTTTTTCTAGGTGGATTTTTTTCTAGGTTTCTTTTTTTTCAACTTTTATTTTATTTTTAATTTTATTTTATTTATTTATTTTTTTGAGATGGAGTTTCGCTCTTGTTGCCCAGGCTGGAGTGTAAATGGCGCAATCTCGGCTTACTGCAACCTCCACCTCCTGGGTTCAAGCAATTCTCCTGCCTCAGCCTCCCAAGCAGCTGGGATTGCAGGCGCCCGCCACCACACCCAGCTATTTTTTGTATTTTTAGTAGAGACAGGGTTTCACCATGTTGGTCAGGCTGGTCTCAAACTCCTGACTTCAGGTGATCCACCTGCCTCGGACTCCCAAAGTACTGGGATTACAGGCATGAGCCCCTGCACCTGGCCTTCAACTTTTATGTTAGATTCAAGGGGTTCATATGCAGGGTTGTTACCTGGGTATATTGTGTGATGCTGAAGTTTGAGGTACAAATGATCCTGTCTCCAAGATACTGAACATAGTACCCAGTAGTTAGTTTTTCAATCCTTGTCCCTCATCTCTTCCCCATCTAGTAGTCCCCAATGTCTACTGTTGCCATCTTTATATCCATGAGTACCAAATGTTTAGTTCCCACTTATAAGTGAGAACGTGCAGTATTTGGTTTTCTGTTTCTGGGTTAATTTGCTTAGAATAATGGCCTCCAGCTGCATTCATGTTGCTGCAAAGGACATGATTTCATTATTTTTTATGACTGCATAGTATTCCATGGAGTTTATATACCACATTGTCTTCATCCAGTCCACCATTGATGGGCACCTAAGTTGATTCCATGTCTTCGTTATTGTGAATGGTGCTGTGATGAACATGCAAATGTTGTGTCTTTTGATAGAATGATTTGTTTTCTTTTGAATATATACCCAGGAATGAGATTGCTGGGTCAAATGGTAGTTCTAAGTTATTTGAGAAATTTCCAAACTGCTTTCCACAGTGGCTGAACTAATTTACATTCTCACCAACAGTGTGTAAGTATTCCCTTTTCTCTGCAGCCTCACTAGCATCTGACTTTTAATAATAGCCATTCTGACTGGTGTAAGATGGTATCTTATTGTGGTTTTGAATTGTATTTCTCTGATGATTAGTGATGTAGAACATTTTTTCATGTTTGTTGGCCATTTGTGTGTCTTCTTTTGAGAAGTGACTGTTGATGTCTTTTGTCCATTTTTTAATGGGGTTATTTGTTTTTTGCTTGTTCAGTTATTGGAGTTCTTTATAGATTCTCAATATTAGACCTTTGTCAGATGCATAGTTTGCAACTATTTTCTACCATTGTGTAGGTCGTCTGTCTACTCTGTTGATAATTTCATTTGCTGTGCAGAAACTCTTTAGTTTAATTAGGTCCCAATTGTGAATTTTTGTTTTTGTTGTAATTGTTTTTGAGGATTTAGTCATAAAGTATTTCCCAAGGCCAATGTCCAAAATGGTGTTTCCTAGGTTTTCTTCTAGGATTCTTACAGTTTGAGGTCATATATTTAAGTTTTTAATACATCTTGAGTTAATTTTTATCTATGGTGAAATGTAGGGATCCAGTTTCATTATTGTACCTATGGCTAGCCAGTTATCCCAGCTCCATTTATTGAATAGGGAGTCCTTTGATCGTTGCTTATTTTTGTTAACATTGTCAACGTTCAGTTGGCTGTAGGTTGACAGCTTTATTTCTGGGTTCTCTATTCTGTTCCATTGGTCTATGTGTCTGTTTTTGTACCAGTATCATACTGTTTTAGTTACTGTAGCCTTGTAGTATAGTTCGAAGTCAGGTAGTGTGATGCCCCAGCTTTGTTTTTTGCTTATGATTGCCTTGGCTATTTGGGCTCTTCTTTGGTTCCATATAGATTTAAATTTTTTTTTCTAATTCTGTGAATCATGTCATTGGTAGTTTAATTGAAACAGCATTGAGTCTGTAGATTACTTTCAGCAGTATAGCCATTTTAATGATATTGATTCTTTCAATCCATTAGCATGGAACGTTTTTCCATTTGTTTGTGTCATCTATGATTTCTTTGAGCAGTGTTTTGTAATTCTGCTTGTAGAGATCTTTCACCTCCTTAGTTAAATGTATTCCTAGGTGTGTGTGTGTGTATATATGTGTGTGTGTGTCTATTGTAAATGGGATTGTAGGGCTCTCAGTTTGAACGTTATTTGCATATGGATGTACAAAATGATTTTTGTACACTGATTTTGTATCATGAAACTTTACTGAAGTAATTTATTGGTTCTGGGAGCCTTATGGTGGGGTCTTTAGGGTTTTCTAGGTATAGAATCACACTATCCATGAAGAGAAATAGTTTGACTTCTTCTTTTCCTAGTTAGATGCCTTTTATTTCTTTCTCTTCCCTCATTACTCTAGCTAGCACTATGCTGAAGAGGCATAGTGAGAGTGGACAAACTTGTCTTGTTCCAGTCCTCAAGGGGAATGCTTCCAGTTTTTGCTTTTTCAGCATGATATTGGCTGTGGGTTTGTCATAGATGGCTCTTATTGTTTTGAGGTATGTTCCTTCGATGCCTAGTTTCTTGAGGGTTTTTTTCATGAAGGGATGTTGGATTTTATCAAAAGCTTTTCTCATGTCTATCGAGATGACAATATGGCTTTTATTTTTAATTATGTTTATGTTGTGAGTCACATTTATTGATTTGTATATGTTGACCCAGACTTCCATCCCAGGAATGAAGCCTTGATTATGATGAATTAACTTTTTGATGTGCTGTTGAATTCAGTTTGCTAGTATTTTGTTGAAGATTTTTATGTCTATGTTCATCAGGGATATCAGCCTATAGTTTTCTCTTTTTGTTGTATCTTTGCTATGAAGGTGATGCTGGCCTCATAGAATGAGTTGGGGATGAGTCTCTCCTCCTCGATTTTTTTAGAATAGTTTCAGTAAAATTGGTACCAGCTCTTCCTTGTATGTCTGGTAGAATTTGGCTGTGAATATATTCAGTCTGGGGATTCTTTAGTTGTTTTTTTTTTTTTTTTAACTACTGATTCAATTTTGCAACTTGATGTTGGTCTGTTCAGGGTTTTAATTTCTTCCTGATTCATTCTTGGAGGATTGTGTGGTTCCAGGAGTTTATCCATTTCCTCTAGATTTTCTAGTTCATTTGCACAGAAGTCTTCATAATAGTCTCTGAGGACCTTTTGTATTTCTTCAGGCTTGGTTGTAATGCTGTTACCTTTGTCATTTCCAATTGTACCTACTTGGATCTTCTCTTTTTTTTTCTTTGTTAATCTACCTAGTGCTCTATTGATCTTTATCCTTTTAAAGAAGGAATATTTGGTTTTGTTGATTCATTGTATGGATTTTTGGGTCTCAGTTTCATTTAGTTCTGCTCTGGTTTTCATTGTTTCTTTTCTCCTACTAGCTTTGGGTTAGTTTGTTTTTGTTTTTCTGGTTCCTCTAGGTGCAATATTAGATCATAAATTTGAGATCCTTCTAATTTTTTGAGGTAGACATTTATTTAGCACTATGAACTTTCCTATTAACACTGCTTTTGCAGCATCCCAGAGATTTTGGTATGCTGTGTCTCTATTTTCATTTATGTTGAAGAATTTTTGACATCTTCCCTAACTTCATTGTTTACCCTTTACCCAAAAGCCATTCAGGAGCAAGTTGATTATCCATGTAATTGTGTGGTTTTGAGAGATCTTCTTGATATTGATTTCTATTTTTATTCCACTGTAGTCCAAGAGTATGTTTGGTATATTTTTATTTTTTTAATTTATTGAGGCTTACTTTATGGCCAAGCATGGGGTCAATCTTGAAGTATGTTCCATGCACAGGTGAGAAGAATGTATCTTCTGTGGTTGATGAGTGGAGCATTCTGTAGATGTCTGTTAGGTCCAATAGGTCAAGTGTTGAGTTTAAGTTTAGAATTTCTTTGTTAGTTTTGTGCCTCAATAATCTGTCTAATGCTGACAGTGGGGTGTTGAAGTCCTCCACTATTATGTGTGGTTGTCTACGTCTTTTCATAGGTCTAGAAGTTTGTTTTATGACTCTGGGTGCTCGAACATTGTATATATTTAGGATAGTTAATCACTCTTGTTGAATTGAACCCTTTATCATTATGCGATGCCCTTCATTATCCTTTTCTTACCATTGTTGATTTAGAGTCTGATATAAGAATAGTGACACCCTCTCTTTTTTGTTTTCCATGTATGTGGCAGATCTTTCTTCAACTCTTTACTTTGAACCTAAGGGTGTTGTTACTTGTGAGATGCATCTCTTGAAGACAGCAGATGGATGGGTCTTGTTTTTTATTCAACTTGCCACTCTTTGCCTTTTAAGTGGGGCATTTAGACTATTTATGTTCAAGGTTAATATTAATATGTGAGGTTTTAATCCTATCATGAAGTTGTTAGCTTGTTGTTTTGTAGTTTCTTTTGTGTGGTTGCTTTATAGGGTCTGTGGGCAATTGTACTGTGTTTTGTGGTAGAAAAAAATACAAATTTTGAAAAAATACAGTACAATAACTATTTACATAGCATTTACATTATATTAAGTATTATAAGTAATCTAGAAATTATTTAAAGTATATGGAAGGATGAGCCCTTCCATATAGTATGCAAATACTACCCCATTTTATATAAGGAGGTTGAGTAGCCACAGATTTTGGTATCCACACAGGGTCTAGAAAAGGATTCCCCATGAATACTAAGGGATGACTGTATTTTCTTAACTAGAGACTTTTTTGTTTTTAGGTATATTATAGTATCATCCACAAAGACTAAGAGTTTTTACCATTTTTCTGGTATTTATGCAACTTATTTTTTGTTGTATTACATTTGTTAAAATCTCTGACAAAATCAAGCAATAATAGTGACAGTAGTCATTCTCATAGTTTCTGATTTTCATTAAAATAATTTTAGAATTTTACCTTTTAGAACCATATGTACTCTTGGGTATTGGTAAACAGTCTTTATTTTATTTAATCAGCATCCTTCTATTTCTATTTTACTTAGAATTTGCCATGCAAATGTCTGCTGGCTTTTATCAAATGATTTTTAAGCATCCATTGATATGGTCATGTGGTTTTCTCTTTTAACTTTTAATATAATGAATTAGTGGAAAAATATCCCTGAAACTGAACCATCATTATTCCTAGAATAAACCTTCCATGGACATACAGTACAAATTTTTGTTACATATATATATTCTATTTACTGATCTTTTATTTAACATTTTTGCAACTGTATTTATAAGTAAAAACGGTTCCTAGTTTTGTTGTTATCTTTCTTGTGGTACATCAGACTTAGGAAACAAACTTATTTTGCCTTATTCTTAGGCTTGCATTAAATAAGATTGGAATTATTTGTTTTATAACAACTAGATATGACTCTGTTTGAATCTTCTGGTCCTACTGCTTTTTCAATGATAGATCTTTAAAATTTTTTCAAACTCTTTTGTGGTAAATAGTCCTTTCAATTTTTCATTTCTTCTTCAGTAAGTTTTAGTAACTTGTATTTTACTAGGAAACCCATTTCCTTTTGTGTTTGTATCTGTTGCCATAGAGTTGCATGTGCTGTTCTATTAACAATATTTGTAACACTTAAAATTTATTTATCTGAAGTTATGCTCCATTGCCATTCCTATAGATACACATTTTGCTTCATTTTATCTTAGGGTAACATAAGATTTGTTTATTTCATTGGTATTTTCAGTGAATAGTTGGATTTATCCAGTCTTTGTACCAGTTTTTGCTATTTTATTAATTTTCACTTTTTATCTTAATTTTTTCTTCTTCATTTCTTTTTGTTTAGTTTGTTGTCTTTTCTTCTTGTTTCTTAAGATGAATATTTAATACTCTTATCATTTTATTATTTTTAATATAGAAGGCATTTAAGGTTCTAAAATATTTTATAAATACAGAATTCTCTGTGCCCCACAGGTTTTGGTATAAATATTCTCCTTTTCATGGTTATTTAGTGGTGTATAATTTCTCTTTGATTTCTTTGCTCCAACAGCTAATTGGGAGTGGTATTGCTTAATTTCTTATAAGTTAAAACTCTTTTATTGCTCATTTATTTTGTTATTTTGTTGTTTCTAATGTGGCTTTTTTGTGACCAACTTAAATGCAATCAAGTTCTGTAAATATTCTATAGATATAGAAAGAAGTGTGTATCATCTCTTTTGAGTTGTGTAAGTTTCTGTACACATTTATTAAATCAAGTTTCTTATCATGGTTTTATTCTTCCATAGCCTTACTTATTTTTTTCTACTAGATCAGTTCAACTCTGAGAGAAAAGGAGAAATGTACCCAAATCTTTCACCATAATTGTATTTTTATTAGGCTCTACTTGCAATTCAAATATTTTTTAGATATGTTACTATATTACTTGGTGCATATAGATTTTGGATGGTTATAATTACTCATAAATTATGATCTTTCATTGCATACTTTCTCTATTAATTTTTTTAGTGTTTCTACTTCAAATTTGACTATGTCTGATTTTGACATTCCAGCTTTCCTTTGGTTGCTTTTGTTTAGTATCACTACTAATCCATTACTTTCAAGTTTTTTCTATCACTTACCTTCAAATATGCATAAATTGTATTTAACTGACTTGGTTTTTAATGCCAAATATGACGACCTCTGTTGTTTTTTGTTTTTTTGTTGTTTGTTTGTTTGTTTTTGTCTTTTTGAGACAGAGTCTAGCTTTGTCGCCCAGGCTGGAGTGCAATGGTGCAATCTCGGCTCACTGCAACCTCCTCCTCCCAGGTTCAAGCGATTCTCCTACCTCAGCCTCCCGAGTAACTGGGATTACAGGCACCCACCACCATGCCTGGCTAATTTCTGTATTTTTAGTAGAGACAGGGTCTCACCATATTGGTCAGGCTGGCCTTGAACTCCTGGCCTCAAATCCGCCCACCTTGGCCTCCCAAAGTGCTGGAATTGCAGGCATGAGTCACCACGCCTGGCTGACAATGTCTGTTTTTAATGGTAAAGTTTAGTCCCCTCGTATTTAATATAATGACTGATATACTTGATTTTATTTCTTCTGTCTTACTTTGTATATTATTTAAAGTATTGTATCCTCTTTAACATCAGGAATAACAAAATAGCAACATGAGTTCATGAGATCGTTTATCTTCATATAAGTGTGTGTGTTTGTTTGCTTATGTATTTCCTAGCTCAGTCTGTTGAAAAGACCTACAAACAATGACCAACTATTTATCTGCTCTGACTGTCATAACAAAGCACCATAGACTAGGGGGCTTAAACAGAATAAATTTATTTACTCACAGTTCTGGAGGCTGGAAGTCTGAGATCCACGTGTCAGCAGGGGTGGTTTCCTCTAAGGTCTCTCTCCTTGGCTTGTACCTGACTGTCCTCTCCCCATGTCTTCATATGGGCTTCACTCTGTGTGTCTATCTGAATTTCCTCCTCTTCTGAAGACACCAGTCATATTGGATAAGGGCTCATTGATATTACCTCATTTTAACTTAATTCCCTCTTTTAAGACCCACTCTCCAATTATAGTCATATTCTGATGTACTGAGGGTTATGACTTCAACATAGAAATTTTTAGAGGACACAATTAAGCTCATAACATCACCCTCGTCCTGTGGCAATAGGCATCTCTACTACCCAGTCTCTGGTCTTTTAGACTAAAAGAAATAAGGTCTATTGGAGAGGCTTCTGTGGTGCGACAAAGTTCTATTTCTTGACCTGGGAGGTGGTTACAAGGGTGTTCACGTTATAAAAATTAATTAGGTCGGCCAGGCGCAGTGGCTCATGCCTGTAATCGCAGAACTTTGGGAGGCCAAGGTGCCCGGATAATCTGAGATCAGGAGTTTGAGAACAGCCTGGCCAACCTGGAGAAACCCCATCTCTACTAAAAATACAAAAATTAGCTGGGCATAGTGACGCATGCCTGTAATCCCACCTACTCGGGAGGTTGAGGCAGGAGAATAGCTTTAACCTGGGAGGTGGAGGTTGCAGTGAGCCGAGATCGCGCCACTGCACTCCAGCCTGGACGACAGGGTGAGACAGACTCCTTCTCAAAAAAGAAAATAATAATTAATTAATTAGGTCATATATTTAGTTTGTGTTTTTTGGTATATGTGCTTCATTTTACAGCAAAAAAGATTAAAAAGCATCAGGCAAATTCCAATAGAGAAGTGCCCTGCAACAAACCTGACCAGCTCACCTCAAAACTGTCCTGGTAATCAAAACAAAGAAAGCCTGAGAAATTGTCACAGCCAAGAGGAGGCTCAGGAGTCATGACAGCTTCAGTGTAATGTGGCTTCCAAAATGGAATCAGAAAAAGGATGCTACATTAAAACAGAAAAAACTCAATAAAGTAGGGAGTTTAGCTAATAATTTATTAACATCAGTTCATAAATGGTGACAAATGTACTATATTCATGTCAAATGTTAATATTAGTAGAAACTGAGTGTGAGGCATATGGGAACTCTCTGTACTATCTTCACAGCTTTTCTGTAAATCTAAAACTCTTCTAAAATGGAAAGGTTATTATTTTTTTAAATCCAGAAGCAGAGAAAGCGTACAACTGCATAAGAAAGGCATTGTTCAAATATGAAGAAAAATAAAATGTGACATGATTTTAAGTGATTGACAGAATGCAAAAATGGATAATCCATTTGAACGTCCTCTTTTGAGCAGTCCAGGAAAAGTGACATTGGAACCATCGGAAAGAAAACAGAGTCGCAGCACAAGACTTGGTTCTTCCATGAAAAAATATTTGCAAAATCACATTTGTGTAAATGCTGCTTATTGCTTTTAAGTCCATAGAATTTATTTGTAGATAAAGCAGAATAAAATGTTAGCATTCTTTGCAAAGTAAAAGTAAATATAGCAGGTCCTTGAATGTCATTTCATTTGATGATGTTTCGCCATAACGTTGACAAAAAAAAAAAACAATTGATTCCCGGCAGGGGCCACCATCCAGGTGAAGTTTGCACCTTCTCCCTTTGTCCACCTGGGTTTCCTCGAGGTACTCCAGTTTCTTCCCACAAAGGTGTGCAATTAGGTGGATTAGTGGGTCTACATTGTCCCGTGTGAGTGGGTGTGGGTGTGGGTGTGAGTGAGTCTTGTGTTAGATGGCATCTTGTCCAGGGTAGGTTCCTGCCTTGCGCCTTGAGCTGCTGGGAGAGTCTCCGATACCTGCGACCCTGAACTGGAATAAGCAGCTTGTGAAATGAATGAATGTATAAATACAAATGATTATAAAATAAAAATTCATCAAGCAGATGATAATAATACAAATGTCTGACCTTAGATGATGCAGTAGGATGGTAGGAAAGCACTCGACGAGCCTGCCACATTTAGTAGGGGTTGTTTTTGAACTGTGTGGTGGTAGACCGTGTTCCTTACCATTTTCACTTTGTAAACATTTATTCCTTGATTTAAGCCACCACCACTATGACAGCTGTCACTCACTGATTCACCAAAAATTGGGTACATAATTATCTTGTTTTTATCAATCTTAATTAATGTATGTTAATGATTATATGTAGAGCTGACATTTATTTCAATGTTTATTAGAATTGTTTTGGTCATTGTTTAGAAGTTTGGTGATGTTTTTGTGACCAGAAATATGCCATAGGAACTTAACTCTTGTTTATATCAATTAGCCTATGGTAAAATTGGTTTGTTATATGTTGTTTCACTCACAGTTACAGTTTCTAAGAACTTATCAACCATGTTGAGGACCGACTGTATACAACTTAAAGAAATTGAAAAGGGGCCGGGCGTGGTGGCTCATGCCTGTAATTGCAGCACTTTGGGAGGCCGACACGGGTGGATCACCTGAGGTCAGGAGTTCGAGATCAGCCTGAACAATATGGTGAAACCCGGTCTCTACTAAAAATATAAAAATTAGCCGGGCGTGGTGGCATGCGCCTGTTGTCCTAGCTACTCAGGAGCTTGAGACAGGAGAATTGCTTGAACCCAGGAGGCAGAGGTTGCAGTGAGCTAAGATCGCGCCACTGCACTCCAGACTGGGTGACAGAGCAAGACTCCATTGAAAAGTGAACAGAGATAACAGAAGGGTCAGGAAGGCTGGGCACATTAACCTTAGAAAGGAGGAAGTAAAGAGTACTGTCTCTAGTTGATAGAAGAGAAGATAGGGAACAACGTGATTTTTAAAAAATATTTTAAAGCCTTATCAAGGTATAATTTACACACCATGAAATTCACTCTTTAAATGTTCAATTCAATGATTATGAGTAAATTTACAAGGCTTTGCAATCATCACTACGATCCAGTTTTAGAACTTTTCCATCACCTCAGAAAGATCCTTCCTGCCTGTTTGCAGTTACTCCCTGTTCCCAGTCCCAGTTTTTGGCAACCTTGATTTCTGTCTTTACAGAGTTGCCTTTTCTGGACATTTCACATACATGGAATTATACAATATGTGGTCTTTTGTGTCTGGCTTCTTTCACTGAACATAATGTTTCCAGCGCTCATCCATGTTGTAGCATGTGTCAGTACTTCATGCCTTTTAACTGGTGAATAATATCTTTGTACGGATATGCCACATCTTATCTATTCATCAGCTGATGGGCCCTTGGGTTGTTTCCACGTTTTAGTTATTATGAATAAGTGCTGCCATGAACATTCCCACACAAGTCCTTGTGCGAATGTATGTTTTTGTTTGTCTTGGGTAGATATATGTGGTAGTAGAATTACTGGGTCACATGGTAAATTTGTTTAACTTTTTAAGAAACTGCCAAACTATAGATAATTAAGTATATTTGTATTGGCACAAACTATTTAAAAATCTAAAGATAATGATTAGGGATATAATTATATATGGGGAGAGGACGGTGAGAGCATATATATTTAATGGTTAAAATGATTACCTGTGTGAGGAGGGACTGGTGAGCCAAGGGACCCATTGTAAGCCCCTCTGCACAACTTTCTTGTCAAGTCATGCATATGTGTTACTTTGATTTGAAATTTTTTTAAGTAGTATCAAAACATCTCATGTACCCCATAAATATATACACCTACTATATACCCAAGAAAATTTAAAATAAAAAAATTTTGAATAAAAAATACTAAAAAAAATTTTTTTTAAAGAAAAGAAACTTTTTAAAGTAAAAGATAAACAAGCGAGTATGCCTAGACTGCGAGGAACGCAATGGGGACTGGCCAGAAGCAAGACGATGGATTGGGATGCTCACAGTGGAGATGAAGAAGAGGGGGAAATTCTGCTGGTTTTTAGAAGAAATATTTGAACAATTGGACAGTCTTATCAATCCAAGCACTTCTAGCAGAATTGCACACAGTCATAATTGCTCACAGACAAAAGATTGTATCAACGTGGAAAAACCTCTATGCTCAACTTTCTAATGGCCTGGGTTAACTAGAATTCTCTAGAACGTGATACTTGTCTGTCTGGCATGGTATCATGTGGAATGACAGATTTTCAATAGACTTCCTTTAAAAAACAAAAACAAAACATTGGATCATTTAATACATTTTCAGCCCAAGCAATGCATATTCAAGTAAAAGTGGCTCAAACATGGGGTTTTATTTTTCTCACATACCAAGGAGTGTAGGGGTAAGCAGTTTCCAGGGCTGGTTCAGCAGCTGCACTGCACTGAGGCTCTAAGACCCCTCCCTTGTGCTGCTCTTGGCCTCCCAAAGGGTCTTAAGACAACTGTGGCAGCTCCAGCTTCACTTCCTCATGTGATAAAATTCATACGCATCAAGAGGGTGAGTGGTTCTTCTCAGACATCCATCTCTCTCATCTTTTCCAGAAGCCCCAGGGACTTCCATTTATGTCTCATTGGCTGGGACTGGATCACATGCCCAGTCTGGGTGGCAAGGGAGGCTGGGACAGCAAGTCACCAGTGTTTTCCATCTGGGATAGGATGCAGATTCTGCCAGCAGAGGAAAGGAACTAGGGCTGGCTAACGAGTAGATGTATTCATCAGGTAGGGCTGCCATCAGAAAATGCCAGACTCGGGGGCTTAAACAACAGAAATGTAATTTCCCATGGTTTCAGAGGCTGGAAGTCCAAGATCAAGGTGCTGGCAGGTTAGTTTCACCTGGGGCCTCTCTCCTTGGCTTGCAGATGGCGCCTTATCACTATGTCTTCGTGGCCTTTTCTCTGTATGTGCACTCCTGGTGTCGCTTCTTTTTATAAGGACACTTATGGCCTCCTTTAACCTTAATTCCCTCCTACAGGCCCTAGCTCCAAATACAGTCACGTTGTGGGTTAGGGCTTCAACCTATACGTTTGGGAGGAGACAAATCAGTCCATAACAGTAGATAGCCGGATCATCAACCCTAATCACTAGATTGTAAAATGATTTTGGCAACTATTTCTCTCTGAATTATATTAATAATATAATGGCTATAGCACAGAAGTGTGTATGTGTATATATATATACACACACATATGTATATGTGTGTGTATATATATACACATATACATACACACACACACACACACACACACTCTTGCAGGCCCTTCTCCAAATACAGTTATGTAGGGCCTGTGAGGAGGTAATTAAGGTTAAATGAATATAACACAGAAATATATATATATACACACACACACATATCTATGTGTATATATATGCACATACACAAGCCATACACACACACACTTGTGTTTTCTTCATATTCAGTTTCTAAGTGTCGAGATCTTGGGACAATGGATTTTCCCTGCGTTCACCATCAGAGCTGTGAACTCTTCCCCTGTCTTCTCTATCCCAGAAAACACTCTCTGCCTATCACTTAATATTGCTTACAAGGGTCTTGACTTTTAAGCAATGCGACATTCAGTGTGTATTTAAATGCCATCCATTACCATCAAATGGTGACATTTACTTCATTTGTAATTCGGAAAAAGAAAACAGATCTTCAAATACAGAAGACACACTCATATCAAAGATAATGGACCCAAACAATTGCCATCCCTTGTATTTCAAGTTTGGAGAACAGAGCTAATAAAAGATTAAAGAGAAGGCCCAGGAGCCCGGGGAACAAGTTTGAGCAATCACTTGTCACTTGAGGTTAGCACAGAACTTATTCTAACAAGATATTACTTGCAGAATTTCCACCATAAATCTTTTATTAAGTCCAAGAATCTCAGTCAAGACATTTCCCATGCAGGATTGTCAGAAATAATGCTCCTTCATAGCTTCCTTTAAAACCTGAGGATAAGAGACGCTAAGTGCCGAACCCACTGACCTTCACATAAACCCAATATTGTTATTGATTTTCCTCTCCTCAAAGACGCAAAATACATTTTTTGGAAGCAACCATTAACGAGCCTGTTTAGATAAGCCTGGACAAAGACAATGAGTATTTACTTTGCCCTCTTATTTGCTTGGAGCAGAAGCCCCTGGTTGGGTGTAATTGATACCTTTTGATTGTTTTGCAGCCCCCCAGGGCACAATAAGGAGGAGGCAGCAGAGGTAGCCTAGTCGGAGGGCAAAAAATACTGTACAATTCCAGCGTCTCAGGAACCTTTGCAGGCAGTGCTGACCTTCCCAGTTAGGCAGGATTTCTTATTCTTTGATTTCAGGAAAGAAGTCCTCGCTCCCCTCAGTAGCCCTGCTCTGGCGTCTCCTCCAAAGTCTCCTCCCCTGACATCTAATAGCTGGTTGCATCCATTACACGTGTCTAGATTTTGTTTGTTTGTTTCTTTTGAGACGGCGGAGTCTTGCTGTGTCGCCCAGGCTGGAGTACAGTGGTGCAATCTCCGCTCATTGCAACTTCCGCCTCCCGGGTTCAAGCGATTCTCCTGCCTCAGCCTCCCGAGTAGCTGGGACTACAGGCACACGTCACCACACCTGGCTAATTTTTGTATTTTTAGTAGCGACGGGGTTTCACCATATTGGCCAGGCTGGTCTCGAACTCCTGACCTCAGGTGATCCACCGGCCTCGACCACCCAAAGTGCTGGGATTACAGGCGTGAGCCACCGCGTCAGGCCTAGATTCCTTTTTTTTTCTGTTTTTGCACGTGGATGTCCAGTTGTTCCAGCACCATTTGTTGAAAAGACTCTCTTTCAACCATCTCATTGCCTTTGCTCCTTCGTCAAAGACCAGCTGGCTATATTCATGTGGGTCTATTTCTGGGCTCTCTGTTCTGTTCCGTTGATCTATTTGTCTCTTCTGTCATCAATACCACACTGTCTTGATTACTTGTAGCTCTAGAATAAGTCTTGAAGTCGGGTAGTGTCAGTCCTCTCATTTTGTTCTCCTTCAACCTGGTGTTGGCTATTCTGAGTCTTTTGCCTCTCCATAAACACTTCATAATCAGTTTGTCAATATCCACAAAATAACTGGTTGGGATTTTGACATCCATTCCAAGTGAAGAGTTCTCTCTGCCACAGTTGTTTTCTCCTTTTACTTACATCCTTTTCCATTGTAAATGAAAAAGAAAAGGAAAAAAGTACTTTTGAAGAAAATGCCAGCAGGAAGTTTTATTGGCTGGGTTGGGTACATCAACGTTCGCTGGAGCTGAGTCCCCAGAGGCCATTGTGTGGCTGTCAGACTCACTCGGAGAAAAGCTGGGCTCATTGTTTATTGCTGGTCAACTGCCAAGGTCATCTTATACATTAAGATGACTCTCCTGGAATCTAAGACTAATTAAAATTAAAATCCATCAATTTAGACGATGGGAATGTTTGAAATGGAGCAGAAACACACACTTTGAGGAAATCATATGTGTAATACCTATTTGATAAATGTATCCTCTAGGCTTTTGGTTAAAAAAAATACTGCCAAATAGGTTGTTAATGTTCTGATGCATGCTGATATTTCAGGTCTTCCCAAACGCTGTAAATTGGATAGTTAAAATGTATAGTATATTAAGCAAGGCAATTATAAGAGGCGGAATGACTTTTGAAGTAAACAGAGATCAGGTGGGTTATAGGATTTTTATGTTATGCCACATAAAGTGATTTTAAAATATTTTAAATTTCAGCAGTGCAGGTACTTACTGTGGACTGAAGCCCAACAAAAGCAAAATTTATTATCAGCTGTAATACTTACTGAAACTATGTTTTCTCTTTTGCTTGTTGATGCTTGCCAATTCTAAACACAGATATCCAAACTTCTTACAGGTTTCTGCAATTCCTGAGACTCAAAACTAATGGTTGACTTGAAGATTTATTATATATAAACTTATTATGTTTTAATTTTTTAAATGGGAGGTCTTTTGCACCTAATGCACCTGTGTTCTTTAATAATGAACATAGTTTTCTTACATTGAGGGTGGGGCATAGATTGGAATAGTCTCTATGGAAAATAATTTGGTGACATCAACCCAAAATGTAAATGTACATAACCCTTGACTTAGCAGTTTTGTCCATAATAATTTATCCTACAGATTTATTCACGAACATGCAAAAAGATGTATCAACAATGGTATTTGTTGAAACACTGTAATAGCCAACAATTTGAAGTAAACTCAATGTCCATCTATAGAGAACCAGCTAAAAAATTATATCATAAAGAATTTATATTCATAAAATGGAATACTGTCCAACCTTTTTTTGAAGTGAAGAGTCTAGAGAGAGAGAGATAGAACTGACTTCAAGATGTTCTGTCAAGTTTAAAAGAATAAGTTACTGAAAAGTGTTTATAGAATGCTACCATTTGTACAAAAAATACACATGTATAAACCTACTCTCTATCTCTGAAAAAATTCTTCAGACACTTGTAACAGTTGTTGACTGTAGGGAGAGGATCTGGGTGGCCAGGGTGGGATGGCAAAAGGATCGGATCCTCCTATGTCTAATCATTTGTACCTTGAATTTGTATAATGTGCCTCTTTTATCTGTGCAAAACCTACTTATTTGGCTAAAAAGATATAATTTATTTTAATTAAATTTTTAATAAATTTAATAATAGAAAAACTAAATATAAATGTTAAAAAAGGAAAAATAATTACAACCCATATTTCCAGCACCCAGAATTAACCACTACTAACATTTTGCTATATTTGCACCCAGTTTTTTACCCATATTTATTATCTTTCAAGATGATACAACCCATATGAACCCATTGTCCTTTAAAAAAATATGCGAACAATCCAGATAAAGCTAAACTTCCTTGACCTTCAAGCCTTCCACATGCCCCTCCCACCTACCCAAAGGAGGCTGTCTCATGGATTGTGCTCATCTTTGCATCTTAGGTAATAATTTTATAGTCCTATTCATCTACAGAAAGCATTTCGTGCCTTTAAATACCATTTACATAAATGATATCACGGAATATTCCTCATTCTCTGACTTTATTTTTTCACTGCAATTACATTTTTTGAGGTTTATCCATTTAGTACATTTAAATCTTGCTCATGGTTTACTAGTTTTTATTTTTCTTTTTTTGAGACAGGATCTCACTCTTTTGCCCAGGTAGGAGTGCAGTGGTGCAATCACAGCTCACTGCAGCCTTGACCTCCCAGGCTAAAGCAGTTCTCCCTCCTCATTCTCTCTAGTAGCTGGGACTACAGGCATATGCTACTATACCTAGCTAGTTGGGTCTTTTTGTTTTTTTTGTTTGTTTGTTGCTTTTTTTTTTTTTTTTTTTAATGTAGAGACAGAGTCTCACTTTGTTGCTCAGGCTGGTCTTGAACTCCTGGGCTCAAGTGATCCTCCCACCTCGGACTCTCAAAATGCTGGGATTACAGGTGTGAGCCACCACACCCAGCATGCTTTTCTTTTTCAGGATGAAAAATTTCCATCACTAATTCATCACTAGATCTTAAAGGCTCTTCACGAGAATAAGTTTCCATTTGTTCATTCTTCAGCTCACATTTGCAGGGCACTTGCTGCATGCAAAGCACCATGTGAGTAGGAAGCTGTGGTCTCTGAGAGCCTGGCATGGAAGGTCAGACATGGACCTCTCCCATGAGGTGGAAAGGTAACTGCCAGAGGAGAGGCTGAAGGTGCTGGGGGCTTCACAAGCGGGCGTGATCATTTCTGGATGGAAATAGTAATAATCACTGCCAGCACCAGGTATTGTGTGCACACGGTGTCCCGAGCATCATTCCCTGTGGTTTACGTGGCTTTTCTCGCTTAACCTTTACAACAATCCTGTCAGGCGGGTCCTATTCTGTAGATTCAGAAGATGAGCTTCAGAGAAGTTTGGGTAATTTGCGCACAGTCATATGGCTAAAATGTGGTAAATGACCTCTAATCGTTTCGAGAACACTGCAAGGTAGACGTGTTAGCTCTCATTCTACAGGTGAAGAATCAGAGCTGCAGAGAGGTTGCCGGGTCACATGGCTGGAGTTCTGCACTTCTTTTCCCTCTGTCCCTGTGGCTTCCGGAGTCACATCAGACTCATCCTGCACCCAGGGCCTGCATTGATAAGATCAGGCAAGCCAAGACCTGCCCAGCACTGATCTGTCGGGACGTGGGGACGGATGCAGTGCCCTGCCCGGTCTGATGGGGCTTCTGTTCCACCTCCTGCCTCCACGTCCCTGAACCGCAGGCCCCTCACCTTGTCCTTCAACTTCTTTCCCTTCTGTGTCTCTATTCACATGGCTTCTTCCCAGTGCCTTGAATTTTCCTTCCTCTCTGCCTGTGAGTTCCCACTTCCGAATGTCTTTTATTTGAATGAAATTTACAGACTGTGCAGTGTGAAGCCTTTGTCGGCCCATTGCCACTCGCCGTGCAGGGCCACCTTTCTGTCATTCCATAGCTAGCCTGCACAATCTATGTGATTCCAGGGCTGGTATCCAGACCTGAATGGGTGCACTCCAACCAATTAAGAGAACCCTGTACCCCAGTCATACTGGTTGGTTCTAAGTTGGACGCTTGATCTAAGTCAGGCCAATTAGGGTCTTTCCCAAACTTTCTCCCTCTCTTTGGGATTAGAAGCCATAAGGATAATGTAAGCATGATGATATGGTTTGGATCTGGGTCCCCGCCCAAATCTCATGTCGAGTTGTAATCCCAGTGTTGGAGATGGGGCCTGGTGGGAAGTGATTGGATCATGAAGGTGGTTCCTCACGGTTTAATACCATCCCCCTTGGTGCTGTCGTTGTGATAGTGAGTTCTCATAAGATCTGGTTGCTTGTAAGTGTGCAGCTCCTCCCACCTCCTCTTGTTCCTGCTCCTGCCATGTAAGACGTGCCTGCTTCCCCTTCACCTTCTGCCTGATTGTAAGTTTCTTGAGACCTCCCCAGAAGCTGAGCAGATGCTAGTATCATGCTTCCTCTATGGCCTGTGGAACACTGAGCTAATTAAAGCTCTTTCCTTTATAAATTACTCAGTCTCAGGTATTTCTTTATAGCAATGTGAGAAAGGACTAATACACATGGCTACTGCTTGCCACTCACCACATGTGAAGAACTTGCTTGGAATACAAACAGCTAGAGGCAAACAGGCTGAGAGATTTAAAGAGTGATAGAACTCTGACATTATTTGAACCCCTGGATCCAGCCATTCCTGGTCTCCTCTCAGAAATTCCAAATTACACATCAAAACATATTCCCTTTTGTAAAAGTTATGTTTTATGTCATAGAGTCTTGAGTACTTCATACCTCAATATAGGAAATAGATATTTTATAAATGTAATGTTTATAGCATTTCTTTATAAAATGAAAATGGCAAAGCTTTATAATAATCACATAAAAAATTAAGCCGGGAGTTATGGATGAAAATTGCAATATCAGCATCAGTAATCCATTTATTTCTATATTTTTGGTTCTTTAATATTAAGAGAATCTTGATTCAAACAGGTAAGTAGTTTTACTTTTAAGCAGCTTACATGACTACCTTAAGGTGTCCTCTCACCTAACTGGTTTCAAAAACTTAAAAAAGGAGTAGGTCAGTTTTAGATCTAATCTGAGCTATCACAAGCATAATCAGTTCTTTCCTTTTTTGAGACGGAGTCTCGCTCTGTCGCCCAGACTGGGGTGCAGTGGCGCCATCTTGGCTCACTGCAAGCTCCGCCTCCCGGGTTCATGCCATTCTCCTGCCTCAGCCTCCCGAGTAGCTGGGACTACAGGCACCCACCACCGCACCCGGCTAATTTTTTGTATCACCAGTGGTGTTCCATGAACCAGTGTGAAACACTTCATGAAAGCTGAATGTTAAATTTTCAGGAACTTTGCACACCTTTTCTTAATCAACTATAACTTGAAATAATTGGCCATGGTGAGAGTACGTATACCATAGAAATTAGAAATAGTAGAAAACGGGGTGGAGGTTTTTCCCTAGAGAGTTAGTTGTTAACTATTTGGCAGCACACTACTGGCTGTCATTCTTTCTCGATTTTTATTACACTCTTACATTCATATAATGATGTGTACAAATCTTAAGTGTTCTTTTAATAGATTATTACGTATATATGCCCTCTTTGCAAAGAACCATCACGCTGATCGAGAAATAGAATGTTCACAATGAGAACATTCTCACATGCTCCCTCACTAGTCACAGCTCGCACACACAGAGAGACAAGCATGATCACTATGATGACCTCTTTTTTATAGATGAGTTTTGCCTATTCTTAAGCATCTTATAAATTAACACACGGTGTATTCTCTTTTGTGTCTGGCTTTTTTCATTCTTCCTTGTGTCTGTGAGAGTCATCCATGTTGTTGAGTGTAGTAGTAGTTTATTCTTTTTTTTTTCTTGTGGGGTTCCATTCCATGAATACACCACAATGGATTTCTCCATTCTACTCTTGATGACACTTGGATTCTTGCTAGTTTTTAATTAAAGCCAGTATGAATATTTTTGTACATTCACCTGGGGGTATATGCACTTTTATCTCTTGGATATATACCAAGTAATCTAACTGCTGGGTTCTAAGGGATATGTTTGCTCAGCTTCAGTCAATACTGCCAAACAGGTTTCCAAAGAAGTTATACAATGGACTCTCTCACCAGCAATCCATGAGAGTTCTTGTTGCCCCACTTCCTCCCCACCACTTAGTTTTAAGTCTTTGTTTTTAGCCCTCCTAGAGAGCGTGCAGTGGTGTCTTATTATAATTTACATTTCCTGATAGTAATGAAGCTGACCGTATCTCCACATGGTTATTTGCCACTCGAATATCTTTTTTGTGTGTGAAGTGCCTGCTCAAGTCTTTTGCCTATGTGTTTGTTGAGTTTTCTCTTCCTTATTGGCTTGTACAAGCTCCTCATATGTTCTGGATACAAGTCCTTTGTCAGATGCATGTGTTGTAAATATCTTCTCCAGTCTTTGGTTTGTCTTTTCACTCTCTCAGTGTATTTTGATGAGCAGAAGTGCTTAATTTTAACAAAGTGAAATTCGGCAACTTTTTCTTCTGTGAATAGTATGTATGAGTGTGTATCCATGTGTGTTAGTCTTTACCTGTTTGTATCCTCACACTCATACCTCCTTTAAGATAGCTTGGCTTCACCCATGACTATGAAGATATACTTCCCTGTTTATCTTTAGATGACATATGGTTTTATTTTTTCAACTGCCTTCGTGTTTTATCAAATGTAAGTCAGACAATAAACACTTAAAATTCACAAGCTCTAAAATAATCACAAGACAGTATTATCATTGGACTAATAATATATTGTGGGAATGGGTGCCAGGCAGATGCATTTGAACTTGCCTAGGCTTTAATTGGGCACAGTGTGTGGGTTGTGTGATTTGGTTTACACACCTAAATTCAGGGGAAAAGGCCATTGTAGAGCCACTGTCTTTTTCCCAGTGACACACTTACTGGAAATTCACACCTATGCACAGGGAAGACACTGGAAGCTTTATTTAATAGTCAGGCCAGGTGACAGAGCTGGTTGCCCCAGCTGACTAAAATTGAACTGTCACACATTAGAATGAACATAATTTTTTTTTAATTATGGGTCCTAAAACACTTGTCACAAATATATTCTAAAGATAAATTTTAAGGCAAACATGTGATGTACATTGGTGACTCTGGCATGAATATCACTGTCATGGGATTTAAATAATAGTAGAAAATCGAGAAGAAATTTGCTGTGGTCATCGATCCCTGAAAGATCCCCAAAAGCCCCCAGACCAGCCTGGAAACTCCACTGATGGAAGGCAGATAACTCCACTCCCGTGACCAGTGGAAACTGTACCTGCCTTCAAATCACGGGGAGTGCTGTCCTTCATTGTGATAATCTACAGAAATTTCGAACGTTCTGTAAAACGTGCAGTAACAATCAATACAGATTTACAGCTGCATTCTCAACAAGTCTTTAAATATTTATGTCACTGCTTTACTTAAGTTACTCACGGAATTATATTGTATGTGATCCTTACACACTCAACAAAACGTTGATTAAATATCCACTACTCTCTTTCGTGTTCTGCGTTAGGAAATTACATTCTTTGAGTCAGCAAACAGGCAGCAAGCAAGCCAACCCGTCAAGCAGGATGAACTGATACCGCACTGGCTCTAACGTGCTTCTCAGCACCCACTCGTATGCTGCGGAGCACAGAGCCATAGCTGGAAAAGGAAATGAAAGAAAGATCTACAGACCTACTATGTGCCGTGCCATTTACTAGTCACCCAATCTCATAAGAAAGGTATTGTAACTAATGAGGAAATTGAGGTTTGGGAGAGTTTGCATAACCTGTGCAAGATCACACACAGCTTCCCTGTGTGTGGAGGCAGAAGGTGGGAATCAGGATTCGAACCTAAAGTCTCTCACTCCTAAGTCTTCCTCATGGTGGCTGCAGTCTGGAGCAAGGAGAAGAGCCAGGGCTGCACGAGAAAGTTTATTTTATGTCAGGTGTTTCTAAGTAGGTTGGAAGTGGGTTTAAGTCTGAATATATCGGAGTAGCTTTCCTTTGTTTGTAGGAGTCTGTAGATTTCTCACTTGCTGAATTTTACAGTTGAGGCTGGTGTTTTTGCTGATAAATGCCCGTGGACAGGCTTTTCAATTTCCTTTTCATTCTTGGAGATATTATTTAGTACATTTCTTTGATGCCTGGCGGTGCACAAATTGGTTTTAATATCAATAATGTACCATTTGGAAAACATTCAATTTCTAGACCCGCCAAAAAAAATCCCTCCATGTCAGGATTTATTGAATTCAATCCTAGGAGGCTGGGGGAGAGTGGAGTTCCTTAAGCAGAAGAGTAAACAGATGGTCTTTGGAAAGTGCTCGCGTTCTTAAGCACTGAATTAGTTTTGGACAGAATGGAGTCACATATGCCAACGCTTGTTGGCCAGCAGAGTGGTAGCAGGGAGACATCAAAACTATCGTGACATTCTTCAAACCTTTGGGCTTAATTTGGGCCTCAGTGATCTGATAGGAATGGTTACAAATTGCCAGCTGCCCCTCGGTTGGATAATTTAGGGAAAGAAGGCGTGACTGGCAGTCAGGAATGGGATACCCAAAAGGGGGTTAGAGCAGTTTAAAGCATTTGATGTTCAACATCCTTCAGGGCCACCTCCCACAAGGACCAGAAACCAATAAAGCCACGACTGCCACCTTTGGACCTCATCCAAAATAGTAACCCCCTGCTATGGTTTGCATGTATACCCCAAGGTTTATGTGTTAAAAACTTCCTCCCCAATGCAATACTGTTAGGAACTGGGGCCCAATGGGAGGTGTTTGGTTCATATTGAACAATGTCGTTATAGTGGGAGTAGGTTCATCATCAAAGAAAGTTCAGGCCCCTCTTGCCGTCTCTCTTACCCTCTCACCTTCTGCCATGGGATGATGCAGCAAGAATTCCCTTGCAATGCTGGCACCTTGACATTGGATTTTCTGGCCCCTACAACTATGAGAAATAAATTTCTCTTTGTTGTAAAACACTGTGTCTCTGGTATTCTGTTATGGCAGCACAAAACGCATGAAGACACCCCTGGGATAAGCCCACTGGCACGTCATCGGTGGGGTTCAGTGGCTGTTCAAGGTACACTTCTCAGAATTAACCCTTCCCCATCTAGTTTCTTCACACTCTTCCCCTTTTCGAAATATTTCCCCTCTGTGTTAAATGGTCCTCTGAACCCACCATCTTTCCCCCCCCCCCCTTTTTTTTAAGGGATGAGGTCTCCCTATTTTGCCCAGGCTGGAGTACAGTGATACAATCACAGCTCACTGCAGCTTCAAACTGATCCTCTCACCTCAGCCTCCAGAGTATCTGGGACTACAGTTGTCCACCAACATACCTGGCTAGTTTTTTATATATTTATCTTGTAGAGATGGATAAGGTCTTACTATGTGGCACACATAGTAACTGTCTTGAACTCTTGGCTTCAAGCAGTCCTCCTACCTCAGCCGCCCAAAGTGCTGGGATTACAGATGTGGGTCACCATGCCCAGCCCTGAGCCCACCATCTTAACATGAATATTCTCACTGGATCCTATGGCCCTGCTCAATGCCACCTCCCATCTCTTGTCCCTCTGCATCTGGCACTTCCATCTCCTCTCTGCAAGTCCCCACCTGAAGTTCCCAATGACCTGGCTTCACTCCCAGCACCCTGGCTTTCAGGAAGCCACTTTTTCTTTTTTCATTTTTATTTTTCCCTTGTGTTTTAGGTTCAGGGATACATGTGCAGGTTTGTTATATAGGTAAATTGTGTCATAGGGATTCGTGTACAGATTATTTCATCCCCCCAGGTAATAAACATAGTACCTGATAGGTCATTTTTTGATCCTCACGCTCTTCCCACCCTCCCTGGTGTCTGTTGTTCCCCTCTTTGTGTCCATGTGTATGTACTCAATATTTCACTCCCACTTGTAAGTGAGAACATGAGGTGATGGTTTTCTGTTCTTGTATTCGTTCACTTGTGTAATGGCCTCCATCCATGTGGCTGCAAAGGACATGGCTTCGTTCTCCTTTATGGCTGTGTATATTCCAAGGTGTATATGTACCACATTTTCGTTATCCAGTGCACCACTGATGGGCATTTAGGTTGATTCCATGTCTTTGCTGTTGTGGATAGTGCTGAACTGAACATATACTTGTATGTGTCTTTATGGTAGAAGGGTTTACATTCCTTTGAATATATACCCAATAATGGGATTGCTGAATCAAATGGTAGTTCTATTTTCAGCTCTTTGAGGAATCGCCACCTTACTTTCCACAGTGGTTGAACTAATTTTCACTTCCACCAACAGTGTATAAATGTTCCCTTTTCTCTGCAACCTCATCAATATCTGTTATTTTTTGACTTTTTCATAATAGCCATTCTGACAAATGCGAGATGGTATCTCACCGTGGTTTTGATTTGCAGTTCTCTAATGATCAGTGATACTGAGTTTTTTTTTCATATGCTTGTTGGTTGCGTGTATGTCTTCTTTTGAAAAGTGTCTGTTCGTGTCCTTTGCCCACTTTTTAATGGGGTTGTTTTCTGCTTGTTAATTTGTTTAAGTTCCTTGTAGATTCTCGATATTAGACCTTTGTCAGATGCATAGTTACAAATATTTTCTACCATTCTCTAGGTTGTATGTTTACTTTGTTGATAGTTTCTTTTGCTGTGCAGAAGCTCTTTAGTTTAATTAGGTCCCATTTGTCAATATTTGTTTTGGTTGCAACTAGTTTTGGCATCTTTGTCATGAAAACTTTGCCAAGTCCTGTGTCCAGAATGGTACTTCCTAGGTTATCTTCCAGGGTTTTTATAGTTTTAGGCTTTACATTTAAGTCTTTAATCCATCTTGAGTTGCTTTTCACATATGGTGCAAGGAAGGCATCCAGTTTCACTCTTCTGTATATGCTACCCAGTTATCCCAGCACCATTTATTGAATAGGGAGTCCTTTCCTTATTGCTTGTTTTTATCGACTTTGTCAAAGATCAGATGGTTGTAGGTGTACAGTATTATTTCAGGCTCTGTATTCTGTTCCATTGGTATATATATGTATACACATATATATGTATCTGTTTTTGTAGCAGTACCATACTGTTTTCATTACTATAGCCTTGTAGTATAGTTTGAAGTCAAGTAATGTGATGCCTCCAGCTTTGTTCTTTTTGCTTAGGATTGCCTTGGCTATTCAAGCTCTTTTTTGATTCCATATGAATTTTAGAATAGTTTTTTTTCTAATTCTGTGAAGCATGTCATTGATAGTTTGATACAAATAGCACTGAATCTGTAAATTGCTTTGGACAGTATGGCCATTCTAACAGTATTGATTCTTCCTATCCATGACATGGAAAGTTTTTCCATTTGTTTGTCATCTTCGATTTCTTTGAGAATTGTTTTGTAATTCTCATTGTAGAGATACTTCACCTCCTTGGCTAGCTGTATTCCTAGGTATTTTATTCTTTTTGTGGCTATTGTGAATGGGATTGTGTTCTTGATTGGCTGTCAACTTGGATGTTGTTGATGTATAGAAATGCTACTGATATTTGTGCATTATTATTTTGTTTGTTTGTTTTTGAGACAGAGTCTCACTCTGTCACCCAGGCTGGAGTACAGTGGTGTGACTTGGCTCACTACAACCTCCACCTCCCAGGTTCAAGCAATTCTCCTGCCTCAGCCTCCCTAGTAGCTGGCATTACAGGCATGTGCTACCACACCTGGCTAATTTTTGTATTTTTAGTAAAGATTGGGTTTCACCACATTGGCCAGGCTGGTCTCAAACTCCTGACCTCAAGTGATCCACCCACCTCAGCCTCCCAAAATGCTAGGATTACAGGTGTGAGCCACGACACCCAGCCTATATATTAATTTTGTATCCTGGAACTTTGCTGAAATCCCAGTCACCAGTAGAGAGCCTGGCATATAGCAGGTGCTCAGTAAAGAAGCATTAAATAATTAAGCCCAGTGACATTTCCTACAGCTCTTCATTCTCCAACTGCTCTCCCATGCCAAGCGCTGCTGGCCACATGCTCCCCACTTATACCTCCCTCCCCTACTGCTGGAGCCTCAGGTCCTCCTTCTACTTCTCAGATTGCTTCTGTCCTTTTCATTCGAACTCCCCTGCCACTTCCAGTTCCTTGGGCACTTCTCTTCCGACGGTTTCTTGATGGAGGCTATCATTTTCCCCAGGCTGGGGATTCCCAAATCCCCCCTTATTTTTAAGTTTCTTTATTAAGATGAAATTCACATAACGTAAAAGGAATAATTTTAAAGTGTACAATTCAATGACATTTAGTTCATTCCCAATTTTGTGTGCCCACCACCTCTATCAAGTTCCAGAACATTTTCTTCTCCCCCAAAGGAGACCCTATAACCATCAGGCAGTCACTCTTCCCACTCCTTCTCCCCAGCCCCTGGTAACCATTAATCTCCTTACTGTCCCTATGGATTTACCTATTCTGGACAGTTCACAGTGGAGCATACAATGTATGATCTTTGTGTCTGGCTTCTTTCACTCATCATAATATCCTCAAGGTTCATCCACATTGTAGCGTGTGTCAGAACTTCATACTTTCATGGCTGAATGATATTCCATTGTATGGATAGACCATGATTTGTTTATCCATTTGTCACCTGATGGACATTTGGGTTGTTTCCACATTTTGCTGATTGTGAATAGTGCTGCTTTGAACATGAGTGTACAAGTTTTTGTTTGAACACCTGTTTTCAGTCCTTTGGGTATACACCTAGGAGTGGAATTGCAGAGTCAATTCTATGCTTAACTTTTTTGAGCAACCCCCAAATCTCCTTTTATAACCCTAATCTGGTCACCTGGGTCCTCACTGGTAGAGGCAATGCTCATCTTCACTTCTGGGAGTTGTCCATAGTCACTTCACACCAACAAGTCCAGAATTGGCTTTGTGCCCCTGCTCATGCCTGCTGGTGGTCTCACTGTAAGGGCCAGCATTCCTTCAATTTCCTAAGCTAAACTCCTTGTCGGCGCCAAATCTTCATGAAACACTACTTTTGTGGTCATTCCAGGTTTTTCTTTCACCACACTCTCCAATCCCAGCTCTCAAGATCATCCAAAGACATTGCATGTTGTATCCATTCATTCCCTCATTCATTCATTCATTCATTCACATACTCAACCACCATCTGTGAAGGCTGCACTCTGTGCCAAGAGCTACAGAATGCAAAGTTGTAAGAAACAGAGTCCCTGTCCTCAAAGAGCTTGAATACAAGAGTGACTAAAAACTCCCAGAAGCGACAGGTGTCTACAGAGGCATGATATAGATCCGCCTCTAGAACGGCAGAGGCTGAGGTGAACCAGTAAAGGATCTTGAGGGAAGGGACATTTGAAGAGGGCCTTAAAGGGCGAACTCTAACTAGAGGCAAGAGAGAAGGCCTGGGTGAGACAGAGCGAATGCTATGAACCATGGGCTTCTGAGCAACAGCACGTGCTCCCCACTAGAAAGACCCCAAGGCTCAGACAGTGGTTGTCAAGGTCGGAAAATGAGGACTCTGGAAGAGAGGTGGAAACTTTCCTTGGGGAGCAGTGCGGAGCCAGGGAAAGTGTTGTGAGGAAAGAGGGCATTGCCATGGGAATGCTAATTTAGGAGGGCTGATTAGCAGTGGTGTGGAGGCTGCATATGGGACCAAGCCTGATGAGGGAGCCTGCTTAGCAGGCCAGCATTTCCCACTGTAGGCTCCTTACAATCTCAGTAAGAGTTAGGTAAAAAAAAAATGGGTTGATTTTTTTTTAATCTGTTATAATATGACCAGATATTAAGACTGAACACAGCAGGTGATAAACCCCAGAATACTTACCATGCTGTCCTCTAGCCTTTCCTGAGTGCTCGAAATATGTCATAAGAATAACTTTTTAAAGAAAATAAAATATAAGTCCAAAAAGTGTGGTTATGTAAGTTTGGGACACACTGGAGTGAACAAAGTTAAATCAAACTATTTATTTACAGCAGGCCTTTTCAGAGACTCTGGGATTCAAACGCACACTGTAAATGTGAATTTCCAAAAGCTGAGTGTTGGAGGCAGAGATTCTCCCACTGACTTCACTGCAGAGCCTTCATCCAGGTCCTAATACTCACCTGCTACCAGTGTGGTCTGGGAAATACCATTGCAGTGCTGCCGATGAGAACAGTGGGCGCCTCATCGATCTCGCCTACAGGATGAAGCTGGCAAAGAAAAGCCACAGATGACAGGTCAACACAAAGGCAGCACTCTTAGGGCTTCACATATAGCTCCCAGTATTTGGGGACATTGAGACTGAAGGCACATTCTTGACCTCAAGGATCTTGGAGTTCACTCTGGGGAGAGGGAATTATTCACAAACAATGCAACACCTGTGTCTAGCAAGAGACCCAGTAAAGACTGTGGTTGACCTGGGAGCAGGCTCTTAGTGATTGGCCACTCTCCTTCAAAACAACACCTTTTAAATATTTGTGTAACAGTCAGAGGAGTAGAAGAAATTCTTTTTTTTAATTCATAAGAATAGCATGGCTTTTCTTTTTGGTTGAAATAAGCAACTTATTGCATGTACTGAGCAGAATATTACAGCTTATTTGGCACTGTCTTTCCTTCAGCAAATTTTTGACACCCCAAACTGGGGAGCATCAGCCCCTCATCTGCGCTAAGGAGTGTGGTGTTCTGTGTGGGTATGGTGACAAAGACTCATTCAAAATGCAGCTGAAAGTTCTTGTTCAGGTTTTGCTGCCAACAGGACATTTCTCATGCTGCTGTAGTGCATATTTTCATTTCTGCTCTGTTCTGTGATTCACCACACCAGTCAAGTGTCGTGTGGGGAGTGGAGTCATATTAGATTATATAAAATGTAGATAATGAAAGAAATTCCTCATTCACAGTAAATAGCACTGTGCCATGCACTATTTTAGTTTCAGAATTTGGTGTCCTGAGATGCCGACTCCAGGTAGCTGTTGCTAAGGGGCCCCAGGCTAGAGGGTGTGGCCTGAGGTTGCTTTGTACCTTGCCTGTGCGTGGTGCAGCATCTCTCACTGGGCTGGCACCAGCAGGGAATTTTCTGCTCCACTGGCTTTCTCCTTTGGTGAGAATGGAACTAAGTTACATTTTACCTGTTGAGTAAGGAGTCATATGTGGAAGCCTGCCTTAAGAAGCATCTGTGATTGATACCATTGATGTTTACAGAGACTGGTCCCCCTATATCTAATCCCTCCTCCTTCCACTGTAATCAAACTCTTCCTGGACACACAATGACTGAATATCAAGACTACATTTCCCAGACTCCTTTGCAGCTAGCCGAGGCTATTTTATTAACTTCTAGCCAATGGGATGAGAGCAGAAGTAAAGTTGTGTCTTTAAAGGGAAGGGGTGTGCCCTCCCTTTCCCCCCATGCTTCCTCCCCTACATGGTGGCCAGCCATGTTGCACCATGCATGAAAGAGCAATATGTTAGGGGTTGTGGATCCACAAGAGAGAAGGAGCTTGTGCTCTGATGGTTTTGTGGTGCAAACCCACATTCCTGCTCCAACTTTCACCTAAGTGATAGATACCTCAGTTAAGCCATGGTATTAGGTCTTTTTCATACACAGCTGAAACCATATCCTAATATTGACCCCTTAGAAGCCTCCTGGTTGCTCCGCCATCTGTAATCAATGCCCAATGGAGGCATAAACGAGAGGCGAGCAATCCCCTTAGGAATTAGGAAGGCTCTTCAGGAAGGTAACATTTCAACTCGGTCTTGGAGGATATGGAGCTCAGACAACCTGAGTAGGACACAGCAAGAAATTGGGAGGCTCAGGAAGGAGAAAGGACAATTCATTAACCAATTTATTTCAACAGTTCTGTGTGTGTGTGTGTGCACACACACATACATATTCACAAGTCCCCAGAGGAGCAGGGTAGAGATGGTGGAGGAATTCATGAGAAGCAGAAGAAAGCATGCCTATTCAAGTTAAACAAGGAGGAAAGAGTAAAAGTGGGTGTGGTATCAGTTAGGAGGCTGTGGCTACAAGAAGCAAAACCCCAGCATAAACTGGCTTCAGCAGAAGGAAGTCATTGACTCACAGGGCACCAAACTTCAGGTGGACTGGGTGTCAGGGATGCTTGACCAGGCAGCCCAATGATGCCACCAAACTCTCCAAGTCCAGAGTCTGCCCGTCTCTCTGTTTCTACCGTCTTCATCATTAGCTCCGTCCTACGACTGGTTCACTCCTGGTTATAAGACCACTGACTACAGCATTGAGAGCGACAGGCTGCTTCTTGCGCATTCAGAGGGAGAAAGAAATCCTGGCTCTCTGGAGTCAGGTGAATATTCTCAGAAGCTGCCAGAGAAAACCTCAAATCTCAGCAGCCAGTATTGCCCCGCCATTGGCAAGCAGGACACTGACCTCAGCCCAGCGTTGCCCACCCTTGATCTGAGTCAGCTCCTCCACAGCCTGGCTGCACCGCGGTGGGAGAAGGGTGCAGTGGGGATGAGGGCTTCACACCAATGTGCCCCTAATATTTGCCTAAATTAAATGGGGCCAGATTTGTGAAAAAACTCCAGTCAGGTAGCTCTGCTTCTTCTGAAACCAGAAGGAAGTTCTTCAGCTCAGAATCAAGAAATAGAGAATCTTAACAATTTATCTACACTTTTTTCCCTTTTTCCAGTTTAGCTGAAAATGTCAGCTTGGGAAGGGAGGGGAGGATTGAGGATGAAATGAGTAAATAAGGTAGCCCTCTCCTGGGGCCCGGGGAAGAGCAGGCATTCGCCTGGAGGTAATATAGAAGGTTAAATACAGAAGAAGAAATAACACAGTACACAATTATAGGCGTTCATTCTTCTGCTTAAAATGGGGAGTAAAGGTCACAAATCAAATCAAATCACTGCATTAAGTCCAGAAGTCACCTGCCTCCAATCACCTAAGTCCCTTTGTTAGCGCACAGTAAAGCCATCCCTGTTCCATTAATTAGAAGGCCAGGGCTCTCCAGAGGGCAACAGCGCAGCTAACAGGCGAGCATCCTGCAGCCCTCAGGTTAATTGCTCCATTGAAGCTGCAGGCTCCAGGGCTCTGAGCCGAGGTGGCCACCCTGCTGGAGTGTCTGCCACACCAGAGGAAGTTTGCATTGGTTTGAACAAAAAAAGAAAATAAGGAAGTGCACTCCTACTGAACTAAACATATTCAGCCCTGTCCTCTGCTCTGAAAATCAGGGCTTCCAGCTTTCCTGGTGGTGGAAAGCCCCTGTTTCTTAAAATAATGGTGATAGTAGGTGAGTTTGAGTTTTTAAATGTCTTCTCAATTTGAGTAAATAAAAAGTTAGCAACTCTATGTCAGTGCTCAACATTGTGTGTTATGATGATACTAGACTGTGAAACCCACAGTTGGAGACACAAATCAGGTCTGCCCTTGACTGCAGGACAACTTCGTTTATGTCCCCGTTTCTCTTCCCTTAGGGGCAGGGATCCTGAAGTGTTTGCCTTTGTTTCCCCACATCTAACATCTAAAATAGTCTTGGCCATAGACTTAATTTATTTGACAAACCTCCCACTCAGCTCTTCTCCAGACTGAGGAATTCCATGTCCAGCACTATTTATCCAAGCTCCTATTTCCAGCCCTTCCTTCCTGTTCATCCCTGTTTTCCCTGTAAAAATTCTCCACGTTTCTTCCTCAGCACTGTGGGACCCAGAACGCCCACTGAGCTGAGCTCAGTGCAGGGACTTGCAGCAGTGGAGCCCTGGGTACCCGGGCTGGCCAGTTTTCCAGCTCCAGGAGAATGCTCCCTCCCTACAACCTTCCATGGCTCTCACTGTTACCTCAGGTCCTTTCCTTGTCTGGTTCTGAATCCGCTTCCCAGAGGCTTCCTTCTCAATGCTCCATGAGCAGTCCTGTCCCCACCGATTGGCTCCATTGCCACCTGCCCTCTTCCGCAGCCCAGTATCTGCAACCATCCTGACCAGAAGGCCAAACCATCTTAAATTAATTCTGTTTTCTGCTACAGTGTCATTAAAGTGCTAATGTAGATACAGTCTTTCTGTTTTTAAAACAGTCCTAATAACCCAAGAAAACTTTACAGTGAATGTGCTATTTGTCCCAGTCAGTGTCAGGATGATGGACACATGGATGCTGGACTTTCTGCTTCTCCATCTGACACCTGTTGCCTGTCAGGCTTCCTTTGTTCTGGTGCATCATAAACCACACTTCTTTCATTGATCTCAATTCTACATGTGGCACACAAAGGCCTTTCTTTGCTGCAGCTCTACAGAACTCCAAGTAAAGAGCCAAAACATTATTCAGTTAATTTGATTGACATAGACATCTACTGTGAGCCACTAACCCCAGAAGCAGGGTGTGGCACAGATCTTCAGAGCTGGATCTTAAGTGTCTTACAGAATGACCACCTGAGCTCAGCAGATTTCCCAGAACATGGCCAAGTGTTTACTCCTCTTTAAGCAGCAGCAACAGCCTTGTGGTTGAATTTGGTTTGGGATAAGTTGATGCTGGGTTCAGAGTGTATGAGATGATACTAAAGAAGTGCCAGAATGCATTCTCAACTGTCTTTATCTACAAAACTCATGAAAGTTGACACAAAGAGAAGTTGCTGTAAGCCACCATTAATATCACGGATGCAATGCTCTGGCAGGTGCTAAATCTTGTCCTCCAACCTGGGCCACTCCAGAAAAGGCACTTGATTTCAATATGACTTGAGAGCTCTCGATCCTCTTGCCCAACAAGAGAAATTACATTTTGTTTTAGAAAATGCCAAACTTACTTTTTAAAAAGTGTGATAACCACTCATATACCTTTCACTTACATTCATCAATTGTTAACATTTAACCACATTTGCTTCCTCTTCCCCCTCTTACCACCTCTCTCTGTCTTTCTCATGTGTCTATAATGGATTTTTTTTTTGACTGAACTAATTGAGAATAAGTTGCAGAATCATGACCTATCACCCCTAAATACTTCAGCATTAATTTCCTAAGAACAAAGACATTCTCTTACGTAACCACAGTATAATGATCAAATTCCAGAAATTTAACCTTGACACCGTACTATTATCATGCAGTCGTTACACAAACTCCCAGTTGTCCCAGGAACTTCCTGTAAAGCGATGTTTTTCTGACTGGATCCACCCGGCAAGCACATATTGCATCAACGGTCACGGCTCTAGTTTCTGTTTTACGGGGACCAGATCTGAAGCTTGTCTGCCTTTCCTGACGCTGGCAGCTTTGAAGAGCATAGGCCAGTTGCTTTGTAGCATGTTCTTCAATTGAGTTTGTTGGATTAGTCATTGGATTGAGGACATGCATTTTGGGCAGAACCATAGCAACCCAAGTGACACCGGGTCCTCAGTTACATTAGCGCATCTGCCTATTGGTGACTTTAGCTCCGGCCACGTGGTTAAGGTTCTATCTGCCAAATTTCTCCACTGTGAAGTACAAAAAAAAACCTTAGGATTAATAAATAATCTGTGGGGGAACACTCTGAGACCTCAATTCAAAGTACTTGTGTAAATAGTGGAAGGATAAGCACAAAGTCAAAGGGGTCCTGATCCCAGCCATCATGAAGTTCAGTCTGGTGGAAGACGCAGATAAGCACCTCCTCATGACGCAGCACCTTCCCATCTTTGGGGAAGGAAGCAGGGAATGAACATACTCTTGAACATCCCATAATACAAAGCCAAACAAAATCAGTTTGCAAGAGGGATCCTAGCTAATTAGAGGCACCAAGGTACCAAACACCTACTTCCAAATGGAATGATTGAGAAAGGCGTCCCAGGAACGCAAAGGGAGATCACCTGCAATTATAACAAGCAAAGAAGCCACAGGAAAAAGGTGCATGTGAACAATAAACACATGAAAAGACGCTCGAGCTCGTCAGTAGCCAGGGAAATGCACATTAACATAATGAGTGTTTAACCCAGCATAGAGTCAAAAAAACAAAAATGTTAATAACACACAGTGCTGGTTGGCGTACAGGAAAGCTGCTGGAAGTGTGAACTGTTCCCTCTTTGGAAATGAATCTTGCAAAGCTACTAACATTTTAAACACCAATGCATTTTGACCCAGGTCTCTATTTGAATTACTTCCTTAGATCAAGAAAGACATCGGAAAGCCAAGTGTAAGTGGTAGAATTTTAATCTACAGCAACAAAATCTCGAGAAATGTCACAAGCTTTTTTCTCTCTGTGTGAAATTTAACCTTGTCAGAGACCTTCATGCACTGGGCTGGCAGGTGATGCAATCTCAGTTGTTTGGGGAGTTCTGACCCCTTCCTAGATTCTCCAAGGGCCCTAGAGGCCCAGCGTTATCTAGAACATTCCTAGAAAGGGCATTTGGCCTCCAGACCAAGTCGGCCTCCATAGTACATCTTGTGGGCCCAGGAAAGAGAGCAGCTCCTCTGTTTCTGTGCTTGGGGCTTAATCTGGTCTCCTCAGGTACACCACGTCCCCCACGACCCAGAGGGCCTGCCACCCCCCAGGAAGTCTGGGGGGTCTGGGTTTCAGGTTCCAACACGCAGCCTTTTCCCCTTTCTCAATGTTAGATACAGCTCCTCACTGCTTCCACTTCCCTAGAATTTGCTTTCTCTAGACTATTTTTCTAAGTGAAGTAACTTAGGAATTGAAAACCAAACATCATATGTTCTCACTCATAAGTGGGAGCAAAGCTATGAGGATGCAAAGGCATAAGAATGACACAATGGACTTTGGAGACTCAGGGGGAACAGATGAGAATGGGGTGAGGGATAAAAGACTACAAGTTGGGTTCAGTGTATTCTGCTCGGGAGATGGGTGTACCAAAATCACCATGAGTAAAGAACCTACTCATGTAAGCAAATACCACCTGTTCCCCCAAAATTTTTGGAAATAAAAAACTTTCCTCTGTTCCCAGAAACTCTCCCAACCGAGGCTCCCCCATTGCCCCTCAAAAGCCTACATAGGGGGTCCCTTTGCCAGGCCACACCAAAGCTGCCAACCACACTTCTTTGCTTGTGTGATGAAACCAACCCACCCTGACCCCCTGAGGGTGGGGGATGTGTTATTTATCTTGGCACCAGCCACGTAGGGGGTCTGGCAAATTGTAGATCCTCGGTCAGTGTTTGGAAAATAAATGTGTATAATTTTCCATCATTTTTAATTAGCAAGTATATACTTTCAATACAGAATGGTTCATGCTATTATGTTCCACGTGATAGCCAGCTTTTTTCATACAACAATATATTTTGACTAGCTTCTTTTTTATTGCATCTTCTCCAAAATATAATATGCCATTACATAAATGTATCATAATTTATGGAACCAACCTCTTACTATTGTTTCCGACTGTTCATTATTATAAGCTCTGCTATGATGGACTTTACAACTCTATTTTTACAAACATCCAGAATTATATCCTTAGAACAAATCCCTATTTGTAGAATTGCTCCCTCAAAGGATGTACAGAAGCATAAGGCTTTTCTTGAGCGTTGCCAGATTGTCCTCTAGAAAGGCTGTGCGAATTCACACCCCTACCGGCAGAGAGAGAATCCGTGCTCCTGGCACACTAACCTGGTCTGGTTTTTAAACAAACACATAAGCAAGTTGCAATTTGAGGTTTGGTTCTTTCTTACAGGATGCAAGAATCTTCAGGCTGCCCAGTTCCCACCACCCAATTCACTTGCTGCACTTCTCAAGAGTATTTTTTAGATCTCAAAAGAAAAAAAACACTCCCAGTGCTCAGAGTCCCATCACATAGGGCCTGTTGCCTCATTAAGAACAATAATGTGCTCCACACAATGCTGATTGTTTGATGTCTGAGTAGGGAAGAGAAGCGAAAGAAGGAGCCAACGTCTGCTCCCAAATATGTCTGCACAACTGGTATCCGAAGGCAGAACTGGGCCGGGGAATCGAGGCAGCTCTGGAGAAGCCTGTCAGCAGTCCAAGCAGTTTTACGGAACACGGGATAACTAACATACACTCATTTCTTACTGCTAATATTGATCTCTATCATGAAAGCAGTCATTTTCTCGTTTTAAAAAATTGGGGAAGCAAAAAGAATGGGGGCAGGGAGCTCGTCTATAGTCCACCCCGAAACAGCTGGTGAATGTTCACTGCTTCTTCAAAGAAGTTTCTCGTCCTCTACATAGATTACTTCTTTCATGTGATTGCTGTCACACAGTAATGTAGCAGTGTGCCCTGTCATTTTTTTATTCACCAACACACTGTAAGCATTTTTTAAATCTTGACACAAACTCGCAGTAAACCTATTTTTAACAAGTGCGTAATATCCCTTCACGTGGATGGGACATAGCACAACCATTTCCCCAACTGGACCCGTAATGTTGTTGGGAGTGGTGGCTCACACCTGTAATTTCAGGATTTTGGGAGGCTGAGGTGGGAGGATCACTTGAGCTCGGAAGCTCAAGACTGCAGTGAGTGGTGATTGTGACGCTGCACTCCAGGCTGGGCAACAGAGTGAGACTCTGTCTCAAAAAAAAAAAAAAAAAAGCAACTTTCTACATAAAACATTGGTGTATTATTTTGTCACTTATCACATAGGACCATAAGTGAAGAATTCATTTACAAGAGAAAAAAAAGGCACATTTAGAGATGCTGACCCCCTTGACAATCAAATGAAGGCTATGGAATGGTCATCTGTCACTCTTCTCACCACATCAGATATTGCCAAAATCACAGACCCAATGCAGGTTGAAGTATTTCCCTGCAGACTCCAACCTGGGATCGCATTTCTGTCTCCATACCCAGAGTGCAGCCACCAGAGCAGTGGGAACTTGGCTTGCGAGCCTTGTAGGGATGCAATTACAAGGAAAAGAACATGGTTTGTTTTTGTTTTGCAGCAATTCCTCATTCCTGCTTATTAGCTTCTCTGGTAATTTTGACTTTCCAGATTTTACCAGCATTATACTTTTGGTCACAGTCATCAGTTTGTGTCTCTCTGTTGCTTCTCCAGATTCTCGTTACCCATACCTTTCTCTGTGTTTACTTTGTTATTCTGGTAAAATATAAACTACAGAAGCTTCCTGAGAAGTGAGTACATGGGATATAAATTTTTTGAGACTTCCTTTTTTCTCTTTGAGACAGAGTTTCCCTCTTTCGCCCAGGCTGGAGTGCAATGGTGTGATCTCAGCTCACTGCAACCTCCACCTCCCTGGCTCAAGAGATTCTCATGCCTCGGCCTCCGAAGTAGCTGGAATTACAGGCATACACCACCATGCCCAGCTAACTTTTGCATTTTTAGTAGAGATGGGGTTTTGCCATGTTGCCCAGGCTGGCCTCAAACTCCTGGCCTCAAGTGATCCACCTGTCTCTGCCTCCCAAAGTGCTGGGATTTCAGGTGTGAGCCACTGCACCTGGGCTTTTTGAGACTTTTTGAAGTCTGGAAATGTTTATTCTACCCTCAGATTTGATTGATAGACTGGGTAGAATTCAAGATTGAAAATCATTTTCCTTCCAGGCCAGGCATAGTGGCTCAAGCCTGTAATCCCAGCACTTTGGGAGGTCAAGGCACGTGGATCACGAGGTCAGGAGATCGAGACCACCCTGGCCAACATGGTGAAACCCTGTCTCTACTAAAATATAAAAAATTAGCCAGGCATGGTGATATGCACCTGTAGTCCAAGCTACGTGGGAGGCTGAGGCAGGGGCATAGCTTGAACCCAGGAGGCAGAGGTTACAGTGAGCTGAGATTGCGCCACTGCAATCCAGCCTGGTGGCAGAGCAAGACTCTGTCTCGAAAAAATAAAAGAAAAGAAAATAATTTTCCTTCCATATTTTGAAAACATTGTTCGTTATCTTTTAGCTTCCAGGGTTGCCTCCAGGCTGAGAATTCCAAAGCCAGTGTGACACCTGATCCTTTGATATGACAGTTCTCTTGTATTATGTTGTGTTTTATTTCTTTTCTGGAAGTTTATAGCATTGCTTGTTTGTCCTCAGGGCCTTGAAATTTCATTATATGGCTCTATTTTGATTCATTGTGAATTCATGAACCTCTTCAACCTGAAACTGTAACTTTTCACTTGGAAAATTTTTCTTGAATTATTTCACTTATTATTTTCTCCTTTCTATTTTCTCTCTTCCTACTTTCTGAACTGGTCCACTAATTTCCCAATCGTTTTGTTTTCCATCCTTTGGTCTTTTTGTTCAATTTTTGAGCGATTCCTCAACTTTATCCTCCAATCCTTATTTTGGGTCTGTCATTTCTAGCAGATGTTTCATCTTCAAGCAGTCTTTTCTTATTGGCTGGTTTGTATTGATTTATAGGAGTTCTTTGTATAATCTGGATAGAAGCCCTTTGTCTAATGTATAAATTGAAAATATCTAGTTTCCACTCTGTGGCTTACTTTTTCATTCTCTAAATGATGTCTTTTGAGGAACAGAAATTCTAAATTTTAATGAATTTTAATTAATTTTTAATTTTATAATTAGTGCTTTTTTTGTCCAGTTTAAGAAATATTTGCCTACCTCCATGTCATGACAATATTCTCCTATGTTTCCTGCTAGGAGTTTTATTATTATACCTTTCACATTTATACCTATTAGTCCTCTCAAATTGACTTTAATGTGTAGTGTCTGGTAGGTAGTGCTCAAGGTCCTCTCAGTTTGCTTTGGTATCTTTCTTTCATGTTAGATGCTTTCTTTAGATGTCTGGCAATCCTTGGTCATTTTCTCATGTTTAAATGTGAGGAACTCGGAATCTGTTTAGAAACTCCAAGTATGTGAGTAGGGAATGACTACTATGAACTTCCCTATACATGTCCATCGAAACACCTGCACATTCATCTCTTCACAGTCTTTGCTCTTGTGCAGGACAACCTCCATAAGGAAGATTTCTTAAGTCCCCAGCCTGGAGGCCCAGCCTGGGTATGAGCATTCCAAGGGTCTAGGGGGAGAGAACTGGGGGTACCAGCATCCACTCTACATAGGCTCCCTTAGCCCATTGGGGTTCCCAAGTCCTTATCCGATCCTCTGCCGCACCTGATGTCCCACTGCAGCATTGCCCAACTTCACCTTCTCCAGAGAATAATGTGCAAACTTATGCAAGGCACGGGGTGAGGGGAACCACCCCTGGCCCAGCCAACAGAGTGAAGAAGCAGAACTAGGGACCTGACTGTTTCTGAAACAACTCTCAGCGTCCCCGAGACTCACCTGGTGCCACCCACTCCTGCGTGTTTTGAGGATTCAGCTGCGTACATGGAGTTGATTTTCCATTTTCTCAACCACCAGCTGGGGATTCAGCCTTCCCAAATCTGCTAAAGCAGTTACCACTCGTCCATCTGTTGCTCAGACTCCCAGACTGTGCTGCTGTTCTCTCATGTTCTTGAAAGTTTATGAGTTTCAAAAAAAATCTCCCTACTGAAGCAGGGGGTAGAGGAACAAAATTAGTGTGTTCAATCTGCCATCTTTACCTGGAAGTTAAAGAGATGGGCTTCTCTTTTTTCTAAGTATAAGCTATTTTTTTAAAAGAAATCAACTGACAACATGTATCAAGAAACTTAGGAATATTCATACCCTTTAATTTCACTTCTAGACTTCTAGGGATTTATCTCAAGGAAATCATCAGAAATGGGGGCAGAAGTTTTTATTTTAGTGTTCACCACAGTGTTATTTATAAGGCAAAAAACTGAAAACAAACGAAATGCACAACAATATAGAAATAGTTTAGAAAATTCTGGCATATCCATAAGGTGAAATTTAAAAATCATTAAAAATAATACATATGGGCCTGGTGGGGTGGCTCATGCCTCTCATCCCAGCACTTCGGGAGGCCAAGGAGGGTGGATCACTTGAGATTAGGAGTTCAAGACCAGCCTGGGCAGCATGGCGAAACCCTGTCTCTACTAAAAACACAAAAAATTAGCTGGGAATGGTGGCACAAGCCTGTAGTCCCAGCTACTCAGGAGGCTGAGGCAGGAAGATTGCTTGGGCCTGAGAGGTAGAGGTTGCAGTGAGCCAAGATCACGCCATTGTACTCCAGCCTGGGCGACAGAGTGAGACCCTGTCTCGAAAAAAAAAAAAAAAGAGAGAGAGAGAGAAAAGAGTATATATAGGAAATGGGAAATGTTCATAATGTAATTAGTGATGCAAGGATATAAACTATACATTCAACTTCATCCTGCTTCTGGAGAAAGAGGAAAGGAGAGAGAAACAAATAGAAAGAAGTACATCCAAAGAAGGAGGTAGGGGAGAGGAGAGGCATGAAGAGAAAATATAGGCCAACCAAGATTTTTACCCTGATTGTCTTTAAACATTATTGCTATAATCAGAAAAACAATTGTTTTAAAATTAAAAATAGGGTCTTGCCTTCTTTCAGCCATCTTGTCCCCCTAATCCCTCCCTAAACATGCAATTTGCTTATGTGCCTCCACGTTGTGACTCATAAAACCCTCTTGCCTGGAACAGACTTCATGTCTAACTCCTACATAGCCTTCAGGTCCCAGCTCCTGCGTCCTCTCCCTTTAAACAAATCCCTGTCACTCCAGGTTGACTTGGCAATCCACCCTCCTGTGCCTAAGCCCAGTGTGCGTGTCTTTATTATCATGCCTTCCACAGTATTACACCCAGTGGTTTTCTTTTACATGAACTTCCAGAGGGGGAACGTATGTCCGATTCACCACTCCATCCTGGCACAGAGCAGAGTTTAACTCATGGTAAAATCATAAGCATTTGAATGGAGTGAAGTTGATGGGTTGAGGGAGTGAATAACATTTTCACAGGTCACACCACTGGGGGCTGGATTGTGTATTAATCTATGCGCACCTACCTTTCCATGACTATGAAATGTTGGACCTACAAAGCCAAACTCAAGATATCTGTGTTCAACTCGTGACTCCTACTCAAATGATCCTTAGAAAATTTAAGAAGAAATAATCTGCAAACATCTTAGATCAGCCTCACAAACCAGTCTCGGAGGGAAGTGGCAAACCCTGCAGGACGCAGCTGCAGTTGACAAGAGTGGCTCAAAGCACAGGGCTCTGTAATAATTATCATTATTTAACAGCATTCCACAAGGAACCATTACAGGAACAAGGCTTGAAATTAGAGTCAAACGATTCCCCCTTCCCTTCGATCTACACACACAAGCCCCCAGTGGCGCAGCGAGAGGGGTAGGAACGCTGTAATTATTTCTAACTCTCTCCCCAACCCCAAAATACCATCTTGTCACATGGCTTGTCATTTTTGTATGGCTCTGTCTATCATAACTTGTCATATTTTCCCAGCTTTTATTGCAGTTCTCACGAAGCACATGTATTCCTGGTGGAATCGTGGCTGATGCTGGGAGATTCTTGTTAAAACCCGCTGAAACTTTGTCCTGTCTCTGCTGCTGCCTCAGAGGGCTTGGGAACAGTTCCCTCCTGAGCATTATGGGCCTGGTGCTACCAGGATGTAAGCTTCCTGTAGTGTAGGGGGTGCCTGGCAGCCCCGCCCAGAGCCCTAAACCAACAGCCAGTGGGGGCATGTGGACTCTGAGGGTCACTCTTAAAGGTGGAGGAAAACCTGTCCCTGCTAGTCATATTCTTGGTAACTGGAATGTTACCAAAACAAAAAACAAAAAAGGAACTTTCTGCATAAAACATTGGTGTATTATTTTGTCACTTATCACATATGACCGTAAGTGAAGAATTCATTTAGAAGAGAAAAAAAGGCACATTTAGAGATGCTCACCCCCTTGACAATGAAATTAAGGACATAGAATGGTCATCTATGACTCTTCTCACCACATCAGATATTGCCAAAATCACAGACTCAATGCAGGTTGAAGTATTTCCCTGCAGACTCTAACCCTGGATCTCGTTTCTATCTCCATACCCAGAGTGAATCTCCCTTGCAGAAATTCAATCTACACAGGAGTAAACACTTGGCCATGTTCTGGGAAATCTGCTGAGCTCAGGTGGTCATTCTGTAAGACACTTAAGATCCAGCTCTGAAGATCTGTGCCACACCCTGCTTCTGGGGTTAGTGGCTCACAGTAGATGTCTATGTCAATCAAATTAACTGAATAATGTTTTGGCTGTTTACTCGGAGTTCTGTAGATCTTTGTGTGCCACATGTAGAATTGAGATCAATGAAAGAAGTGTGGATTATGATGCACCAGAACAAAGGAAGCCTGACAGGCAACAGGTGTCAGATGGAGAAGCAGAAAGTCCAGCATCCATGTGTCCATCATCCTGACACTGACTGGGACAAATAGCACATTCACTGTAAAGTTTTCTTGGGTAATTAGGACTGTTTTAAAAACAGAAAGCCACGTTTTAAAAACAGAAATCTCCCTTGGGGAATCTAGGAAGGGGGCAGAACTCCCAAAATAACTGAGATTGCCTCACCTGCCAGCCCAGTTTTTTGGGTGTGGGCCTCAGGCTCTCCATCCAGGTAGGTGTATAATGAACTCTGGTGCTTTAAGGCCAACCAGCTCCATTTGCCTTCCAAAGAGCATTCCAGTCTCCCTGCGGGAAATTACTTTACCTGTGGGATTGTAGGCAGGACCCTGCCTTCACCAAGCCAAGGGCTCTTAGGCTGAGCCCTCGCTGAGTGCAGAGCTTGAGCTGGGAGCCAGGCATCCAGGAATGGATGGAGATCCCAGCATTCCTGCCACGAGGATACTCCCACAGGTTCTGCTTCCATCGCAGTGCACTCCCTTCCCCTCAACCAGCTTCCATGATTTCCGCCTATTGCCAAGCCAGGTCTCCAGGCTTCCCACTGCGCCCAGATGCTTTTCCAATCACTCCCCTTGTGCTTAGGTCGGCAATGAGTTTCTGTTGCTTGCAGCCTGAGCCCCCTGGCCCACCCGCTTGCTCCTCCCTTTTCCCAGGGTCCTCAGAGGCCGCTGAGAAATCCTGACCTCGGGGTGGCTGTGATAAGAAGCCTTCTCTCCTGGATCACACCTGCATTCCCCTCCCCCAGACAAGCCCCCTTCCCCAGGAGCCTCCCAGCTCTCCCCCTTTACCAACCCTCTCCCTTCTCCCCTTTGGACACTTGTCTCATGGGGTCTATGTGCTCCACTGGCTGAGGCCACCCCATTTCGCCAATGAATCTTGTTTAAGCTGCTTCCACCTTCTAGAATGGTTGCCCCACCCTAAGAGGCAGCTATGGGGCCACCTGCTCCATAGGGCCTTTCCCTCAGACCCCAGAGGGACATGACATCCTCCCCCACAGCACTTCACAGGCACCCTTCAGGACACGAGGCATGTTTCATCTTCTGTTACAGCCACTTCTACACACGTCCCTTAAACTTCCCAGCAGGGGTGACATGTCAGCAAACTATGGGAGATGACAGAATCTCCTCAGCACAGTCCCGTGCTGGTGTGCAGCAATGGGGCTGTCTCCGCCGACAGGCTCAGCCGAGCCCTGACACCGTCCCTGAAACAGGCCAGACCTGTCCACACAGCCACAGGACAGCCTCTGTGAGAACATGTGCCCGTCTCACTCACCGTCTCTCAGGCCTGGGCTCTGTTTTCCATTAAATGTCAAGTTCAGCGGTCCATCATGATCAGAAAGGGCACACGTTCACTGGCATTAAAACGTCTTATTAACAAGATGGACAGATCCAATAATGGAGAGTTAAAAAGCAGGTTAGGTTCAGAGCCTGCACCCGGGAGATATACCACTTTCCACAGAATAAAACTCAAAGGACTTCGCTCCACTTTCAACCTCTTCCATCCCCCACAACAACAACACACACACACACACACACACACACACACACATATATATACACGCACGTATAAACACACATACACAAACATTTGCACATACATACATATATACATACGCACACACAGATACTCATACACACACAAAAACATATATACATGCACACACAAACACACACACACAAACACGTATACACAGCCTGTACCCAGCTGCAGCTCAGCAGGATGGCTGCTCCTTCCACACGCCCTCATCCTCCTGCCCCCAGCCGTTGCTTATGCTCTGTCTGAAACACCCTCTTCAGCTCTCCACCCAGTAACATTCTTTTGGAACTTCAAGGCCCTATGAAGACCCACCAGCACCAAGAAGCCTTCCCACCCATCCCTAATCTAAGTGAATCCCACCTCTCTTTCTCCCAGTGCCTTTCATAGCCTTTTGATGCCACTGACCATCCCCCCGCCGCCGTCCCCTGCCCATCCACAGGGATTAGTATATGTGTCAGTGTCTGCTGCCAGATCGTAATTCACAAGGGGAAAGACAACTAACACCTCTCCTCTAGTTTCCTCATCTGAAAAATGGGTATAATCACAGCCATAGGATTATTGTGAGAATTAGATGAGTTAATACATGCAAAGCACTTAAAGCAGCACTTGCACAGAGCAGGTGCTCTGCATTAATTGAGTGACTGCAATGAGCTATATGCCTACCTCAATGTGCTATTACCGTTAGAGATGTGGAAACTGAGACCCACAGAGGTCAAGCACTTGCCCCAAAGTTGTCAAGTCATGATGTAGAATCAGGGGACTCACACCCAGGTCTGGCTGGCTCTGAAAATCTACCTTCTTCCTGCCCCACCTCACTCCCTGGACTAAGATCATCCCTGGCTCATCCAGAGCCAGCCTGAGCATGTTGCCCTTTTGAATTTTGAGGAAGGAAATCACCATGCCAAACCACCTTTCTCTCTCTCTTCTCTTTTTATTTTATTTTTTATTTTTATTTTTTATTTTTTGAGACACAGTCTCACTCTGTCACCCAGGCTGGAGTGCAATGGCACTATCTGGGCTCATGGCAACCTCCACCTCAAGTGATTCTCCCGCCTCAGCCTCCCGAGTAACTGGGATTACAGGCATACACCACAATACCTGGCTAATTTTTGTACTTTTAGTAGAGATGAGCTTTCACCATGTTGGCCAGGTTGGTCTCAAACTCCTGACCTCAGGTGATCTGCCGGCCTCAGCCTCCCAAAGTGCTGGGATTACAGGTGTGAGCCACTGTGCCCAGCCTCTCTCCCTCTTTTTAAAGAAAGGGTCTTGCTCTCTGTCACCCAGGCTGGAGTGCAGTGCCATGATCATAGTTCACTGCAGCCACCAACTCCTGGGTTCAAGTGATCTTCCTGCTTCAGCCTTCCTAGTAGCTGGGACTACAGGCACATGTCATCATGACCAGCTATTATAATTTTTTAAATTTTTTACAGAGACAAAGTCTTGCTGTGTGCATAGTCTGGTCTCAAACCCCTGGCTTCAAGCAACCCTTCCACCTTGGCCTCCCAAAGTGCTAGGATTACAGGCATGAGCTACCATGCCCAGCCCCACCTTTCTTTTAAAAGAAATCCCCCCCACCCCAAAACTGGATATCCATATGCAGAAGAATGGAACTGGACCACTATCTCTCGCCGTATACAAAAATCAACTCAAGATGGATTAAGCACTTAAACATAAGACCTGAAACTATAAAACTACTAGAAGAAAACACAGGGAAAACACTTCAGGACTTTAGTCTAGACAGAGATTTTATGGCTAATATCTCAAACGCATGGGCAACGAAAACAAAAAATAGACAAACGGACTATACTAAGGTAAGAAGCTTCTGCACAGGAAAGGAAACCATCAACAGAGTGAAGAGACAACCTGTGAGTGGGAGAAAGCATTTGCTGCAACTGGCAGGGAATAATTCCCAGAATACACAAGGAACTCAAACAACTCAACAGTAAAAAACCCAATGACCCTATTAAAAAGTGGGCAAAAGGATGGGTGCAGTGGCTCATGCCTGTAAGCCCAGCATTTTGGGAGGCTGAGGCAGGCGGATCACAAGGTCAGGAGATCGAGACCATCCTGGCTAACACGGTGAAACCCCGTCTCTACTAAAAATACAAAAAAATTAGCCGGGTGTGGTGGCATGCACCTGTAGTCCCAGCCGCTGGGGAGGCTGAGGCAGGAGAATGGCGTGAACCTGGGAGGCGGAGCTTGCAGTGAGCCGAGATTGCACCACTGCACTCCAGCCTGGGTGACAGAGCAAGACTCTGACTCAAAAAAAAGAAAAAAGAAAAAAAGTGGGCAAAAGACATGAATAGGCATTTCTCAAAAGAAGACATACAAATGGCCAACAGCTATATGAAAAAATGCTCATCAGCACTAATCATCAGGGAAATGCAACTCAATACCACAATGAGATATCATCTGACCCCAGCCACAATGGCTATTTAAAAGGACAAAAACTAACAGGGATGCTGGTAAGGATGCAGAGAAAAGGGAACTCTTAATACACTGTTAGAAAGAATGTCAATTAGTACAGTCACTATGGAAAACAGTATGGAGATGTCTCAAAAACTAAAAATAGGACTACCATGTAAGCCAGCAATCCCACTACTGTGTATTTATTCAAATGGGAAAAAAAGCCAGTATATCAAAGGATACCTGTGCTCCCATAGAGCACAATTCACCATAGCAAAAATATGGACTCAACCTAAGTGTCCATCAAGGGATAAATGGATAAAGAAAATGTGGTCTAGATGCAGAATGGAATACATTCAGCCATGAAAATAATGAAATCTTGTCATTTGCAGCAACTGTGGATGGAGCTGGAGGCCATTATGTTAAGTAAAATAAGCCAGGCACAGAAAGACAAATACTGCACATTCTCACTTACATGTTGGAGGAAAAAAGAAAGAAAAAGAAAAAAAAAAACCACATGGATCGTATGGAGGTAGAGAGTAGAATAGTGGTTGCCAGGGGCTGAGAAGTGGGGACAGGATGAAAAAAGGTTGGGCAATAGATACAAAAATGCAGTTAGATAGAAGGAATCAGTTCTAATGTTCAGTAGCATACCAGGGTTATATATTTCAAAACAGACAGAAGAGAGAACTTGAAATGTTCCCTGCATATAGAAATGATAAATACTTGAGGTGATGGACACCCTAAATACCCTGACTTATCATTCCACATTCAATGCATGTAAAAATAACACATGCACCCCTAAATATGTGCAAATATTATGTATCGATGAAAAAAGAAATCTCCCCCCTCCATTGAGGAATTTACATCTCGGCTTAGTGGGGTTCCCAGTAAAAACTCAGCACTTGCTGGTCCGGTCCGATCCCACCCTTGTGCTCCCCACAACTGACTCCAGGCAAGTTTTGGAGCGAGATGGCGGCAGAGTTCAGGGTAGGAGGGGAAGGTCGATTTGGTTATCTGACAGCAGTATGGTGCTTTCTAGAGCAGGGCTCGATGTGCCTTATTTCTTCAGCAGGAAGGCCTCGAGGGAGCGGTGCCCATGAAGCTATCGCCCACCTCCCCAGAACTTCGGTGCGGAGTCCTCAAGGGCCAGGAGATGCCCACCGTCAGCACCCACTGCCAGGGGCTTCACACTCCACACAGCACCCCAGACCAAAGGGATCCTTTGTGAAGTCCACCTTTTTATTCTTCTCGGTAGTGGCAGCAGGCCAGGGAGGCTTGCCTGGAAGCCTCAAGAAGCAGTTTTGCCCGCAGCGTCTCAGTGGAAGGATGAACCCAGGCAGGAGCCAAGGACATGTCAATGTCCCCCCAGGGCCAGCTCTGCCAGGTGTCTTGACACTCAGCTGACAGCCCAATGGGATCCTGCTTCCCTTCCGTACAAATTACAGCGTGACACAGGAGACCTCGCCTGAGCTCCTACACCATCGCCAGCACTTCATATTTCCAGGGCGGGCGTGGGGAAGCCAGACGTCCACCCCCATTCGGGGCTCTTGCTGGTTAGAAACTAGAACTCGGCAGTATCCTGAGACATTGTCAGACTCCACCCTGAGGCGGGGCTGCCACTGCCCATGGAAAGAAGGAGGTGTCAACGAGGGATCCGCAGTCACCATCCTCTAAGCAGATGCACCGTCCAAGGCATGGGGTCCCCCAAGCCAATCGGGCTTAACATGAGGAAAGCAGCTCAGTGTCCATTTGACAAGACAGGTTCAAAGCCGACTCATTCTGATTTTTTTTGTTATATCTATTCCAAAAGCTAGTAAAAATTAGTTCTGTCTCCTATACACACACACATGCACACATGGACAGAAATACTATTTCTTAGGACATGGCTGGCATATAGGTTGTACCAAAGAGTAGAGTTACAGGCTGGGCCCAGTGGCTCATGCCTGTAATCCCAGCATTTTGGGAGGCCGAGGCAGGTGGATCATTTGAGGTCAGGAGTTCAAGACCAGCCTGGCCAACATGGTGAAACCCTTTCTCTACTAAAAATACAAAAATTAGCCAGGCCATAGTGGCACGTGCCTGTAATCCCAGCTACTCGGGAGGCTGAGGCAGGAGAATCGCTTGGGCCTGGGAGGCAGAGGTTGCAGTGAGCTGAGATCATGCCACTCACTGCACTCCAGTCTGGGCAAGAGAGTGAGACCATGTCTCAAAAAAAAAAAAAAAAAGTAGAGTTACAATATGAAATACAGGACCTCCAGTTAAATTTTAATTTCAGATATTTTAATTTCAGATAAACAATGAATAATTTTTTTGTCTAAGCATATCCCAAATATTGCATGGGTCATACTTACACTATAAAATCTTTTGTTGTTTTTCTGAAGTTCAAATTTTACTGGGCATTCTGTATTTTTATTTGCTGAATCTGGCAACCCTACCAAAAACCCACTCATTCCAGGCATAGTGCAGATGTGGCCACAGAGGGGGCGGGTGCTGGGAAACCATGCCTCAAGGCCTGGCTCCCACAGTGGCCCATTGAGAAGTGCCTGCCTCCCATTCCTGGCCTGTCCATCCTGGGGTACCTGAGCCTGGGTAAGATCAGAATGGGAAAGATGCTGCCGAAGGGCGGCCACAGTCCTGTTGCTGAAATGCTCCATCCTTAGCTGTCTGCATCTCCCCACTCTGTTTCTGCATCTGTACCCTGACCCCCTTCTCACCTCCCGGACCCTGCATCATTTGCCTGGTCCTTACACCTCTGGAAGACCCCTGCCCTCCCCATTCAGATGACTCCACACACTCCCAGTGGTCACCCCCTCATCACAGGACCCTGCTGGGGTGTCTCTCCACCTCCAGCCTCACCCTACAATTGCTGCTCCGCTGTGCTTCCTAAGGCACAGCTGGTTCTCATCATGCCACTCCCTCCCCTGCTCCGTAGCCTGCTCTGGTTCCCTGCTGCTCGCCAGGTGATTCCTTAGCCTGGCATCCAAGCTCACTCCAACCGTACTCACCCTCCCTGGATTCTCTCTCTTTCCCTCCCCTGCACCCCTCCCTGCCTGTTCCCTCATTACACTCTGCCGGGGGTGCCCCGGGCTCCTCTTCTCCAGGGACCGGGTTCTACACATTTGTCAAAGCCCAGGACACTTTCCTTCCCTGCACTTACTGCTCTCCGCACAGTGTCCCTTCCAGGTACTTGTTGGCTCGCTTATTGTCTGCCTCTGCACGTCACCTCTGCTATTTCACAAGCTCCATAAGAGCAGAGACCTGGTAGCCCCAGGCTTGCAGGAAGTAGGGAGCTGCAAGAGGTGTGCTCGGGAAATGCTGTTGCCAAATAAATAAAATGCCACTTCTTCCAAGAAGCCCTCTCAGATTTCCCCCAGCTGCCTGTGATCCCTCCATGTTCAGAACCCATGTGGCACTGGAGCAGTGCTGTGTAGTGCACTGATCATTTCTAACTTTTATTTCTTTTCTAGACAAAGTTTTGCTCTTGTCACCCAGGCTGGAGTGCAGTGGTGCACTATCTCAGCTCACTGCAACCTCTGCCTCCTAGGTTCAAGCGATTCTCCTGCCTCAGCCTCCCGAGTAGCTGGGATTACAGGCACCCGCCACCACGCCCAGCTAATTTTTGTATTTTTTAGTAAAGACGGGGTTTCACCATGTTGGCCACACTGGTCTCAAACTCCTGACTTCAGGTGACCTGCCCACCTCAGCCTCCCAAAAGTGCTGGGATCACAGGTATGAGCCACCACACCCGGCCCCATCATTTCTAACTTAGATTATAGAGTTTGTCTGATTCCTCCTGCTAGACTGCAAGTCCCTGGAGGGCAGAACTCAAGCCTTACTTGCTGCATTCTGTGCAGATTGCATGAACAAATGCGTTTGTGAAAGCATGAACAAGTATAGGAAATTGGGCAATGGCCCAGGGGCCTGCAGAAGGCCTTGTGTAAGGCCATCAGGTTTCAAGCTCCCAGCACCAGCTCTCCCCAAACAAGCCTCTGCCTTTTTCCCCAGGGTGGCTGGGATCCAGACCCCTGGTTCATCCCCTAGAGCTTCCAGTGCTGCCGCAGCCTGTGTCCCAGCAGTCCCAGCAGCTGCACCCTGGGAGTAGGGAATCCCAACTCCACCATGACCTACTCAGGGTAGAAGCAAGGCTGTGTTTGAGGGGGCACTGCCACCTGGCCCACAGCTAGAAGCCCACCCAATGCCAGGATGGGGCTCAGTGTGGCTAGAAGGGGGAGCAACAGGCAGGGAAGCCCCAGGACGGGGAGGCACTAGGGTTTGGATGCAGAGAGTGTGCTCGGACTGAGCTTTCTCTGGGATCCATCTTGGAGCGTTTTGGGGGATGTATCCCCTCCCCACCCCTGCCACCAAGACCACCCAGCAGTTCCTGCAACAACACGACCCTAACAATTATGGGAATTTAAGAGGAAGATGACTAAGATCTTCTCTCCATTCTTTCCCCAATTCATTCATTCAACAAATATTTACTGAGCGATGACCTGCCAGGAAGGAATGCCATCCACGCGCCAGATACCTTCGGTATGTTGTCACTAATTCACACCTCCGCTCATTCTACAGGAAATGGAGGTTTGGAAAAATGATGCAACGTGGCTGAGGCCACCAGGTGAGTGTGTCCAGGCCAGTCCAATTCCTGCATACTTATTCAATGTCCCCCATACCTCTTATTAGTTTTTTATTGTGTTTTGTTCAAGAAAACGCATGTCTTTTTATGCTCCCCAAGTACATCTAGCTATAAGTTTCAAACTAAGAGGAGAACGCTCTTTCAGTTCAGCAAACAGTTTCTGAATGCCAACTGTGCATCAGGTCCTGAGGGTAACCCACCAGGGATGCCTCTAAAGATAAACAAGACCTGTCACCTCTGACAGAGTTCACAGTCAGTGGAACAGCGGACGGAACAGCAACGCAAAGTGAGCCATCACTGCGCCATCATCCTGGCTCTTGGACTTTTCTTCTCACTCATCTGCAAGGTCAGAATAAAAATAATAAGTGTGTAACCTTCAATCCAACATGCCACACGCAGACAGACTGCACACCTATTCACCCCCGCCGACACACACACACACACACACACACACACAAAATGAAAAGAAACACTTTATGTTGCGATGAGCATCGTTTTGTTTTCATACCTGTTTCATTTTTTCCCGTCACAGCCTACGGCTTTCCTATTGTCTCTTTTCACCTCCCTTCCTTTCCATGTTTCCCTGACATGACAACCCTGTGAGAAGAACACTGGAATCATCAGGCTGCAGGAGAGGTATCATTAGAAGTGCATTGATATTATTGAAGACAGGGCTCATTAAAACAAAATAATAAAGATCCAGACGATAGCAGGGAAAGCAGGTTGTCTGGGTGCCACTGCACAAAATACTTCATTAGTGTTCCTAATTAAACTAACAACTGTCACGAAATAAAAATATCACACCCCCTAAGATCTGCCTGCTTATCCGGTGCTGTTCTAGTTGAAAAGCCCCCATGTCTACTTCACTGTGATCCCTTTCTGAAATAATTGGTGTGGTTTGATTGATAATGCAGATTCCTCTTTAAAGGAAAACACACTATTTTTCATAATCAGAGCTGGAATGCATAATGAGCAGGCTGGTGATGCCTTCAGCATCAGGTCTGTCAAAGCGCACAGTTATTTCCATATTGATGCAAACTAAGATATTACGCTCCCTCATTACGTTGACGTGGCACATCTTTCAACAGTCAGCTCCAAATCATACATTCCTTGCAAACAAAATTACCTTCATTTTCTCCTTTGGTTCAGCGGAGCTAGCAGTTAAAATGTGCCCTAACAAGCTAATCAACTAATTTTTAGAATATGTTGGAACCGTTTAATATTCTAAAAGAAAACAAGAAAAAGTTGCTAATGGGTCTGCAGGCATAAACAGAAATAAATAGACAACTGGTTCATTGAGCATTAGCATACTTAAGTTTGAGCCAGTCACGGTGGAATTCATTTTGCAAGTCAAAAAAGCAGTATCTATTTGTATCCATAAGCCAAACAACTTCATTTACTCGGTACATACTTGAGCAGATAACCTTGGAGTGAAGGTAACAAGGAGAAAGAATTCTTTTGAAGAGTGGTGTGTTCTCTGAGAGGGGGGAGTGAGGAGCTGAGAGGGGAGACATGGCTCAGAGAGGGGCTGAGCTTTGCAGTCTAGGGTTGGCCTGCTCGCTCTGCAGTGAAGAAATGCTCAGCTGTGTCTGGGGGTGGTCCAAGAGCTCAGAGGGACCCCAAAGCCAAGTGCATCCCAAGGGAGATGACAAACGACTGTTTCTATGGTGGCCATCAGTGAAGGAGCCTTGGAAAGCATCTGTTGAGGGCCTACACCTGGGGCTGTCCCAGACTGGTTGAGAGGAGCAAGCAGGCCCAGACAAACCTGGGTTTGCATCTGTATTAGTCCACTTTCGTGCTGCTATCAAGACATAACTGAGACTGCATAACTTATAAAGAAAAAGAGGTTTAATGAACTCACAGCTCCACGTGGCTGGGGAGGCCTCACAATCATGGCAGAAGGTGAAAGGCACGTCTTACATGGCATCAGGAAAGAGAGAATGAGAGACCAAGCCAAAGGGGAAACCCCTTAGAAAACCATCAGATCTCATGAGACTACATGAGAACAGTATGGGGGAAACCACCTCCACGATTCATTTATCTCCCACTCGCCCCTCCTACAGCACATGGGGATTATTACAATTTAAGGTGAGATTTGGATGGGGACACAGAGCCAAACCATATCACCACCCCAGAGCCACTGGGATGGCACCAGCTGTTGGACCTTGGGTAGGTGTGCCTGAGTGCCCTCACTGTGAAGGCAAAGGAGGGGTAAATGGCTCCTCCTCATAGGGCTGGAGTGCGGGTTAAGCGTAGTAGTAGATACAAAAGGTTGGGCACGTGGCAAGCTCTACTTGGGGGTCAGCTATTATTCCCACTCTTCCTCCATGGGGAACCTAAGACCCTGCTCTCCAGGCAAGCCCAACTCCCCTCCAATCCCAAACCTCTCTATGGGGTCCCACCTTCCTGGCTTTGTTCACACACACCCTCCTCCCGGCCTGACCTGCCGTTCCTCCCTCACCATCTTCCACCACCTGGATCCTGCCCATCTTCATCTTTCGAGGCCCTTCTCAAAGAGACTGACGCCCCAAAGCCCTCCTTGATCCCCACTTAACACACTTACCAGCAGGCACAGTTTCCTCTTTGAAGCCGATGTCAAATTTCATCAAGATCACACAAACAACTGTCTCCATTGAGCCTCAGGGATGGGAATAGAGTCTTGTTTCTTTGGAGTCAACATTAGACATGGTGCCCAACACATAGTAGATACTCACTTCATGTTTGCCAGATGGACATATGAATGGACGAACAGACAGATGGGTGGATGGATGAATGGGCAGTAATTTACCATTTTTTTTTTCTTTATGAGATGGAGTCTCTCTCTGTCGCCCAGGCTGGAGTGCAGTGGCACGATCTCAGCTCACTGCAACCTCCGCCTCCCGGATTCAAGCAATTCTCCTGCCTCAGCCTCCCAAGTAGCTGGGACTACAGGCACGTGCCACCATGCCCAGCTAATTTTTTGTATTTTTCGTAGAGACGGGGTTTCACCGCGTTAGCCAGGATGGTCTCAATCTCTTGACCTTGTGATCCACCCACCTCAGCCTCCCAAAGTGCTGGGACTACAGGCGTGAGCCACTGTGCCCGGCCAGTAATTTACATTTTTATTATGACCCTTCCCATGTTTCTCATTGGCTGACGGTCATTGATATATATTTTTTCATCCCTCGCTATGCTGTGCTGTCCTCAGGAGGCTGCCCCACCCCATCCTATGCACACATTTTGGTCCCTGTGCCTAGCGTGCCTGCTCCATGCCACTGAGGACCTACCACTACTGGAATGCATGGTGTGCTGGTGCCATTACCTGTGTGCAGTGTGATATTCAACATTTTTAACAGCCTGTAGGGCACTGATATGGACAATGGGACAGATGTTAGCAAATACGACGAAGAGAGGTATGCTGGCTCCTTTCCAACCTACCGTGGTTTGAATGTGACCCCTCCAAACCTCAGGTGCTGCCAATGTGGTCGTATTAAGAGGTGGGGCCTTTAAGAGTTGATTAGGTAATTGAGAGCTCCTCCCTTCATCTATAGGATGGAGGCTCCTATAAAACAGGCTTCACACAGCCTCCCGCTGTGAGGACACAGCATCTCTCCTCTCCTCACTAGATGCTGGTACCTTGATGATGGACTTTCAGCCTCCAGAACCGTGAGTAAATAAAACCCTGGATAAATGATCCAGTCTCTGGCATTCTGTTATGGCAGCGCAAAACAGACTAAGTACTTAGTACCAGGTGTGGGGTACCTGCTTCTGTGTCTCTCCCTCATTGAGACCCTGCCGAGGCCAGGGTTAGGCTTACCTCTCTGTGCCCAGCACAGTGCCCGGCACAAAGTAAGTGTCACTCAGTGGAGGCCGGATGGAGCTGACAAGTTGCCCGAGGCTGGCCAGGCCACACAGAGAAGCTGAGTGACTTCACCCCTGCCCCTACCCCTGCCCCTCCTGTGGGTGCAGTCTCCAAGGCCACTTCCTATAGCCATACGATAAGCACTTTCTGTCCTCAACCAGTCCAACTTCACTATACAGTGAAGATCAAGGAGTGGCATTTTTCATTCTGGCACTTTTTTTTTTTTTTTTAGAAAAACTAAGATGAAGCCAGGTGCAGTGGCTCACGCCTGTAATCCCTGCACTTTGGGAGGCCGAGGTAGGCGGATCACCTGAGGATGGGAGTTCAAAACCAGCCTGACCAACATGGAGAAACTCCATCTCTACTAAAAATAAAAAATTAGCCAGGCGTGGTGGCGCATGCCTGTAATCCCAGCTACTTGGGAGGCTGAGGCAGGAGAATCGCTTGAACCTGGGAGGTGGAGGTTGTGATGAGCTGAGATCGTGCCATTACACTCCAGCCTGGGCAACAAAAGCGAAACTCTGTCTCAAAAAAAAGAAAAAGAAAGAAACTAAGATGAAACATAACCTGCTTGGCAAGGGCTTATAATTTTCCACAAAGATCTTCCTATGGCTCTTGACATAGGACCCAATTATAGGAGAATGACAATGCCGCCCTTCTGCAGAGCATTTTGCCAATTCCTCAACACCCACACTGCCCCGTTGATTTCATCACTCTTCACATCAGACCTAGGAAGTAGTAACATCATCCCCGCTCTTCAGAGGGGGAGAGCTGGCACTCTCTGAGAAGGAGCAATTTGTCCCAGCACTTTACTAGGAAGAGCTGGGGCCAGGACTTGAACCCAGGTCTTGGACTCCTGAGCACATTTGCTTTTCTGTACCCCAAGACACTTCTCCAAAATCTGTGAAATTCACTTTTCACTTAGCAAATAGCTCCTGAATACCTACTTGACGCCAAGCCGTGTTCTGAGAACCAAGTGGGGGAAAAGAGCCCCGGAGGGAGGAACAAGCTTGACATGTTCAAAGAGAGAGGGGGGCCAGGGCTGCTCACTGGAGCAGGGATCATGGGGAGATAGGAGATGAGTAATGGGTAGGAACTCAAGTTGACTTTCAGATCAGAGGACTTTTAAGAGATTTGCATAATTTATATCCTTTTGAAAGCCATCGTCTAAATGTATAAACACAGCCATGAATTTTCCCCTTTTGAAGAAAACCATACACAGAAATTGGTAAGCCCAAACCTACAGTCAAGGAGTAGAACATCACGCATTGATGTTAAAAAGAAATGTTTAAAGCTGAAGACGGCAACCTCAATTTAAGGACGTGTTTGTTTTATGTAAATACACTTCTAAAGGTATGCAGATACTCTTTGCAACAGTCAGATAGGCGAAGATGAAAAGGAATGAGAGCATGCCCTTGGTAAGTAGGTGAGAGGCTGGCAGAGGTGGGGACAGGACTGACGTGACGTAAAGGAGAAACTGAGGCTTCCTTCAGCAACAGTAGAGAGCCCTGTTCCATCACAGCTCCACATATTAGTAAGTGATCACTGCGAAAACCCAGAACCATTATTTAGAAGGTAGAATTCGATTCCATTTACTCACCTTGTAAGACAGGGAGGTGTCAACCTATGTTTACTTTTCTGATTCCTTAAAAACATTTTTAAAATAAAAGATATATTTAAAGGGCCACACTTTCACTTTCTAGAAAGGGAGGCACAATAAATTATTATCAAAAGACCCTCTAAAATTGCATTTAGAGGTCAGAAAACAGCAGAAGTGGCTTTAGCTGGGGCACCAGCAGATACACTTTGGGATGTTATAGCAATAATACTGGGCAATGTCACAGACACAGAAAGCATATATGTCAATGTTGCAGGCTTGCTCGGGCCTTTGTGCAGACGTGACCTCAAATACCCACGTGGGAAGGGGTTGTCATGGAAACGATAGCTCACCCTCTGGACCGGTGAGATGGAATGGCCCCAGGCATCTGAGCCACCAGCTGGGTGGGTGAGCACAAGCGGAGGCAGAAACTGGGCAGAGGACAGCGCGGTTCACAATGCCTGTGTCCCTCCTGAGCCTTCCTATGTGAGGGGCTGGGGCGTGAGGGAGACCAGCCTTGGCCCTCAAGAAGCTTCCACTCCAGAAAGAGCCAGCGAGTGAGTGTAAATTACCCCACTCTAGAGGGCAGAGGCAAATGCCGGGATTGGTGGGGAGCAAATTTAGGGAGTCAGAGGATGCCACAGGGACATCTGACTGCAGAGATTGGGGAAGCCTTTCTCACGGATGTGGACTTTGGCTGGGTGCTGAGAGAGGGATGAGACCACAGAACAGTCCAGGCAGACAGACCCATGTTCATAAATGTGTTTTGCTGCAGTGTGGTGTGTGCAAGAGCAAGACCTGAGAAAGGCAGATTTGCAATATCGGTGATAACCTCAGTATCAAAACTGCACAGATTTTTATCTAGCTCATAAGTCTTTGCAGAGAAAATACTTTCTTTAAAATGCAGGTTGTAGCTCTTGGAGAGGCTACCACATACAGTCAGATTTGAAGGCCTCTGATGTTGAATGATGTTGAATGTTTCTAAATATTTTAATGGTTCTTTTCAGGTCTTGACTTGTGTATGGGAGCACAGCAAACGCCTAGAAATTAGCATCAATAGGAGATCAGGGGCTTTTTACAACATTGGATTCTGGGTACGTTTTTTTTAATTTTGTAATAAAATTATTCTTAAAAGTCCAGGCTGGGCACGGTGGTTTGCACTTATAACCCGGCACTTTGGGAGGCTGAGGTGAGCAGATCACTTGAGCCCAGGCGTTCCAGACCAGCCTGGGCAACATGGAAAAACCCTATCTCTATTAAAAACAGAAAAATCAGCCGGGTGTGCTGGTGTGCCTGTAGTCCCAGCTACTCGGGAGGCTAAAGGTGGGAGGGATCACCTGAGCCTGGCGAGGTCAAGGCTGCAGTGAGCTATGATCATGCCACTGCACTCTAGCCTGGGCCACAGAGTGAGACCTAGCCTCAAAAGAAAAATAAAAAGTCCAGATTACAAGAATACTGAATTAGTTACAGAAGGAGAAGCTCAGTTGCCACAGTGAGGCTCAAGGCCCTCCCCTCACATCCTGGCCATGGGACCATCAGCCCTCCATCCCCACCCTGGCTGGAAAGGAGAGATGCTCATAGTGAGTCTCCATCGTAGGCTCCAAGGCCACACATCTGCCATTCTGTAATTGTCATTCAAGGCAAGTGGAAGACATTTGAGCTCAATCCAGATGGCAAGTCAGCAAGATCATGACCATGGCTGGTAAATCAAGGTAAAAATAAATAGGTCTCCTCCAGCTGGGCCCACCGGGGAGTGTGGTCAGGGGAGCTGCCTCTTGGGTGAGTTTCAAACTGGGTTGTATGGTTTGGTGGCAATCTGGAACCACTCACATTCGCTCCATTCCTTGGGTTCCATTTGGGACCTCCACATTTTTGCTGCAGGGGATGAAAAAAATATCCTGCCCTGGCAATCAAAGCAGACAGTTATAGGGTTCCCATCTGGGGCGTGGTGGACAGAGTCACTGGATTTGCCCAGTGGCCATCAGGGCTTGCTCCCACAGACTCCCATGAACTCCCAGAGCCCATCAAGCAGCCACTGGGCCAGGCCAACTGAACAGCATTTGCAGACTCACCAAGGATTCCCACCCTGAAGCATCATGGCTGCTTTGCTCAAAATAGACTTATTGACTGTGACCTTCTGTCTTGTGCATTAATTAGTCCATATTTTCAAAGTGCTTCAATGATGAAAAGTGCTATTTAGGAGCCAAGTTTTGATGGTTATATCTGCTGTTCTTTATATAATGCCACATAGACATTGCTACATGGCCCTGGGATGACGGCATACTTCAAACAGAGAACAGTCCTGCCCCAGCAGAGTTGGAAGATTCCAGCACAATGGCAAAAACAAAATAAAACAAAACACAAGCAAAATGGAGCACAGATGAATCAGACCCTTTCTTTTTTTATTAATTTTTATTTATTTATTTATTTATTTGAGACAGAGTCTCGCTCTGTCACCCAGGCTAGAGTGCAGTGGCACGATCTCGGCTCACTGCAACCTGTGCCTCCCAGGTTCAAGCGATTCTCCTGTCTCAGCCTCCTTAGTAGAAGGGAATACAGGCTCACAGCAGCTAATTTTAGTATTTTTAGTTTAGTAGAGACAGGGTTTCACCATGTTGGCCAGGCTGGTCTCAAACTCCTGACTTCAGGTGATCTGCTCGCCTCGGCCTCCCAAAGTGCTAGGATTACAGGCATGAGCCATTGCGCCCAGCCTCTTTTTTTAATTCTATTTAACTTTTTTTTTTTTTTTTTTTTGAGACAGTCTCACTCTGTCACCCAGGCTGGAGTGCAGTGGCGCTATGTAGGCTCTGCAATCTCTACCTCCCAGGTTCAAGCGACTCTCATGCCTCAGCCACCCGAGTAGCTGGGATTACAGATGTATGCCACCACACCCAGCTAATTTTTGTATTTTTAGTAGAGATGGGAATTTGCCATGTTGACCAGGCTAGTCTTGAACTCCTAGCCTCAAGTAATCCTCCCACCTCGGCCTCCCAGAGTGCTGGGATTACAGGTGTGAGCTCCTGGCCTGAATCAGACCCTTCTAAACATCCCGACTGGAAAAGAGCAGGCGATTGGAGAATTACAGTTTCAGGGAGGGCAGAAGGTAAGCCTGAGAAGCGTCAACTCGCTGGGCATTGAGATAAGAGAAGCATCAGAAATGAGGGGCCTTTTATTGCTTGTGAGGCTAACCTGCCGTGGACTCCCCAAGAGACCTCACATACCACAGGGTATTCATCTCACACTTTCACCTGTGTTGCTCCCTCACATGCTGAACACAGTTTCACCTGTGTTCTTATGGATGGGAAAGCTAAGATGTACCCAAAACAGAGCTCGTCTTTCTTGGCCAAGTCTCACCCTAGCAGAATGATCTTAATATTAACCCAGTGTAAAGAGATGGGCAAAACATTCTTCTGCAGCTGGCGTGTGAATTTCAAAGGGACTCCCATCTTGATGAGGAAAAATTAATGGGCAGATCCACCTGGAACAGAAGCAAAGATCCCAGAGGCCTGAGGGACATGAAGCTGCCCTCTACAGGGAGAACTGAAGGAGCAGGAAAAGAAGAGGAGGCATTGGGGGAGGCGGGGAAGTGGCCAAAAGCTGCGTAAAGCACAATGTAGAGGTTTTAGAAGCTTTAGTAAGGTCACCATACTCATAAAGTGCTGGTGCCAATAGATCTTTGATGGAAACCAATGAAGGGGGTGAAACTATGTGTACAGGTGATGGGGAGAAAACTGAAACATCTTATGCAGATTTGGATGGGGGCTTGAAGGGGAGACTCCAGATTCCCATAGGCTATGATCATTGGGAGTGTAATGATTAATATTGTGTCAACTTGATTGGATTGAAGGATGCAAATTATTGTTCCTGGGTGTATCTGTGTGGGTGTTGCCGAAAGAGATTAACATTTGAGTCAGTGGACTGGGAGAGGCAGACCCACCCTCATTTTGGGTGGGCACCATCTAATCAGCTGCCAGAGTGGCTAGAATAAGGCAGGCAGAAGAAAGTGGAATGAGGAGACTTGCTGAGTCTTCTGGCCTTCATCTTTCTCCCATGCTGGATGCTTCCTGCCCTTGAACATCAGACTCCAAGTTCTTCAGCTTTTGGACTCTTAGACTTAACCAGTGATTTGCCAGGGGCTCTTGGCCCTTTGGCCACAGACTGAAGGCTGCACTGTCAGCTCACCTACTTTTGAGGTTTAATTGACTCACAGTTCAGCATGGCTGGGAAGGCCTCAGAAAACTTACAATCATGGTGGAAAGGGAAGCCAACACATCTGTCTTCACATGGCAGCAGGAAGGAGAAGTGCTGAGCAAAGGGGGGAAAGCCTCTTATAAAACCATCAGATCTTGTGAGAACTCACTCACTATCACGAGAACAGCATGGAGGGAACCACCCCTGTGATTCAATTATCTCCACCTGGTCCCACCCTTGACACGTGGGGATTATTACAATCCAAGGTGAGATTTGGATGGGGACACAGCCAAACCATATCAGGGAGTCAAACCAGTTTTACCCCAATTCCTGCCTGGCAGAGAGCCCCAGCTCTCATCAGTGGCATAAGAACATGAGCTCCGAGAGAGAAGGGGCCACACCTGAAAGGAAGATTTGCTAAGAAGTCAATGAAGTGTACGTTTCAGGGCTCCTCACTTACATAGGCCCACTCCAAGGCAGCAGGAAAGCCTCAGCAGTTTGTATTTGTGATTTTATTCTTTTAAAGAGGGTCCCCCCAAATTGCATAAGCTTTGGGTCACAAAAACCTGGGCCTGCCCCTGCTTGTCTGCTTTTTTTGCCACTGTATCCTCAGAGCCTCCTAGAACCATGCCTGACATACAGTAGGGGACTGTTAAATTTTTGTATTATATGAATGGATGAATGGATAGATTGATGGAAGGAAAGAAACGTGAATGAATGGATGGCTGGACAGAAGAAGGGAGTGAAGGAGAGAGGAAACATGGATGAATAGGTGATTGGATGAAGGGAGGGAGGAAGGAATGGATGGATAAAGGGATGGATGGAAGGCAGCAAACATGGATAGATGGAGAGTTGGATAAAGGGAGGGGAAAGGGAAAGTAGGGTGAAAGGGAAGAGAGAAGAGAAGGGAGGGATAGCAGGGAGCAAACATGGATACATGGACAGTTGGATGGATGGATAGATGATAGAAGGGAGGAGATATGATGGACAGTAGATGAAGGGAGGGAGGAGACACGATGGGAGGACAGTTGGATGGATGATGGACAGATGGACGGATGGATGAAAGCAGGAAGAAGGCATATGGGTGAAACAGTGATGTCCAGTTTATAACTGAAGATAAATTGAAAGCTTTTGGCTAAAAGGGAAGAGTTCCATTTTAATTTAATTTATACAATGCTAAAAATTATCTTACTTGGAAGGGGACCTCCTGCAGAAAACAGAGAATTTCCAATAAAGAGCCACCCACAAAGACAGAAGTGCTTACGAGGAGGCCTCCACTGCCACAGATCAAACATTAAACATTCAAAGCAGTGGAAAACAAAACCGCAAGTTCTGTTTATATTTCTAGTTTCAAGGTTAACTGTTTATTTTTAAAGTTTCCATCTTGATTAGTTCATTAGCCACCTTTAGTAAATTTAGAAGTGCTTGAATTTCAAGAAGAATGTTTTCTCTCTAGCCTGCCTTGGCACAGCAGGGCCTGGGAGCAGCAGGGCATTCTGCTGACATTTCTAATGGAGCTGGAACCAACAGCTAAGGGTTCCTTGACAAACAGAGAGCCAAATCATGAGTGAACTCCCATTGACAATTGCTTCGAAGAGAATAAAATACCTAGGAATCCAACTTACAAGGGATGTGAAGGAACTGTTCAAGGAGAACTACAAACCACTGCTCAACAAAATAAAAGAGGATACAAACAAATGGAAGAACATTCCATGCTCATGGATAGGAAGAATCAATATAGTGAAAATGGCCATACTGCCCAAGGTAATTTATAGATTCAATGCCATCCCCATCAAGCTACCAATGACTTTCTTCACAGAATTGGAAAAAACTACTTTAAAGTTCATATGGAACCAAAAAAGAGCCTGCATTGCCAAGACAATCCTAAGCCAAAAGAACAAAGCTGGAGGCATCACACTACCTGACTTCAAACTATACTACAAAGCTACAGTAACCAAAACAGTATGGTCTGGTACCAAAATAGAGATATAGAACAATGGAACAGAACAGAGGCCTCAGAAATAACACCACACATCTACAACCATCCGATCTTTGACAAACCTGCCAGAACAAGAAATGGGGAAAGGATTCCCTATTTAATAATGGTGCTGGGAAAACTGGCTAACCAAATGTAGAAAGCTGAAACTGGATCCCTTCCTTACACCTTATACAAAAATTAATTCAAGATGGATTAGAGACTTAAATGTTAGACCTAAAACCATAAAAACCCTAGAAGAAAACCCAGGAAATACCATTCAGGACATAGGCATGGGCAAGGACTTCATGACTAAAACACCAAAAGCAATGGCAACAAAAGCCAAAATAGACAAATTGGATCTAATTAAACTAAAGAGCTTCTGCACAGCAAAAGAAACTACCATCAGAGTGAACAGGCAACCTACAGAATGGAAGAAAATTTTTGCAATCTACCCATCTGACAAAGGGCTAATATCTAGACTCTACAAAGAACATAAGCAAATTTACAAGAAAAAATCAAACAACCCCATCAAAAAGTGGGCAAAGGATATAAACAGACACTTCTCAAAAGACGACATTTATGCAGCCAACAGACACATGGAAAAATGCTCATCATCACTGGCCATCAGAGAAATGCAAATAAAAACCACAATGAGATACCATCTCACCCCAGTTAGAATGGCAATCATTAAAAAGTCAGGAAACAACAGATGCTGGAGAAGATGTGGAGAAATAGGAATGCTTTTACACTGTTGCTAGGACTGTAAACTAGTTCAACCATTGTGGAAGCCAGTGTGGCGATTCCTCAAGGATCTAGAACTAGAAGTACCATTTGACCCAGCCATCCCCTTACTGGGTAGATACCCAAAGGATTATAAATCGTGCTGCTATAAAGGCACATGCACACGTATGTTTATTGCTGCACTATTCACAATAGCAAAGACTTGGAACCAACCCAAATGTCCATCAATGTTAGACTGGATTAAGAAAATGTGGCACATATACACCGTGGAATACTATGCAGCCATAAAAAAGGATGAGTTCATGTCCTTTGCAGGGACATGGATGAAGCTGGAAACCATCATTCTGAGCAAACTATCGCAAGGACCAAAAACCAAACACCGCATGTTCTCACTCATAGGTGGGAATTGAACAATGAGAACACTCAGACACAGGGTGGGGAACATCACACACTGGCGCCTGTTGGGGGTTGGGGGAGAGGGGAGGGACAGCATTAGGAGAAATACCTAATGTAAATGATGAGTTAATGGGTGCAGCACACCAACATGACACATGTATACCTATGTAACAAACCTGCACATTGTGCACACGTACCCTAGAACTTAGTATAATACAAAAAAAAAAAGGGTTCCTTGTTCACGGTTAAAGGTGCATGAAGAGATTAACCAAAGGAAGGGTGTGAAGTGCTTGCCTATTCTTCATCTGTTTCACCTGCGGGCCCTCAGTTCTCAGGGGAAATCTGAAGGCTTGGAGAGGGGAGAAAGACCTCCACCATTCGCTGAGAGTTACTGTTCAACGATTTGTTATTGGTGATCTGCCACCCAGCTTCATCTTCAAAAGCTTCACCTGGGAAAAGTTTGCTGTAGTGAATTGTAAATTGCAATGTGTCCCCCAAAAGATATGTCCACCTGGGATGTCAGAATGTGACCTTATTTGGAATAAAGGTCTTCACAGATGTAATTAAGGTAAGGACCTTGAGGTGAGATCATCCAAGATGAGGATGGACCCTAAATCCGATGTAAGAGACAGGAAAAGGAGAAGACACAGAGACACAGGGAGAAGCTCATGAGAAGACTGAGGCACAGATTGGAGGGATGGAGCCACGAGCCTGGATGCCTGGAGCCACCAGAGGCTGGAAGAGGCAAGGAAGGATCCCCCGCTGGAGGCTTTGGAGGGAGTGCAGCCCCGCTGACACCTTGATTTCAAACTTCTGGCCACTAGGCTGTGAGAAAATACATTTCTGCTGTTTTAAGCCAGCAAGTTTCTGGTCATTCATTGAGGCATCCCTGGGAAACTCATCCAGATGCTTTCTCTATGTTGGCCCAAACGGGGCTATGGTCAGCATGGACTGACTGTGATGAAACTGTTTCCTCCTCCCCTAACCTCTCCTTTGGTGATATAAAAGTCTTGTCTAAGTGGCTGGGCATAGTGGCTCACACCTGTAAACCTAGCATTTGGGAGGCCAAGCCGGGAGGATCACTTGAGTCCAGGAGTTTGATGAGAACTTGGCAACATAGTGAGACCCCCCTCTCTAAAAACAATTTGTTTTAATTAGCTGGGTGTGGTGGTGCACACCTGTTGTCCCAGCTACTTGGGAGGCTGAAGTGGGAACATCACTTGAGCCCAGGAGATCCAGGCTGCAATGATCTATGATTGCACCACTGCACTCCAGCCTGGACAACAGTGCAAGATCCTACCAAAAAAAAAAAAAAAAAAAAACACTTGCCTAAGGGAAATGGAAATTATCTAAGTGGAATGGTAATTGTTTTTAAATTCCTTTTTCCTCCAGGATATAGAATCCCAACTCGTTAAATAAATGTAAATATTTGGAGAAGTGGCTCTGTCCCTATCTTTGTAGGATGTACCTATATGGCCTTCATCACATTTTCATATCCATCTAATAGAGCTTACAGTTATTTGCAGTATGCATTCATATGATTGCACCTAATAAAATACATATCCTCATAGAACAGTGCCATACAACATGATGCCTTTTATGTGGTAATTGCTCTGTAAGTCTTTATCGTACTAGGTGTGGTGCGTGATGTTCACTTCTGAGATGATGCTTGCCCTGTCATTTTCTTCACTGGGAAAATATAGAATCCAAAATTTTAATTTAAAATTTAGGAAAAACATGTATTCCTTTGGAGGAAAAAAAATCTAATTTTACCAGAATCATAATTATCCAAGTTAGAAATTAATACTTTGATATGGTTTAAAAAAATGAAAGAAATCTGAAGATAATTCCTAAATCACTATGCATTGGGTACATTTAGCAACAACATTAGGATTAAAAGCAGCTGTTAGAAGATTCTGATGGCACTAACAAGAGTAAGAATCACAGCTCCTATTGATTGAGTGTGGACTCTGCTAAGTGCAAAGCCAGATGTTCTCACTATTCCAGTGATTCCCAACCAGGGATGATTTTTGTCCTAAGGGGATATTTGACAATTTTGAAGACATTTTGTGTTGTCACAACTGGGCAGGAGAAACAGGGGTGCGTGGATAGACCAAGGATGCTGCTGAAACATTCTACTATGAACAGCCCAGAAGATCAATAGTGTGAGGGCAGGAAGCCCTGGTGTACCTGATGTCATTTAGCCCTCTCTGCCCAAGCTCACCAATAATGCCTGTTAGGAGGTGACTGATCCAGCCTACAGATAAGGAGACTGTGTTTCAGGCACAATGGATAATGTGCTCATATTCCCATGGCTAGCTTGAAAATCATTCCTTTATAAGGATATATAACAAAATAGCAGTTATCTACCAAAATAGGAACTTGGGAGGAAAAACATGAAAGAAAAAGAAAGAACTCACAAATACTCGGCGTTCAGCAGCTTGTGGAAATGCTGCTGCAACTTTTGTGACTGAGTATGTTTCCGGATGAATACATCATGAATACATCATACATCACAGAACCAAGGGGAACGTGTTCTTGTACAATCTGCCACCCCAAGTTTGCCTCTTCTCAGATTTTTTTCTCTGCTTATCATCCATAATTGGATAACTTTTCTCCAATTTTCTCCTTGCCACAGCGAAGATAAGGTTTCTGTTTAATCACCCTCCTCTAAGCACTTGCAATCAGGCAGGATATTGCTGCTTTTAAAATAAGACAATGACATTTAATGGCTTTCATTTTTTCCTATACAAAAGATTAATTTATATGCTGGAGTCATCGTTTCATTGGAAAACTCAGTCTATTCTTTTTTAAATGCTGTGATATGATTAACAACTCAATCCCACCCCCTTATGTTTTTAACTCGGTGGTTTTCTCTGTGTATATTTGCCTTCACAGTTTAATTTAGCCTTTGCTTTGGCTTTAGAATGAAATGAGTGAGAGGAGCAGAGGCGTCATGCCCTGTCCTCAGAGAGGTGCCCTGGGCATCAACCTGTCCCATCCTGGGTATTGCTGGCTCGTTAGCAAGAGAGAACCGTCCCGGTGAGTGAATGGAACATTTTGGACCTCACTTGAAATGCCTGCCTAGCTCAACAAACGGAAGATCCCTGTGATCTGCCTTTGACATTCCCACCTCCCGCTGCATCCTTCCACACTCAGCTCTGGCTGCTCCGGGCAGTTCCCGAATTCCGAAAGAGCCAATGTGTCCTCACATTTCCACATCTCTTAGCAAGACTTTTCCTTCCGCCTGGGTTCCTTCTCTCTGTTTCTTCCATCAAAATCTGTCTGTCCTTCAAAATTCATATCAAATGTCTTGCCCTTTAAGTCTCTGCAGATTTCCCTATAGAAAGGGCGCACTCCCTCCAGGGCTCACACAGCCCTTGCTATCAAGGCTCTTGTTCTATTCTGCCGTTTACCACAGGGCCCCAGTGAAGCCTCACACAGCTCTGTGCTGCCGGATCATCCCGGCTCCTTTTTTTTTTTTTTTTTTTTTTTGAGACAGAGTTTCGCTCTTGTTGCCCAGGCTGGAGTGCAATGGTGCGATCTCGGCTCACCGCAATCTCCGCCTCCCGGGTTAAAGCGATTCTCCTGTCTCAGCCTCCCAAGTAGCCGGGATTACAGGCAAGTGCCGCCATGCCCAGCTAATTTTGTATTTTTAGTAGAGACGGTGTTTCTCCATGTTTCTCTTTCTTCTTCAGGCTGGTCTCCAACTCCCAACCTCAGTTGATCCACCTACCTCAGCCTCCCAAAGTGCAGGGATTACAGGCGTGAGCCACTGCGCCTGGCCCATCCTGGATCATTTTACAGATGAGGAAGTCGAGGTGGAGAGGACTTCACCAATGTGCTCAAGTTCACCCAGTTATTAAGGGGGCTTAGGGAGCGGTGGGCTCAAACCCTCCAAAACCTTTTTTCTCCTTATACAACTCAATGAAAAGCCCTTTGCAGTACTGAGGAGGAGAAGGGTCTGAAGGATTACCCAGCAGAGAGGGGTCACCATGGCCACAGCCAGATGCCTTTGTGGACAGAGTGGGTCACCTCCCCCAGCTCACTCACTGCAAAAAGTGGGCTGCACCTCCCTGACACAGCCCTGTGAACCTGTTTCATTTAGAAATTACCACATTAACCATGCAAAAATGAAACCTTCTAAAATGGTGCCATGAATCCGTATTAATAAAATGTATTTATCCATCATCTATGACAAGATTCTCACCACCAAAAAGTCACATCACTTCATGTCTCATGCAGAAGGAAAGGCTTCTGCCAATCCTCAGGCCAAGTCCTGGCCTCAGCAACTCGCTTCTCATTCTTTCTGATATTAATGGTTAGTGTGCCGTTTCTTAAGAGAAAAGATGCCCTTTTAGGATGCAGCCTTGCTGTCCCTATTGTCTCTATTGCTCATGGATGACTTGATCCATTGTGACAACTTCATGGTGCCCCCAAAGCTGAACATGACAGAAACTGGAAAATCCTCTTGCAAGGGGAGGAGCGGGGAGATGGAGTCAGGAAAAAGAAATCCTAGTTGTAAAAGTTTTGTGCCAGAACAGTTTGCCTCTCTTTGTGTTCCCTGATGCCATAACCTAGCAGTTGCAGACAGAGGAGCGGTCCCATTTTTCCTTCCTTCCAACACCCCACTTACCACCCTCACTGTCTGCCACAGACTATTTTAACTCCATGCTGACCTTCAACCCAGGGCTACCCAGTGTAAAATATGCCCTTCGCCAGATTGCCTATGGCCCGGAAAACTGTGGCAGGCAGAGCTGTAGGCACTTTGGAGGTCACTCGTTGAGTGGCTCTTAAACTCTTTCGGTTCCAGACACCTTAAATAATTTGGTAAAAAATTCTGCACTGACAACACCAAATGCTAGCAGGGATGTGGAACAAGAACTTGCATTCGTTGCTGGTGGGAATGCAAAAGAATGCAGCCACTTTGGAAGACTTTCGGTTTCCCATAAAAGCAAACATACTCTTACCATAGGATCCAGCAATCACACTCCTTAGTATTTACCCAAATGAGCTGAAAACTTATGTCCGCACAAAAGCCTGCACATGGGTGTTTATAGCAACTTTCTTCATCATCGCCAAAACCTGGACTCAATCAAGATGACTTTCAGTAGGTAAATGGAAAAATAAACTGGGGTATATCCAGACAATGGCATATTATTCAGCACTAAAAAGACATGAACGATCAAGCCACCAAAGACATGGAAATTCCTCAAAGGCAAATTGCTTAGTGCAAGAGGCCAATCTGAAAAGGTTACATGCGATATGATTCCAACAATATGAACCCGGAAAAGGCAAAACTATGAAGGCAGTGAAAAAAATCAGTGGTTGCCAGGGGTTACAGGGAGGGAGGGATGAATAGGTGGAGCTCAGAGGATTTTAGGGAGCACTGAAACTACTCTGTCTACTGTAATGGTGGATACATGTCATTACACATGTCCAAACCCGTAGAATGGGCAACTCCAAGAGTGAGCCCTAACATGAACTATGGCCTTTGGGTGATAATCATGTCAGTGTAGCTTCATCATAACAGATGCTCCACTCTGGGGAAGGATGCTCATCAAGCAGGAGGCTATGCATGTGGGAAGCAGGGGTTACGTGAAAGATCTCTGTGCCTTCTGCCCAATTTTGCTGTGAACCTAAGACTCTTCTAAAAAAATAAAATCTACTTTAAAAAAAAAAAAAAAAGAGCTCTGGCCCTCTCCCCAGAAAAATGCACAGGCACACAGGCTTTTACCTACAGTTTCAGGAGTTCCACAGACCTATGACGCTCCATGGTATTGAGACCCATGATCCAGTCCAAGAGTCCAAGACAAGCAGAAATGGCCAAAATCATGCAGCCAGACAAAGATGTAGGGCAAATGTTCATATCCTGTGCCGCCCATGGTGTTCCCCACACCCTCGCCCTCCCCTCATGCTAAATCAACATGATTATACATGAGGTCATTCATTAATGAGGAATAACATACATATCAAAATACACAACTCAATCAATGTTCATAAACCAAACACACCAACCAGGTCAACAGAACACTCTGAGCACTCTCCCCATCCTCCTTATGCCCCCGACTGTCACCCACACCCACAGAGATAAACGTTATTCTGATTTCTATCACCATAAGTGGGTTTTTTCCTTTTCTTTTTGGATGGAGTTTCGCTCTTGTTGCCCAGGCTGGAGTTCAATGGCACGATCTCGGCTCACCGCAACCACTGCCTCCCAGGTTCAAGCAATTCTCCTGCCTCAGCCTCCTGAGTAGCTGGTATTACAGGTATGCACCACCATGCCCAGCTAATTTTGTATTTCTAGTAGAGACGGGGTTTCTCAGTGTTGGTCAGGCTGGTCTTGAACTCCCAACCTCAGGTGATCGCCCCCCTCGGCCTCCCAAAGTGCTGGGATTACAGGTGTGAGCCACAGTGTCCGGCCAGGTTTTGCTTCTTTTTGGACTTTATATAAGTAGACTCAAAAAGTATGTACCCATTTGTGTCTGAATCCTTTCACTCAAAATTGTTTGGCATTGGTGCAATGTTTTTTGTTTTGTGAGCATATCAGTGCTTTACCAACACCCGCAGCTGTGACTGTCTTGCCATTTCAGACTTGGGAATGGCTATTGTCATTGCTGATTCCGTGAGAATGTGAAACTGGATAATATATAAAATGCAAAATAAAACAAAATAAAAATAAAAATAAAAAAATAAAAAACCAAAATTGCGTTTGGCAGTTTCATCCATATTGTTGTGTATAATTGTAATTACAATGTTCCCTAGTATGACTATGACCCAATTTAATTATTTACTTATGTTAATGGACATATGGGTTGTTTCCAGTTTGGGGCTGTTGCAAATAGTGTTGCTGTGATGTGTCTTTTGTTGAATAAATGTACATAATTATTCTGAGTATATGCCTGGTCACAGGGTATGAGTTACTTTTAAATTTATATGTAATAACAAAATATGTTTTCAAAGTAGATGTAGCAATTTACACTCCCACCAACAACCATTTTAGATAGGTGTTTATGGCTTAATATGCATTTTCCTGGTGATCACCGAGGTCAAGCACCTTTTCAATGTTTTTTGGTAATTTGTGTATCCTCTTTCGTAAAACATTTTATTCATATTTCTTTCCCAGTTTTTCTGTTGGGTTGTCTTTCTTCTTATTGGTTTGTAAAGAGTTCTTTGCTTCTTATTGGTTTGTAAAGAGTTCTTTGCATATTCTGGTCATGAGCCCTTCGTCAGATTTATATACTGCAAATACCTTACATCATTCTGAGGCTTGCCTTCTTATCCCCTAATAGTATATTTTGGTGAACAAACCTTTCTTAATTTTAATGTAGTTCACCTTACTAAGCTGAATAAGCTTATTTATGATTAATGCTTTTTGTGTCCTACTTTAGAAATTTTTGCCTAATGTTGAGTCATGAAGGTAATCTCTACAATTTCTTCCAGAAGCTTTATTGATTTATTTTCACATTTAGATCTATGATCCATCTGGAATTGCTTTTTGCATATGTTATGAGATAGCAGTCAGGTTTCATTTTTTTTCCATATGAATATTCAGTTGTTTTGGTACCACTCATTTAAAAGGCTAGTCTATCCCCAATGCACTGCACTGCCAATCATCTTTGACATAAATCAACTAACCTTGTATGTGTGGGTCTGTTTCTGGACTTTATTCTTTTCTGTTGGACTATTTGTTTATTCTTGTGCCAAACTATGCTCTCTTATTATTGTAGCTATATAATAACTCTTATTATTTAGTAGCGTTAAGTCTTCTAACTTTGTTCTTCAAGATTGTCTTAGTTATTTTACTCTTTGCATTTTCATATAAATATAAGAATCAAATTGTGAATTTCCATAAAAATCATCCTGGAATTTGGATTGGAATTGCATTGAATCTACAGATTAATTTGAGAGAGATTTGATCTCTTTACAGTATTAAATTTTCTAATCAATGAACATGGTATATATTTCCATTATTTAGGTATTCTTTAATTTTGCTCAATAATAGTTTATACTTCTCATGTTGCTAAAGCCTTACACATTTTTCATTAGATTAAGTCCTAGATATTTGTTGTTGGTTGTTGTTTTCTTTTATTGTTTGGTGCTACTGGAAATGGTTACTTCATTATACTTTGTGATTTTGTTGTTGTTGCTGCTCTGAAGAGAACAATTGATTTTTATATGTAGATTTTGTATCCAGATCTTGCTAAACTGATTTATTAATTCTGAAAATTCACATTTTTGTATTTTCTCCATGCACATCATGTCATCTGTGAATACAGTTTTATTTCTTTCTCTTTAATTATGGTGTGTGTTTTTGTCTTTTTCTTGACTTACTGCACTAGCCAGGACCATCAGTAAAATGTAGAAGTTGTGACAGCAGCCATCCTTGTCTCACATGTAACATCAGAGAGAAAACTTTGGATATTTCACCATTAAATATGATATTTTGCAATAGAATTTTTGTCCAATTTAGGAAATTCTTTTTTATTGCCACTCTTAGTTTCTACTTTTTATCAAGTGCTTTTATTGCATTTCTCTAGATGATCATTAGTTTTTCTCCTAAATTATTCTATTAATGTGGTGAATTATAGTAATCAATTTTTTTTTTTTTTTTTTGAGATGGAGTCTCACTCTGTTGCCCAGGCTGGAGCGCAGTAGTGTGATCTCGGCTCATTGCAAGCTCCGCCTCCTGGGTTCACACCATTCTCCTGCCTCAGCCTCCCGAGTAGCTGGGACTACAGGCACCCACCACCACGCCCAGCTAATTTTTTGTATTTTTAGTAGAGATGGGGTTTCACCATGTTAGCCAGGATGGTCTCAATCTCCTGACCTCGTGATCCACCCACCTCAGCCTCCCAAAGTGCTGGGATTACAGGCGTGAGCCACCGCGCCCAGCCAGTAATCAATTTTTGAATGTTACACTAAATTTACGTTTCTGAAAAAACCCAACATGCTGTGATATATTTTCTTTGACATATAACTTGTATTCAATTTAAAGTATTTTATTTAAGATTTTTGTTATGTTTATAAGAGAAATTTGTCCACAATTTTCCTTTCTCATAATGTCTTTATCAAGTTTTTATAAGATTATGTTAGCCCCATAAAGCAAATTGGGAAGGGACCCTTCTTTTTCTACTTTTCGGTAGAATTAGTTGGTTGTTTATTTCTTAAATGTTTCAAATAATTAACCAGTGAAACCATCTGAATCTGACGCTTTCTTTGTGAGAAAGATTCAGTGACAGAATAAGATTTTTGGTAAGTTTTTTGATAGGCATAGAACTATTCAGATTTTCTATTTCTTGAGTCCATTGTAGTAAGTGTTGCTTTTCTAACATTTTGTCTGTCTATCCTGGTTTTCAAATGCATTAGAATAAAGTTGTAGTATCATCTTTTAGTATCTGTAGAATCCGTAATTATATCAGTTTTTCAATCCAGATTTTGGTTCTCTCTGTCTCTCTCTCTCTTTCTCTCTCCCTCCTTCTTACCATCTCTCAACTTCTAGAAGTTTATTGATTTTATTAGTCTTTTCAAAGAATCAGCATAAATAAATTATTAATTTATTTATATTATGTGTTGATTCTATCTTATTAACTTCTGCCTTTGTCTTTTTTATTTCTTCTTTCTACTTTCTTTAGATTTTGTTTGCTATTTTTTTTTTAATTTATTGACATGGAGATTTAGACCATTATTTTCAGCCTTTCTTCCTTTCTTATTTATTTTAAAATTATAAATTTCCCTCTAAGCAGAGTTTTAGGTGCATCTTTTTTTATTTTTATTTTATTTTTTTGTTTGAGACAGGGACTCACTCTGTCACCCAGGATGGAGTGTGCAGTGACGCAATCATGGCTCACTGCAACCTCAGCCTCCCAGGGTCAAGCAATCCTCCCATCTCAGCCTCCCAAGTTGCTAGGACTACAGGTGTGCACCACTATGCCCAGCTAATTTTTTAAAATTTTTATAGAGCCACAGTCTCCCTGTGTTGCCCAGGCTGATCTTGAACTCCTGGACTCAAGCACTCCTCCCACCTCGGCCTCCCAAAGTGCTGGGATTACAGGCATAAGCCACCATGCCCAGCCACATCCCACTTTTTTGATATGTTATATTTTCATTTTCCTTGAGTTAAAAATATTTTATAATTTCTGCTGAGATTATTTTTTACCTATGAGTTAATGGGAAGCATATTGCTTAATTTCTAAATATTTGGAGAATTTCTAATTAATTTTTTAAAAATTGGTTTCTAGGCCAGGCATGGTGGCTCATGACTGTAATCCCAGCACTTTGGGGGGCTGAGGCAGAAAGATCACCTGAGGCCAGGAGTTCAAGACCAGCTTGGCCAACATGGCAAAACCCTGTCTCTACTAAAAATACAAAAATTAGCCAGGTGTGGTGCCATCTTATAGTCCCAGCACTTTGGGAGGCTGAGGCAGGAATATCACTTGAGGCCAGGAGTTCAAGACCAGCCTGACCAATATGGTGAAACCCCATCTCTACTAAAAAATACAGAAATTAGCCAGGTGTGGTGGCATGCCTGTAGTCCCAGCTACTTGGGAGGCTGAGGCAGGAAAATCACTTGAACCCAGGAGACAGAGGCTGCAATGAGCCAAGATCATGCCACTGCACTTCAGCCTGGGTGTCAGAGTGAGACTCTGTCTCAGAAAAAATAATTTAATTAATAAATAAATAAAAATTGGTTTCTAGTTTAATTCCACTGTGGTCAGAGATTATCCTCTGAATACTCTGAAACTTATTTAGACTTACTTTATGATCTATCACATGGTCAATGATAAATGTTGGTAAATATTCCATGTAGTCTTGAAAAGAGTGTTTAATCTGTCATTTTTGGGTAAAATGTTCTATGTCAATTAGGGTCAAGTTTGTTCATTGTGTTGTTCCAATATTCCTTTTTCTTACTGAAGTTCAGCTGTATGTTCTAACAATTACTGAGAGAGGTCTATTAAAGCCTGCCACTATAATTGTAGAATTGTCTATTTCTCATTTTATCAGTATTTGCTGTGAAGCTATATTATTATGTTTCTTGATGAATTGGCTCTTTTATCACTATGAAATGTCTCTGTTTATCTCTGGTAATGCTCTCATCTTAAAGTCTGTTTTGTCTTGTATTAGTAAAGCTACAAAATCTTTAACTTGGTTGGTTTTTCAGGATATATTTTTTCCTGTTGCTTTACTTTAAACCTTTCTGCATGCTATATTGAATTTGTGTCTCTTATCATATAGTTGAATCATATAGTTGGGTTTTATTCTGTAATCTATTCTGACAATATTTGTATTTTAATTGAATCCATCAATTTATACTTAATTTTATTTACATTTAATGTACTGACTAAGATATGTATTCAAATCTATTGTTTTCATATTGTTTTTTATTTGGTTTTTTAAATTTCTTTGTCATGCCCATTTTGCCTTCTTATGGATTAATGAAGTGTTTTGTGTTACTCTTATTTTCTGTCTATTAACTTGTGAATTATACGTTATTTTAGTACTCTTTAAGTTGTCACTGGATTACAATATGTCTCCTTGACTTATTTGAGTATAATTTAAATTAGTGCTCTTATCATTTCCTAAACAATTTGAGGAATTCAGAGCCCTTTAAGTCCATTTGCATCACTTTCTCCTTTCTCTTGTGTTACTGTTGTCACACATCTTAATTCTATATATATTTCAAAGCCTGAAAGACAGTATCGTGTTGTTTTGTGCAGTCAATGTACTTTTACCCAGAGGCTTACACTTGTCTTTGCTCTTCATTTCTTTCCATATTTTTCTAATTCCATCTGGGATCATTTTCTTTCTATCTGAAGAAATTCCTTTAATATTTCTTTTAGTGCCAGTGTCTTGACAACTAACTTTCTGGTTTTATTTGACAGGAAATGTTTGTATTCACTGTTACTTTTGAAAGATATTCTTTCTGTGTATAGAATTCTGAGTTGATAAGTTTCTTTTCTTTCAGCATTTTAAACTTGTTATTCCATTGTTTCCTGGCTTCCATCATTCCTGCCAAGAAGTCCATTGTAAGTCTTATCACTGCTCCTTTAAAGGTAATATTGCCCTGTTAGCTGCTTTTAATATTTTTTCTCTGTCTTTAGTTTTAGGCAGTTTCACTATGACATGACTAGGATAGTTTTCTCAATATTCATCCTGGCTAGAGTTTGTAGGTCTTCTTGAATTTGTGATCTGATGTATTATGTCAGTTTTTGAACATTCAAAAACCCTTCAAATGTTATTACTGATCACTCTCTGTTATGGTTTGGCTCTGTGTCCCCACCCAAATCTCATCTGGAATTGTAATCCCCACATGTTGAGAGAGTGGTCTGCTGGGAGGAGGTTGAATCATGGGGATGTACTTCCCCTTTGCTATTCTCATGGTAGAATTCTCACGAGATCTGGTTGTTTGATAGGTGTGTGGCTCTTCCCCCTTTGCTTGCTCTCCCTCTCTCCACTTTCTTCCCCTTTGCCTTCTGCCATGATTGTAAGTTTCCTGAGGCCTCCTAACCATGCTTCCTGTTAAGCCTGTGGAACTGTGAGTCAATTAAATCTCTTTTCTTTATAAATTATCCAGTCTCAGGTAGTTCTTTATAGCAGTGTGAAAATGGACTAATCCACTCTCCCTCTCCTCTCCTTTAATTACACATAAGTTTGACCTTTTCATCACCATTTCCTTTATTTCTCTCATGTTTTTTCTTTATAATTTTCACCATTTGCTCTTCAAGATTTAGTCTGAATATTTCTTACTAATCTGTCTTCCAGGTGACTAATCCTCTCTTTAGTGTGTAAAATTTGCTATTAAACATATTACATTTTAAATTTGTGTTATTGGCTTTTTCAGTTTTATACTTTTTATTTGGTTCTTTTTATAAATTTCAGTTCTCTGAAGAAATTTTCCATCTTATCTTTTTTTTTAATATATCGATTACAGTTAATTTAAAGGTCCATGTATAAAAAGTGCAACATCTGATTTACCTATGGGTCTGTTTCTATCTTCCGATTTTTTTTCCCCTCTTTTGATACGGTTTTTTGGTATGACTAGAATTTTTGTTGTTTTTTTTGTTTGTTTGTTTGTTTGAGACAGAGTCTCACTCTGTTCAACCCAGGTTGGAGTGCAGTGACATGATCTCAGCTCACTGCAACCTCCGCTTCCTGGATTCAAGTGATTCTCCTGTCTCAGCCTCCCAAGTAGTGGGGATTACAGGCACCTGCCATCAAGCCTGGCTAATTTTTGTATTTTCAGTGGAGGCGGGGTTTCACCATTTTGGCCAGGCTGGTCTCGAACTACTGACCTCAAGTGATCTGCCCGCCTTGGCCTCCCAAAGTGCTGGGATTACAGGCATGAGCCACTGCACCCAGCCTGGTATTCCTAGAATGTTTAATTGGGAGCCAGATATGGTATATGAAAAATGGAGAAGGTCAGGATAATGATGTCTTCCTCCAAAGAAGCTTCAACTCTATCATCTTTCAGAAAGCTCGAGTAAGAGCAGATGGCTTCCAATCCAGTCAGTGACATTGTTGACCTGAGTCTGAGTAACAGTCTTTCTAAAGCTCTAGTTCACAACATCTACAGGTGTAACCCTCTAGGTGTCCAATTCAGAACCTTACTTACTGGGAGTACTTACTAGGAGTAAGTCAGCTTGGAGTACTTACTAGGGCCCCTCCTCCTAGGCAGCTCCTGAATTCAAATACTTATCTCTCCAGCACCATGAAACTGCCAATAACTTACTGTTTTCTCAGCCACTTTTTTCTTGGATTCCTAGCCTCTTGCCCTGTGCAACTGTGACTTGGTAAACACCTAAACGTGAAAAACATCACATACTGGGTTCACTTCCTTTCACCTCCCTTCTTTCCATGATTCTGACTCTCTATGTTCTGGTTTACCTAAGTAGCCCCAATCTCCAATTTTGTTTCCCTAGCCCTGCAAGATTATAAAAATTCGACTGGCTTCTCTGCCTCTTAGTAAGGACCTTTTACCAGACTTTTCAGCCTCTTGTCACAAGCAAACGTCAATAAATCACCCCAAAGTAAAAGCAGCATATAGAACGTTGAGCTAACTCAACGGCGCCTTCACACTCCAAGATGTTTGTCTCTCAAATCTTGGCTATCATGGCAGATCTGCAATGCTTTCAAACAGATGTTTTTGGTTTGGGATTTTTATTTAATTTTGTATGGATTTTCTAGTTGTTCTCAGTGGGACCGTTGGTCTAATATAAGTTTCTCTGTCATACACAAAAGGCAAAAATCTCATTAAGTTTTATGTCAGCATGGAATTCAGGATCCAAACAACATAACCCCAACTATTCTTACTAATTTTACCTCCTGCCTTCTCCCTACATGGGCTATGGACTTTGCTTTTTCTCCTCTCAGCATTCACTCCTACTGTTTCTTTACCAGAAATGTCATCGCCTGCCAATCCCACCTGTCATTTTCCAAGACTCATCAAAAATATCACTTTTTCTGTGACTCCTGTCTTCATCCTACCTGCAGAATGTGATTCTTTCCCTCCCTGACCACCCAGCACTGATCTGCCACTGCCTTGTCTCTGAGACATTGTGTTCCTGTCCTGTAACACTAAGCTTGGACTTAGATCATTCACATAGGCTTGAGGGCAGCATTACCTCATTCAGATCTATGAATCAACTTGAAATTTCATATACCTGTAGTAGTCAGGAATCTTGGATTTAAGGGGCAGAAACTTAAATCAAATTGGCTTAACCAAAACAGAAAGGAATATAATGGCTCAAATAACTGAAAACTCCAGATATAGCTCTACTTCAGGCACACCTGGATCCAAGAGCTCAAATTATATCTATAAAAAGCTGTATTTCTATATCTTTCTGTTTTGCTTTCTCTCATGTTGACTTTATTCTCTAAAAACACTTCCCAAACAGAGCAGCACTCCCCAGCAAGGGTTTCCGAGCTGCACCAGGCCACAGCCTCCCAATCATTAACATCACAGGAAAAGAAAGAACACTTTCCAGCAAGTGCTCAAGCAAAAGTTCTGAGATGCATTCTGATTGGATGAACTTGATCACATGCTCATCCTAGATCAATCATAGTGGTCAGGGAGATGACATACTTTACTTGCATGTCCCAGGTGAGGTTGGATTATCAACGCCATTCAAACCAGGAGGATTAAGAATGGAGAAATGGTGTTCTTCTGAGAAAATTTAGGGACCTATTATCAGAAAACAGTGATGGCTGCATGCTGACAAGGCAGAAACCACATTCTTTCATTGGGGTGACAGCCTATCAGGAAGGATACTATCTAATCCATTTCATGAATTACTCCTGGAGACCCAGCTGTTCTAATGAATTGAAAAAACAACAGCCTTGTGGCTCACTTTCTAATGCTGGCATCCCACAGAATTCCACCCAACGCAAATCTGATACTCTGCAATCTGTCTTACTGATAAAGCTTCTGAAACCTTCTGTGACCATGATTCCTTTCACAATGCAACTACCCCAGCTCTTTGCAACAACCACTTTTCTTACAAAGCTCTGAATTCGTTACCCTATCTTGACTGAATCACCCTCAACAGATGAAGAATCTTGGCTGTCAGTTCCTCCCTAGTGAGGATTACCTGTGGTTTGGGGAGGAGTTGGCAGCTTCCTCCCCAGGGAGCTGTTCCCTTTGTCACTTATGGTTTCTGCTCCTGGGGTAGGGGCTGATGCCAACACTCACCGATGGGAAAGAGGCTCAGTTACTGCCCTCCAAGGTGTTGGTGACCCTGCCTCTTCTGCAGCCTGCTAGTTTCTTTCTGGAGTGATATCCAGCAGCCAGCCTACTGTAGACAACACAGTTTCAGCCCTTCTTGCTGAGAAGATGTTCTACTTGAATGCTGCAACAAGTGCAGCAGATGTCTTAAAGTACTCTGCATGTTTTGCCAGGGAAAATGCTATTTTTAAGAGGAATAGATGGTAATGTCAATGTGCATAACCTTTGATATAGCACCCCTGTTTCTAAGAATTTATCTTAAGGAAATTATTATAGACACACAAAGATACATGCAGAAGGATGTTCACTGAAGCATTGTTCTTAATAGCAAAAAGTTTAAAAAGGAAAGGGCCTAAATTTTCATCAATAACAAAAAGACCACAGAAATGGTGATCTCAGCTGAGTCATGGGCCCTTTTGCAACCATTGAAAACCATGTGCTTAGGCTGGGCATGGTGGTTCATGCCTGGAATCCCAGCACTTTGGGAGGCCGAGGTGGGCGGATTACTTGAGGTCAGAAGTTCGAAACCAGCCTGGCCAACATGGTGAAACCCTATCTCTACTAAAAATACAAAAATTAGACGGGCTTGGTGCTGGGTTTGTGTAATCCCAGCTACTCAGGAGGCTGAAGAAGAATTGCTTGAACCTGGCAGGCTGAGGTTGCAGTGAGCCGAGATCGCACCACTGCATTCCAGCCTGGGTGACAGAGCAAGACTCCATCTCAAAAAAAAAAGCTCAAATATTCACTAACTTGGAAAAAGTGGTGGTGTAAAGTGTTCAAAGTACAGTAAGTGAGAAAAAAGGCTAAACATTAGTATATCCAGCTTATATTTTTTAAAAAGATTAATCTTGATGTACAAATTCACCTAGAAGCAGTTCTAAGAAGATACACACCAAAACACTAGCTGCGGTTATTGCTGGGTAGTATAATAACAGTTGATTTTTGGCTTTTGTGTATGAAGAACCATCATCTCATTCCCTTCTGAGTGAGATGGGAAAACTTCTACATCCTTCCAAATAGCCTCATCCACATCAGCATCAGACCACAAACACAACATCTGTTTTAAAGAAATTTGCTTCTGTTAACTGGGCTCCAAAGGACAATTGCAATTTTTTTAAAGCATGAGTATTAGCCCCGAGCATGGTTCTATTGGTGGCAAAAAAACATTTTTTTTAATGCTATAATGCTGGGAAGGGACCAACTTTCAAGACCAGAAGCAGGCTTCTGAGGTCAAGAGTCCCAGCTTGAACATAAAAGCCAGAGACAGGCCTCCCGTTGGGCTGGTATTTGAGGCAGCTCCTCTTCAACTGCTGGGCTGCTGGGAGATTTCTCTCCCATTTCCGAAACTCTGAAATGATGTTCCATTATCTCTATAGTACATTTTCAAAGGACAAAATACGTGACAAAGATGAGGCTCCAAAGGTCCCTTCCAAACCCAAGGTCTGCTCAGAGATGGTGCAAATCGAACAGAAAGTTTGGCCAGAAAACAAAAGGAGGTGAAGAAGGAATCCGGGTCTTCAGGTGGCTTTATGCTGTAACCCACAGGTGATAAAGGCACCAGGCAAAGATTTTGTTCGCATTTAAATATGTGATTTTCGCTCTCCCTGGATCCCTTTATTGTTTGTTTTTCCTGCTTCTTGCTACATCTTAAATTTGAACATTATTTTAAGCAAAGTTGTTGTATGTTAATTTACTTTACCAAATACACAACCATCTCCAGGGCTGACATGATAGATGGAAACTGCAGTGGCTATTGGCCCCAAAGGCAGTCATTTGTGTTTTGAAATCCCTTAATTATATATGTACACAACGCCTCTAATAGCCCCTGCAGAGGCACCAGGCCCGGCCGGAGTCCCTAAACACGGTCACACAAGCAGGAATAAAAACTTATAAAGGAAGAGTTTTAAATCAGTGGTGGGAATAAATCAAGTTTTTAAAAATCTGTAATGTCAAATATAAGACATTCTAATCACCACATCTATAATTACAAAGCAGAGTAAATCACTAAAAAAATTAAGTGTCCTCAATATGATAAAGAATAATAATTAACTTCTAACGCAAAGCTGGCATCCTGATGCTGGATGACTCAGGCTAACCCTTAGGAAGTAAGGACGACAAAGGAAATCAACTTTCAAAGCAGTGAGGAGACTGCCGATGGCTTCAGGAGGGGCTCGTGTCTTACTATTATACACAGCAAGACAAACAAATGAGCCACTGAAATGATCACGCATATGCAAGGGCCTCTGTGTAAATACCCAAACTTTGAAAATAAAAAAGCCTTTCTGTTTTACAGTGTACACGCTTGATGAAGAAGTAGCATGTACGTCTCTTTGCATGCACAAAGCATTTCCACAGAGCGCTATTGGTGTGGGCTCATGAAGCCCAGAGGCCCAGCTGGGCATACAGCATCATCCAAATTTTACAGAAGAGGAAACCAAAACTCAGTTGGTGCCTGGTCTATGGCTCCATGGTCAGAAGTAACAGAGCTAGGACCAGAAATCCAGTCCTCTGAGCTGTTATCCTGCAGTGCAAGGGTCTTCAATGCAAAGGATAGAAAAGAAGCCATGTGGAGGTCACCTGCGCCATGGGGCATTGGCCCAGGTAGGATGCAGGCAGGGAGGCCCACAGGGCTGGCACCAGAAACACTGGCCAGCCACCACTGGAATGGCCCAGTGAGAAGAAGCGGACACCATCTGGAGCCCAAGTCCCTACTCCTGCTGGTGGTCCCAACTCTCTTCTAGGGAGATGGCAGCAGCAACCTGGAAACAGATCCCAGGCTTGCCACTGTCCCCTAGGACACCTTGGGCAGCATGCTTAATGTTTCTACAAACAATAGTGTCCCCTTCTTGGCAGGCAGGCTAATACCTGCCCTGTGTAATTCACAGGATTGTTGTGAGGATAAAAATGAGGAAATTCACGCCTAGCACGTAAGCCAAGAGGAACTGCTGGTTTCATCGGAAGAGAAATGGCAAGTAATGAATTAAGCATATGAAAGTGCCTGTGAACTGTGAAGTGTTCACACATATGAGGGCTGTTATTATTATTCCTCTAACAAACAGTATTGAGAAGACAGCACGGCACTGGACTAGGTTCTCTAGGGGATGCCAAGTGTTGGGTGAGATGAATTCTCCATCCTTAGGGAGCTTGGGCTCTAGAAAAGCTTCAAAAAATTAAATGAAAATGGCCTTACCCACGTGAGAGTCAACAGCGGCAGAAACCGCAACCCCAAGCTCTTTGTGAGCGCTACAGGAAAATATCTGAAAGGGCTTCGGAAGCGCAGGGAGAGGTCCCAAGAGCTGAGGGTTTTTGCAAGGAGGTAGCACCTCAGAGGTCATCCAGGGTCTCAAGGGTGGTCCAGGAACCAGCAGCATCAGCAGCGCCCGGAGCCGGCCAGCCGTGCAGAATGTCAGGCCCCGCCTCAGACCTGCTGAGTCAGAATCTGCAACGTAACCAGATCCGTGGTGATTCATGTCCACATTCCAGCTTGAGAAGCCCTGGGCTAGTGGATCCCAATTGCTTGAATTCCAGACTGGCTGACCCACCCAGCCTGGTGGAGGAGCTGCCCTGGGAAATCCACCCCACTCGACAGCCTCCCCATGAGGCCCCTGCCCGGAAGGGCTCAGCAACTCTGAAGCAGCCGCTCTGCCACGTGGGGTTCTATCCTATGCATTTGATTCAAGGCTCATATCTGAAGGCTCCATTCTCTGGCCACAGCATCTTAATATTAATAGGCCTCTCCCTAGCAGCAGTTACAGGGACCTCTGCAACCCTGGCTTCAGCTCCTTCAGAGGCTGAATGCCCGGTCATTGCACGGGGGTTTCCCATGGTCTCCCAAAGTAAGTTTTGTATCAGCTACATGGCTTATATGCTAAGTCTGACCAACCCAAACACACCCTTCAGGTTTGGTGAGCAACCACCCGGCTGTTCTTGCATGATGCAGTAACCAGCAGAAACGCCATTTTATCTGTGGGCAGGAGGACCCTGCCACTCCAACAGTCAGTGACCCATTCAAAACCTGCACTCTTTAGTGACAGAGCTGGGGCTGCGATCCTGGTGACTGCTGCCCATCAGCACCCTCTGCCTCCCTTTGCATCATAATAAGATGTAACGTCTACCACAGCACGGTGAGAGGGTGGAGCGCCTTCTGTCCACACGGGCTCCGGCAGCCTGGCAGCTATGGCTGGGATGTCTAGGAGCAGCCTGCAGGGAAAATGGGCTCCAAGAACATGCTTTGAAATAACTAAAGGGGGCCAGGCATGGTGGCTCACACCTGTATTTGGGAGGCCGAGGTGGGTGGATCGCCTGAGGTCAGGAGTTTGAGACCACCCTGGCCAACATGGTGAAAACCCGTCTCTACTAAAAATACAAAAATTAGCTGGGCGTGGTGGCAGGCACCTGTAATCCCAGCTACCCGGGAGGTTGAGGCAGGAGAATCGCTTGAACCCAGGAGGCAGAAGTTGCAGTGAGCTGAGATCATGCCACTGCACTCCAGGCTGAGCAACAGAGTGAGACCCTGTCTCAAAAACCATTTTTAAAAATAAAATAACTAAAGTGACCACAATGAGACCTCACACCCATGAGGATGGCTGTTATTTAAAAAGAAGAAAAAGAGAAAGAAAACAGCCAGTGTTGAGAAGGATGTGGAGAAATTGGAACCCGTGTGCATTGTTGATGCGAATGTAAAATGGAACAGCTGCTGTGGAAATCAGAATGGCAGTTCCTCAAAAAAAATAAACACAGAATTACCATATGATCCAGCAACTCCACTTCTGGCTATAGACTCAAGGAAACTGAAAACAGTCTTGAAGAGGCATTTGTACACCCATGTTCACAGCAGTATTATTCACAATAGCCTAAAGATGGAAACAACCCAGACATCCACATGTGGATGAATGGATACAGAAAATGAGGTACATACATACCGTGGAATAGTATTCAGCCATAAAAAGGGAGGAAATTCTAGCACATGCTACAACATGGATGAACCTGGAGGGCATTATACTAAGTGGAATAAGCCCATCACAAAAGGACAAATACTGCATGATTCCATTTATATGAGGTCTCTAGAGCAGTCAAATTCATAAAGACAGGACATAGAATGGTGATTGGCTGGGCTGGGAGCGGGAGGGAATGAGAAGTGAGGGTTTAATGGGGACGGAGTTTCCGCTTTGCAAGATGAAAAGGGTTCTGGAGATGGATGATGGTGATGGTTGCTGTGAATACACTTAGTACTACTGAACCACACACTTTAAAATGATTAAAATGGTCAAATGTTAGGTTTTGTAAATTTTTTAAGACTTCATGCAATTTTTTAAAATCTGAAAAATGGTGTTCAGAGTCTCACTTGTCATCCTGTCCACATGTGCTTTGAGCCAACAGCAGCAGGTAAGAAGTGTCCATGCCGTGTGGAAGAGAGTCAACTGATTTAGGAGTTGGGAAAGTTCAAGTCCAGACTCATCTCCCTTTGATGCCTCCATGAATTTGGATGAGACCACCTGCCTGCCTTTTGGAGCCTCATTTCAATTGCAGCCGAAAGCATTTGGCAATCCCTATTGTCCCTGCCAGATTTCCAGTATCTGATGCTTCTCCCCAGAGCTCAGTGGTTCCCACATTAGTTTGCACGGAGAGCTTGTTACATATTCAGATTCCTGGGTCCCAATCCCAGAGATACCGATTCAATCAGGGTCTGGAAATCTGCCGTGCAACAAGCAGCCCAGGTGATTCTGACGCAAGGATTCCTCAGAACACCTTAGGAAACACTGCAGTGGGTCACACCCGGGCTGTTTTACTGTTATTGCACAGTTTGCTGGGGGGAAAAAAATGCAGCCATTTACTAGCTGTTTGACCTTAGGTAAGTTACCAAATCTCTCTGTTCCCCTAGTTTCTTATTTTGCAAATGGGAATTACAACAGCACTGATTTCATAGATTTGTTGTGAGACTTCAATAAAATAAGTAAGTTCAAGGAAATAAAGTGCTTGGAACACTGTCATAGGGTGAGTCCCATGAAACAGACTGGGAGACTCTGAGATTTGCAGGCAGGAGGCTTACTTGGAGTGCCCTCGGGGGTCGGTGCCTATATGAGCTGGGGGTTGGACTGTAGGGGAACTTGAACAGTGATAAAATTGCTACAATGGTCTCAGATGAGCCCCTGTGAAGGTCTGGGGCTCTGATGATCCTTCAGCCAAACTGAGGTCTTTCTGCCTCTCCACTTATGGCCCAGTCATTGGGTGCAGCTACAGCTGGGGAGTCCTGGGAAATTTTCAGACAGGAGTGAGCTGGGAGCCTCAGCTGGCAATTTCCCTGGCTTGCTGTTAAGGGTCTCTGGGCAGCACCTCCCAGCATCCACTACCCTGTGCCTGCAGGTAGCGGGCACTGAGGAGACACCCATGCCTCCCCTGACTCCCCACTGCTTCCCACTGCCCGCGACGTCACCTTCCTGTGCACGTTAGCCCACTGCTTCCCATTGCCCCCACTTCCTGTGCACGTTACCCCTTCCTGTGCACGTTACCCCACTGCTTCCCACTGCCCGCGATGACACCTTCCTGTGCACGTTACCCCACTGCTTCCCACTGCCCGCGACGTCAACTTCCTGTGCACGTTATCCCTTCCTGTGCACATTACCCCACTGCTTCCCACTGCCCAGGACGTCACCTTCCTGTGCACGTTACCCCTTCCTGTGCACGTTACCCCTTCCTGTGCACGTTACCCCTTCCTGTGCACGTTACTCCACTGCTTCCCACTGCCCGGGACGTCACCTTTCTGTGCACGTTACCCCTTCGTGTGCACGTTACCCCTTCGTGTGCACGTTACCCCACTGCTTGCGGTGACCTGGAGAGAGAAAGAAAGATGACCCCTTCCTGAGGCCCGTTAGTGCAGACACACCTCAGAGTCCTGAGCAGGTCAAGGCCTGCCCCCAGGAGGTGAACCTGTTGTCCCTACCTGGTGACCGATGGCTACGGCCTTAGCGTGCATACAGCCAGGTGTTGACTCCCTGCTGAACTCACTCAGTCCTCTTCCCACTTCCTCGCTGCAGTTATTCCCCGTCGTACACAAGAGAACACTGTGGCTTCGAGAGGGCCAGGGCCTTGGCCAAGCCCACAAAGGTCGAACATGGTGGAACTGCAATTTAAGCTCAGGGAGTCTGGGCCTCAGGGACGTGAGTTTAACCACAGGAGCCTAAGGGTATGAGTGGATTGGAGTGGATGTTGGTGTGGAGACAAGAAGAGGAGGTGGGACCTCCCCGCCCCCCGGGGCCATCCTCCTGAGAGATGGGGCTGCCCCCAGGGTTTGCTCTGCAGACACACCTGGGAGGCATCAGCACGTTATGCTTTCTCGCCAAAGGACTTAAAATGGAGACCTGGCTTCCGCTGAGTTTCCTCTCTGCCCCATTTCCCGGGGTAGCCCAGGACATCACCTCCCTCTCTGGCCTCAGCATCAGTGAGGGTCACACAGCGTGGTCTCTCTGGCAGCGTCCCCAGGCCAGCATCAAGAAGTGGCAGTGTCTCCAAGACAAAGCCCACAAAGGACTGTGCCCAAGACTCTGCCCCATCAGCACGGCTCCCTTACCAGCCCTCAGCCAGCCTGTGCTGCGGACTCCAGCGCCCAAGAAAAGCCGCCGGCTCCCTTGGGCCTGCCAGGGCTCACCTCCAGTTCTGGGCCGCCGGATTCCTGCCCCGCCTTTGCTCAGCGCCTGACCCCTGACCCTTACAGACCACCATCTGCAGCTTCCCTTCCACCTTACAATGATGGGGCGCCCTGGGCCAGGGCTACCGCACCTCACCCCGCCCCATCCAGACTCCCAGAAGGCATGGCCCCAGGACCCACTAGGCCAGGAGAAGTAGCTGGGTACACAGCATTTAGGAGCAAGATCCAAGTTTGCTCTGATCCAAGAAGTCCAAAAAGTAACTTCCAGGTTACTTGTCAATCTACTCCTCTGGTGTGGCATTTGCTTTCCGCCAGCATCTTTCGGTTCCCAGAACCTGGGAGAAAACACTGACCTCTTTAGGAAGTTGGGCTCTCCCCTCACCACTGCCACCCAACTTTGCAACCTTGGCCAACATCTCTGGTTGCTGCTGCTGAGAGAGGTCAAGGCCAAGGTCATACTCTAGTTGGTACATAAGCCAAGATCCACTTGAGGCCCGACTTCAGAGTGGACATTTCCCACCTTGAGTGTGCGCTGACCTTTCTAGACTGCAAGGCGGTGCAGGCAGGGCCTGTGCCTGTTGCTCTTCCACTCCCTCACACGCCCCTTGCCTGGCCGGCCAAGGAGGCTGTGCAGCCTGAGGCTCTCAAAGGCCTCTACCAAGGCCTTCTCTTCCTTCCCACCCAAGCTTCCGGCAGCCTGGCTCCAGTCTGACCCAAACCCAGATCAGTGGCCAAGCAGGCAGAAGGTGCTGATCAAAAGGGCCCTCAAAGCTCATTTCATCTAACTGTGAGTCTTCACAGAGAAAGGGCTGAAAAGGGAGCTGACGTGAACAGTAAATCATGTCTGCAGAAAGAGGAGAAGCTTCCCTTGGAAATTAAGGAACGACTGTCGACAGACCGGACCATCAGAACGCCAGCTGCCTAATGAAGCAATAAAGGCCTTTGTCCCCCAACTTCTCGCTGCTCTGCTCTTACATGTACAATTATTACAAAAATCAAAGAGAGGAATGTTGCCTTGAGATATGATTTCCATATTGGTATGGATTGTATTATACAAGCAGTACAATACGCTCCATTATCATTTTGATTATATGCGCCTTTCATTTGCACTATTGGACCATTATCTGCCGTACATTCATTACATTATAAGAAACTGGAACTCTATCCTTGCAATGAATTGTAAAAAAGGATTTCTATTTTTTGCAGATTGATATTTCAGGGGAGAACATTAAACAGCAAACATTATTTGTAAAGTTTTTTTTTAACATAAACTCTTAAAAGAAGGAAATAACCCTGATATTTCTAACAGACAGAAAGCCCCAGGCTAGATGCAATAAATGATTGCAATTTAGAATGCATGTACTATTAGGGATTCCTGATTAAATTGTAAGTTCCTTGAGAGAAAGAAGTCAAATAGATGAGGCTGGGGAAGCAGGCTGCTGGTTGGGAGAGAACAGATCCAGTCCGTGGTGAACAGCAAGACGTGGCTTAACTGGCCTCCAGGCTGCAAGGCTAGGTTCACAGGGAGCAAGGGAAGTTTCCAGGGAAGAGGAGTAGTTGTCTAAGAGTCTGGGTGGGATGCTGAAGGCTGCCAAGTTCAGGTGTCCCTATGGAGAAACCCAGAAGAGGGTTTGTCTGGTTGTGACTCAAAGGCAAATCAATTCATTCCCTGACCTGTGCAAGTGAGGGAGCCGAGAGAAAGAGCTGTGCCCATCAGTGCCCCCCGTCCCATGCTCTCAAACCCTGCTCTCAGGCATCAGGCATCAGACATGAAGCAGGGACTCTGCGTGGTGCCTCCTGCTTCAGAGGCCACACAGGGGCTGTGATCCAGGCAGACCAGAGCTCACACCTGGCTCTGCCAACGCCGAAGAGCTGTGTGTCCTAGGGCAAAGTCCTTTGCTTCTCTGATCCTCAGTTCCTCCATTGATAACGTGGCTAATACCTCATCTAACTGGGTCACATGTTTGCTAGGATGATCCAATAAACCTAGAGGTGGGAAAGTCGCTTGAAAAGCGTAGCCCTGCTTATTATATGAATAATAAAAACATAATTTCCATGTTATTGCAAACATCATTTACTCTTCCCAGCTCAGTCTGTCTAAATCACAAGCATCTCTCTGCCACTCAGGGCCTAGCTCGAATGCCACTACCTCCGTGGGACCCTCCTTGCTGCCCCCAGCCAGAAGGGTCCCACCCTCTCCTGACTCCCTCACGAGGCACTCTCTTTTCTCTTGAATCACTTTTCATGTCTGCCCTCCCTCTAGATAGGAATTTTTTAACTTCACCTCACTATCCATTCATAGTGGGTCATGAAATCAATTTTGAGGGTTGCAACCAGCACTTCTTTTTTCAGTAAAATAGGCTAGAATAGAAACTATCAGAATGTAGCCAGGTGCAGTGGCTCACGCCTATAATCCTAGCACTTTGGAAGGCCGAGGTGGGCTGATTGCCTGAGCTCGGGAGTTCGAGACCAGCCTGCGCAATATGGCAAAATGCTGTCTCTACTAAAAATACAAAAAACAAAATTAGCCAGGCGTGGTGGTGCACACCTGTAATCCCAACTACTGGGGAGGCTGAGGCACGAGAATTGCTTGAACCCGGGAGGTGGAGATTGCAATGAGCCAAGATCATGCCACTTCTCTCCAGCCTGGGTGACAGAGCAAGACTGTCGAAGGAAGAAAGGAAAGAAGGGAGGGAGGGAGGGATGGAAGGAAATGCATCATGCAATGTAAAAGTGAATATTGTTCCATAAATTTTTTTTCCAAAAGTACACGAATATACTGGATCCCAATGTAGTACGTATTTCTGGTTTAAAAGTTTGACAGGCACTACATCAGAGTCTGTGCTTCCAGACGGCAAAGCATTGGCCTCGCGAGCTGTATATCCATCCCTGTGGCACAGAGCCCAGCCCCTGACTTACAAGAGGAGTGTGACAAGTGTTTGTTGAATGAATCTTCGTTATTATCCTAGATATTATGTTACAGCATGATTTACAATTCGGACCCATTTGGGGCCAGGGAAAGTATGCAATTACTGTCTCTGGGCAAAATCTCAGCTGATGGGAAGGGCCAGGTCTTTATGATCTGTTCCTGCAGAAGCAATCAGTACTTTTTTTTTTTTTTTTTTTTTTTTTTTTTGAGACGGAGTCTCACTCTGTCACCCAGGCTGGAGTGCAGTGGTGCGATCTCGGCTCACTGCAACCTCCGCCTTCCGGGTTCACGCCATTCTCCTGCCTCAGCCTCCCGAGTAGCTGGGACTACAGGCGCCTGCCACCATGCCCAGCTAATTTTTTGTATTTTTAGTAGAGACGGGGTTTCACCGTGTTAGCCAGGATGGTCTCGATCTTCTGACCTCGTGATCCACCTACCTCGGCCTCCCAAAGTGCTAGGATTACAGGCGTGAGCCACCGCGCCCGGCCAATCAGTACTCTTTAGAAACAGTTTTTCCACCTGCATCAACAATCACCCAAATACTCCCGCCTCATTAGCTGCAAGGCTGGGCGGGTTAAACATCCTCCTCATCCGTTCCTTACCGCGGCACACTTGGCTATGAATGGGACTGACTCAAGCTTTAGAAGATCCTTTTATACACTGTTATATTGATTTTTAAAACATTTTTAGTCGACACAATGAAAAGCTCACCCAGGGGTCTTCCTTCAACTTCAGAGTTGAAATCCATATCTTAACCTCTTACTGCCTGGAGCCTACCTTGCCCCAGAGCGACTCTGGGGACTGTGGTGGGACCTGACTTTACTCGTGTGGTTCACTAACCCCTTTTAGGATAAATATATTGATTTTTGAATAAACATTTTCATTTTCCCATTCTCTCCAGTTTCCTAATTGCTTGACATGGAGCCTCTTGGGGTGTGTTGCATGTTGATCTTTACCGTATTTAAAAAACTAAAAAGCCCTGAGTGCTATTTTTAGAACTTGTCGCTCTTTATTTATGTGATCCTGTGTCTCCAGTACAAGTTCATCAATTACTTTAATTCCCACTAAATATGGAGCTGGATTTCAAGTGGCACTGGAAGGTTCACGCACCCTTTTAGCTCTTGGTTTAAATCTTGATGAAGGCTGAAAGTGAAGGTTCTTAACCTTTTTCTCCTTCAGCCCACCCCCAGGCCCAGGGCGCAAGATGGCGTAGCTTTGTAATCCCTCAGGGAGGACAGGGCTGGACTCAGCGGAGAGCAGTCAGGGAGAAGGCAGCACCATGGAACCTCTTTGCCTTTAGGGCATTTCGTGCAAATTCAGCCTCTGCTCAGGGTCTCAGGACATGCAGCAACCTTGCAGACTGCGTCCCGGCCGTGCAGCCTGTTCAGTGAGCGCTCTACCTGTCCCGTCTGCCCCAGTTCCTAGCCCCTCCTCCAGTGACTAACCCCACCCTGGCTCCCCAGAGGCCACCTGACAACCTCTGCCTCACCTGCACTTCCGCCCACCAGACTGAGAACCGGAAACCTTAGACAGCCAGAGCTGAGGGAGGGATTGCTTAGAAGAGGAAGGGGTGGGTGCTACAAGCTCCCAGCCGTCCCCTTACTGGGAGTCCACCATGCGCCAGGCCTGCAATGAAGGGGAGAGGTGTGGTCCCTGCCTCCAGGGGAGACAGTCACAAAACCCCTGATATAGGACAAATGCTTACCCCAAGGTGAATGTATTAGCAGAGGGGGCTGTGGGGAGGTGACTCGGTGACGAAGGCAGAGCCCTCATGGATGGATGAACATCCTTCCAGGAAGAAACACTAGGGGGCTTGCTTCCTCCCCTGCTCTCCGCCATGCAAGGAAGCAGGAAGAAGGTGTTGTCTATGAATCAGAAATCAGGCCTTCCACACACACGGGATCTACCAGCACCTTAATCTTGGACTTGCGGCCTCTGGAACTGTGAGGACTAAATGCCTGCTGTTTAAGCCTCCTGGTCTCTGGTATTTTGGTTATAGCAGCCTGAACTGACAGGAGCGAAAATCAGATGTGGCAGGCTGGAGATAAAAGGGGAAAGTAGGAAGTACAGGTGGCAAGAGTAGCCCATTCCTTCAAAAAGCTCTCCTGTGAGCAGGAGGCAAAGGGGGCACCCAGGACGGACAGAAGGTCACTGACAAGGAGGAAGCATGACTGTGTGCGAAGGAGGAGCAGCCAGCGAGGGGAGGAACAGGCTGTGCAGAAGTGCAGGGACACCAAGAGGTGAGGAGCGAGGGTGGGGAGGCTGTGGCTGGGAGGAAGGGAAGTGATTCCGCATCAGCATCTGCCACGCTGGTCTATGAGGTCCTGTGAGGTACTGACTGGTGTTCAGTTGTCAACCAAGTAGAAGCAACACCAGGTTACAAAGCCAAATGAGCTTCATGATAGCAGAAGTGCTCAGGACCAAAGTCATCTCAGGCCAGTGACATTCAGAGAGAAACAGTGGTCAGCTATCCGAATGTTTTCCAGCACTTTCCAGTCCTCTACTCCACTTTGACTCCAACAGCAAAGTACGTGGACCTGGTGGGACCATGTGTGTGCCCAGGTCACACTGAGATCCAGCTCCCTCTTGCTGGATAATGTGCACATTTCTATCTAGGAGGGGCTGAGGGGCTGCAGGGTTACCCAAACTCGGGCTAAAGATGCTGTTTTCTTAGCAGCTGTTGCTGGAGACTAAGTGTTCTGTGGACGGCAGTTTTGGAAAATGCTCTAAAAACTGGTTAAGGTGCTAGAGAGGAAGGTGTCAGAGTGCTGGAGAGGTCCCTGCCTGTGGACCCCACTTTTTCTGGAAGTAGGGGGCAAGGCCCTCTCTCGCCACTTCAGGGAAGCTGTGTGAGCTCAGTTTGGGAAGATGCCGCTGGAGAGAAGGATCACAAACTGGCCAGACTGGAAACCACCTGTGGCTGCCTTTCCTTTCCTTTTCTTTTCTCTTTTCTTTTCTTTTCTTTTCTTTCCTTTTCTTTTCCTTTCTCTCTCTCTCTCTCTTTTTTTTTTTTTTTTTTTTTTTAAGACGGAGTCTTGCTCTGTCGCCCAGGCTGGAGTGCAGTGGTGCGATCTCGGCTCACTGCAAGCTCTGCCTCCCAGGTTCACGCCATTCTCCTGCCTCAGCCTCCCAAGCAGCTGGGACTACAGTTGCCCACCACTGCGCCCGGCTAATTTTTTTTGTATTTTTAGTAGAGATGGGGTTTCACCGTGGTCTTGATCTCCTGACCTCGTGATCCACCCGCTTCGGCCTCCCAAAGTGCTGGGATTACAGGCGTGAGCCACCGTCTTTTTCTTTCTTCTTTTTTTTTTTTTTCAAGTTCTCACTCTGTTGCCCAGGGTGGAGTGCAGTGGTGCAATTACAGCTCACTGCAGCCTCAACCTCTGGGGCTCAAGCAATCCTCCCACCTCAGCCTGCCAAGTAGCTGGGACTACAGGTGCATGCCACCATGCCCAGCTGACTTTTGTATTTTTTTTATAGAAACGGGCTATTGCCATGGTGCCCAGGCTGATCTCAAACTCCTGGGCTCAAACGGTCCACCCACCTTGGCCTCCCACAGTGCTGGGATTGCAGGCGCAAGCCCCTGCACCCGGCCTGACCCCATTTCTAATCCTGGTTTTTATGGGATGATTTTTCTCCAACGACGTTTGGCAGCCCTGGTGAAATATAGCAGAGGCAGATAAGGAGGGAGGAAGAAGGAAGAGGGGCTTTCAGCAGGGCTATTGGATTGAAGGAGCGCTGGCCCAGAGTCAAGGAAGCTGGGTTCTGGTCCCAAATCTGGCAAGCCGGTCACCCTGGGCATGCTGCTGAAAGCCTGTGAGCTCTGGTTTGCTCTTCTGCAGCTGGGCTTCATGTGCCCATCCTGCCTGCTTCCAGAGGGACGTGACAAGAACGAAATGGCCCCGTAGATCTGGATGTCCTTGGCAAATTACAAAAATGTGCAAGGGGCTTTTGTTGGAACTTAGGTCCTCTCCTTTCAGGTGCTCATGGTGTTTCAAGTCCAGAAGCAATTCAGGCTGTTTCTAAGAGTGGTCATCGCAACAGCCACCACTGGAGAACTGACCCTCGGACCTCCTGGCCACCAATCAGTGACCCACAGGTGGAAGGAAACTGGGCCTACAGTGTGCCTGAGAGATTGGCCAATGCCTCAGAACCCTGCCTGCTTGGCTACTGGGCCTGCCTTCATTCATTCATTCACCCAACAGAGATTTGGTGGTTTCTGTCTGTGCGTGGTAGCTGGGAGGCCACAGGGAATGGAACAGACACAGTCACTGCCTGCACCAAACCCACGAGCCGCTGGCACTGCAGCCCAGACAATGTGATGTCCTGGAAGAGTTTCCTAATGGCGGATTGTAGGAGTGATGACGTTGGAATAGGGGACCAGGGGCCTAAACCCGACTAAGGACTTTGGATTTTGTCCTTAGAATGTGCGGCACCAGCTAAGCGCTTTAAGATGTAAAGTGGCACATATTTACATTCTTTAAATGTCATTTAGGCCAGGGGTCAGCAGTCGTGTCCTATAAAGGAACCTGAGAGTAAATATGTTAGGCTTTAGGAGCCAAGAGGCAAATTGAGGACATGATGTAAGGACAGGTATAACAAGAGAAAAAACACATTTCCAGAAAATTTCTGTCGATGAATATGGGTTTATTCTTGTAACATAGGTCTGCTACTGAGAAGAATCAACTCTCTTTTGAAAGGGATAGCATTTTGCCTAATTGAGTTTCAAAGTTAAGGTTCTTTATCATCGTATTGATTCCAAATGCTCATCTATAAAAACTGCTCTTCGCTCGTGGGCTGCACAAAAGCAGGCAGTGGGCCCCTGGTTTAGAGCAGACACGGTCAAGGATGTAGAAGGAGGTCCACTCCCTCAAGGGGAGAAGAGTTGATGAAGCTGCAATCCTGGAACAGGTGGAGTCCACCCAGGGGAGGTTCCCAGGAAGGCGTAGGCTAAAGGTCAACAAGAACAGTGCAAACCCCAGCGGGTGACCAAGGAGAGGGATCATTTGCATTAAGGCACAAAGTCAACAGGAGTGGCTGCAGAGCTCACAGAGCAGGACACAGGACCCAGAGGCCCCCGAGGGCCACAGGGGCCACAGCTCCAGGGTAAGAAGAGGCCTGCTCAGAGGGCATCTCGGGAAGACCTCTCCAGCTCCAGGGTAGAAAAGGAACAGAGGGGGCTCAGGCCTGGGTGCTGCCCAAGGCCAGGTGAGTAGTGAGAACCCAGACAGAGGGAGGTGCGAAGGGCTGCAGAAGAGGGCCATGGGAGACAGGCCAGGGCCTCAGGACAGGAGACTGGGGTCCCCCAGGCTCCCACTTGGGTGCTGAAGTTGGGGGTGACACCAGCTCAGGGGGTCCCATGAAACACCTAGTCATGCAGGGCTGAAACTCAAAAGAGAGGACTGAGCCAGAGAGACCCATGTGGATCTTCAGCAAAGAGCTGACCAGTGAACCCTCAGGAAACGCTGGAGTGCAAATGGCACCACCAAGAATCAGTCCCAGGAAAGAGGCACAAAGGCCGGGAAGAGGACTGGGCAACGAAGAGTCGCCCTTAGAGAACAGGAAAACCAAGAACGGGAGGTCAGAGAAAGAAAACTCTGCCGGAAGAGGGAGCATCAGCAGGGAGGTCCAGGCCCTGCAAACATGAGGGTGCCCAGAGCTGCCTTCAGGGTAGGTGGGGACAGGAGCCAGCCATGGTGGCAGGAAGATCAGATGGGATGTGAAGACAATCCAGGACAGGGAGGACAGACAAGTCTTCCCAGAAGCTTGCCTGGGAAGGAAAAGAAAGATCTGGAGCCAGAGTTGAGGGACAGGTGTCAATGCTGAGGAGAAGAAGCCAGGAAAGAAAGAAGAATAAAGGTGAAGTGTGAGTTGCATTTCGACATTAGATCCTCATCTTATCCCAAAGGAGACTAAGCAATTCCATAACTGGGTGTGGGCTCTGGGCCGCATGATTCAGTGTACTTGGTATGAAGCTTTCAGATCCAGTATACTGGTTCTAAATTAGTATACCATTTGTTTCTTTTAAATAGTATAGTAATCTGCCCTTTTTATATTTGATGGAGTTAATTTTACGACTTAAAAAGTGAATTTTGGCTGGGCAAGTTGGCTCACGCCTGCAATCCTAGCACTTTAGGAGGCCAAGGTGAGCGGATCACCTGAGGTCAGGGATTCAAGACCAGCCTGGCCAACATGGCGAAACCCCGTCTCTGCTAAAACTACAAAAATTAGCCGGGTGTGGTGGCTCATGTCTGTAATCCCAGCTACTTGGGAGTCTGAGGCAGGAGAATCACTTGAACCCAGGAGGCAGAGATTGCATTGAGCCCAGATCATGCCACTGCACTCTAGCCTGGGTGACAGAGCAAGACTCCGTCTCAAAAAAAAAAAAAAAAAAAGTGAATTTTATAACTTAATGTGCCTTCGCTTTTTGCTTTGGCTCCCAGGAAGCTCAGAGCTAGTCTGCAGGCCAAATTTAATAACTACATAGAAGAAGAAGATTTGCAGATCTGAATTATTTTCTCCCCTTAGTCGTATCATGCTATTCTGTCCATATCCCCTAATTGTATTTTTATTTTTAAATTTCTGTCTGTGTTCCATTGTTTTCTTTTAGCGGGCTGCTTGAGATGTTTGGTGAAATGAGGCAACGTGCCTGTGATTTTGTTTTCCACCCCAGTTGCCGGGGCATGCTCCGAGGCTTGCAATTTCCGTGGGCACAGCCAGGTGAGTTTGGGTGGCGTCGTCTGATCCCCACTCTTGACCCCTTGGCCCCTGCAGCTCTCCGAGCAGAGAAGTTGTTCTTCTGTCACTGCTTGCACATTGGTGAGCAAAAAGATGGAAAAGCCAGTGTGATTTCCAACTAATCTTGACTAAGTCAGATATAGGGTTTTTTTTCCCCACCTCTGGGAAGATTGTCAAGTGAAACAATGTGGCTTTGAGCTTCTGACAGATGCTAATGAATTGTTGTTTACATTTTTGATTTACTGCCTAAACAAAGATAAGACATGCTCTTGAAAACACATTGAATGCACAATCCAAACACATCCATTAAATCTGTCACAATAAACATGACAGCTTTCTTCTAACCTAACAACTGGCATGCCTCATTTGCATATTAATGAGAAAACCAGGATCAGCCGCGCAAATTACTTATATCTCATGAAGGGGCTGCTCCTGATGACAGCGAGACACTTGGGGGTGTAAATACACCACGTTAATACCTTTGCTGTTTTGGTGCCTTTTCCCTCTCTGTGCTTGGGCTCTGTGCGCCAGGTTGGATATTTCCGTTAAGCTGTGTGGGGGCAGGGGCCCCTGACGGGAGTCATCATGGGCCCAGAAAGAGCTGGATTGGCCTCAAATCCTGCCAACACTCCAAGAACACTTAGTGAGCACCTACTACGGCCTGGTCAACAGTTTCCAATTGCAGTTGAACTTGATCATGAATTGCATTCAAATGAACCAAGAGAAAAATATGAGAATTTACCGGTACCAACTAGGTGTGACTTTTCACATGCATCATCCATTTAAACCTCACAGGAAGCCTTAGAACAGGGTGCACAAAAGTAAAGGTTCAAGGACCCGGACTCCCATTCCTCACCCATGGCAGACATAGCTAGTCAATGCCAGAACTCCTTCCAGCTGAGCCTGGAATCAAACTCGCAATGCTCAAAGCAAGACTTCGAGAGGCTGCCACCATCCAAAGGATCCACACAGGTGATGAAGCCCCATTGGTGTCCTGCCTTAGGACAGGTATGATTGTTGACATTACAGAAATGAGAAAAAGACCCATTTGGAAAAGTTAGGGGACCTACCAGGTCACCAGGCAAGGAAGAGGCAAAGTCGAGATTCCACCCTGGGTCTTCCAGCCACCAGCCCAGTTCCCTCCTCACTTCTGCCGCTTCCTAGAGCACCTCACGGCTCCACACTTTACACAGCTTCACCTGGGCCTATGTGTCTAGGTGGGAATTAAGTTGATTATGATTGAAGGTATCAGCAACAAGATAACTCAAATTGAAGGGGCCAGAGAACATAATGCTTCCAGGAAGAAGTGGTCCAGGCCCCAACACCACAGTGATGTCTTCAGAGTCACGAACGCTGAAAGTCTGCAGGATATCCCATCCTCAGACATGCTTGGGTCTGCACCTCACTCTGGCTGCCTGGGGCAATTCCCTTCATTTCCCTGAGTCTCGTCTATAAAAAGGAAATGATAGCTCTCACTTTCTACCACCATCATGAGCATAAAAGGGATTTTGCTCTAAAGAACTTAGCACAAAGCCTGCTCAATAAATGGTGGTTTAAAAATGCCAAACCCTCACCACCAGTGGTTTTGCTAAATCTTTTACTCCAGCTGGCTCCACCCAGCTGCTTCTTCCTTGCTATGCGCCAGACTCAAGAGTGCGGCAGGTACTCTCAGAAAGTGCCACGCCATCTGAGGGAGACTCACACCTAAAGAGAAGCTCTCCTTTCCCCTTCTTCCCTCTGCTCCTCCAGCATCTTCTTCAGGAAGGGCCTGTCCCTGAGCTGGAACTGCCAAGTCAGGGTGGTGCAGGCCCTGCCCACAATCCAAAATCGCCAGGTCAGGCAACTCAGCCCTGGCCTATTCTTTTAGAGCTCCCATCCTCATTCCACATTGCAGCACCCACATCCCAGGCTTTGGCCCCTGGCCATTGAAAGGCCCGCTGGGTGTCCAAGGTGGTGTTCACAGAGGCCAGGTGCTCAGAATCCGCTGACAAGAAGACCTCAAGTGTACAAGGTGGAGAGAGCCAAAGGCACTCCATACAAAGGAATTCTCAGGGATGCTGCCACTGGGCATTTTTATTACAGATTATTCTATCCACATTACTTCACAAGAGAAAAAAGGTCCTATTCCTATTGAATTAGATGCATATGGAAATATTTCCAATGCTGCAACTCTTTCCCCTATTGATTTCCTTTCCCTTTTCTTTTTCCCTTTTTTTCATTTTTTTATTTTTTTTCATTTTCTTTTCAGAGACAGGGTCTTGCTTTGTTGCCCAGGCTGGAGTGCAGTGGCACAATCATGGCTCACTGCAACCTCAAACCCACCTAAGCCTCCCGAAGTGTTAGGATTACAGGCGTGAGCCACCACACCTGACCTGATTTTCTTTAACTACCATGTCTTGATATCTTTAAAAAAAAAAAAAAAAACAGAGTCTCGCTGTGTCTCCCAGGCTGGAGTGCAGTGGCATGATCTCAGCTCTCTGCAACCTCTGCCTCCTGGGTTCCAATGATTCTCCTGCCCCAGCCTCCTAAGTAGTTGGGATTACAGGTGTGCACCACCACACCCAGCTAATTTTTGTATTTTTAGGAAAGACAGGGTTTTGCCATGTTGGCCAGGCTGGGCTCGATCTCCTGACTTCAAGTGATCCACCCGCCTGGGTCTCCCCAAAGTGCTGGGATTACAGGCATGAGCCACTGGGCCTGGCCCAAGATCTTTGTGTTAGGCTCATGCTAGATGTTACATGTTGTAGGAAGCTCCTAAGATGACCCCCAGTGAAAGCCCCTCTCCTGGTTTTCACCCCCTTGATACCTGTCCCTTGAGTGTGGGCTGGACTTGACAGCTCACTTCTAACAAACAGGATATGACAGGGGTGATGAATGTCACTTCCGAGATTAGGTTATAAAAAGACTATGGCCTCTATCTTGGGCTCTCTCTCTCTACTCACTCTAGGGGAAGCCGGCTGTCATGTCATGAGGCACCCGGAGCCTCTGCATAGCAGGGAGCTGGAGGCAGACTCAGCCCAAAGCCAGTAGGAGTTGGAGGGCCTCATTCTACCAGCTTACAGGGGACTGAAGCCTAGCTACAATTATGTGTGTGAGCTCACATTGCAGTCAGGCTGGGGATTCCGTCTTGGCCAAGTCTTCAGATGAAACTGTAACCCAGGCCACAGCTTGACTGCAGTGTTGTTGGTGACCTTGAGGCAGAGGCACCAGCTCAGCTGCACCTGGATTCCTGACTCAGAAACTATGAGATAGTAAATGTTTATTGTTTTCAGCTGCTAAATTTGAGGGCAATTTATTATGCCATAATAAATAATACATATTAAGTGGAACCATATAAAATTGTTATTTATTAAGTTTTTAAAAGTTAAATGTCAGCAATTTCTTATGAGTCAAACCAAATGCTTTATCCTATTTATTTCATATAACATCCTGCAAGCTACCTGCTCTTTAACCTCACTCAAAAAATGTGGAAATAGACTCTCAAAAGTTATCAAATACAGCATGCCTCTCCTGTACCAGTAGTTTTGCTAGGCACCAGGGGATGAATGAATGGGACACAGTCATTGCATTAAGAAAACAGAGGGGCTCTGTTACAGGCTTCAAACAGACAGAAAGCCAGAGCCACCCATAGCTGAGTCAGTGTGGGAATTCCTGCAGTGCCCCGGCCGACCGAAACGTAGAGCATGAAACACACAGACATTTGACGGTAATTATCTCAAAAAGATCAGACCGGTGACATTTCTGCAAGGAGACCAATTCTGCCACAATTCCTTCCATCTATTAGTCACTATCTCACAATTATTTTGCCTTTTCTAATCAGCAGTGAGGCATTTGAAGCCCTTTCTTGAACACATTTATCATCTCCAATACTATGTGGAGAGAATCCATTTTATTTACCCTTGCTAAGCCTACCAGGATCTCATTTGTAATTAGAGAAGTACGTGTGAGGGAAAGGATTTGTTGTTGCTAAATTAGGTCAAATGTTCCATCCTTGGCGTGTCTGGCGTGTTTATAACATGCCCTCCATGGCTGGTGGCAGGCGGACTCAGGTGCCCAACAACGTCCCTCCCTAAATCAATGCTCATCATGGTTTTTCCTATCTAAGTTGCTTCAGGGATTGTCCCAACTGTCCCTAGCCTGTCCAAGGAGTTCCCTGCTGGAGGGAGATTGTTCGCAGTCCCCTAGAGCTGAACCTGAAATTGATTTTGCCTACTCTAGTAAGATCTACAGACAAGGAAGAAACCACGAAATGGTGGCCAAAGAAGACACCCGTGGCACCTCAAAAGTGACAAAACATTGAGAAGCAATGTCCATCGTAATTCTCCATCTGTGTCCAAATGGGCACCTCCTGGGGAACCAAGAGGGCACTTCTGATTAGCAAAAGGGTATCTTAGGAAGCACATTCACCTCCCATTCCTCACCCAACCCTTGGTGGTTCCAAGCTTCACCTTGAATGGACCTCTCTCCTTCTCCTGATGGCAAACTGAAGGGCTCTGAAGAGGTAATACATTTCCGGGTCAGGAATGACCCACAATATAACTCAATCTGTGTTATAACTCCCCTCTTTCTCACCTTTTTAACTTCCCAGTACAGAGCAGACAGCTGTGCTCAGGAACTGCATCTCCCAAGGGTCTTTATTTGGAGAATATGACAAGAAGGAAAAAATGGGAAACACACCCTCAGGTGTCACAAGGGAGAGGATGATCCAGCAGCAGCTTTCCCCCTCTTTTCCCATTAAAGTCCTACCTGACAGCCTACCCCATGGAGAAGCTTCATAGGAATTAAGATATTCCAGATATTCTCAGGAAAATGAAATATTGAAGAATGGCTTCCTGAGCCGATAATGGTGGTACATTTGAAAAATAGACCAGAGTGCCGTGTTTAAAAGCCTAAAGTCATAAAAGGTATTATGAATGGATGGATGGGGAACCTCTACAAGCAGACTTCATTGATGTCACCGTAAACGATGAATGCTGTCACTCTTTTTTATATATAACAAGAAGATATGCTGCTGCATCCAGATCTCATTGTAGAAGCTGTCAGACTCACTGAAATGGCATTGCATAAGCTATTTATGATGATATGAGGGAAAATACAAGGTTAAGAGATCTTTATCTGCTATCTATGGAAATGTGCTTCCACACGAAGGCGGTACATGAAATAACCTTCCGGATAACCCACGACATTGGGGGAACTGTAAAGTGAGATTAACCAGCAGAGACAGGTCTGCATTCAAATTACGTTTGTCCTCACCCTGATGCCTTGGCCTCATGAACACACAGGTGTTTTTCTAGCTTTCTCTATGTAAAATCCCACTCCGAATTTTAACAGCACTCGTTGGTGTGACAGATTCATAAATGATCCAACAAAAAATTCATGCCCCACCTTTCAGAAGATAGTGGGGCAGCGGAGAACAGCTGCCCAGCCACAGATGATGTCTCCCAGCCACGCTTGCCTTTGTCATGGCCAAACCACAGGCTACAAGTGGAGGGGAGGTGGTCATTTCCAGGCAGGAGTTTTTCAAAATCAGGTGTGCTTCCCCCATGATCTCTCCAGGTTTCCAATGCCCTGGGGGGTAGAGGATTTCCAGGCTCTAGGGGATGGTGGAGCTGTGACAAGAAAAACCCTGGGCCCTGAGTCACCCCATGGAGAAATGACACCACCAACCCAGGACCAATCCACACCGCACTTTATATAAATGAGAAGTTAACTTCTATTTCACTGCCCAGCCAACTAAAATTTGCAGTTTGTTATAACAGCTAGTGTTATCTTTATTAGTTGATATGGTTTGGCTCTGTGTCCCCACTCAAATTTCATGTTGAATTGTAATCTCCAGTGTTGGAGGAGGAGCCTTGTGGGAGATAATGGAATCATGGGGGCCGACATCCTCCTTGCTCTTCTTGTGATAGAGTTCTCACAAGATCTGGTTGTTTGAAAGTGTGTAGCACCTCCCCGCCCCCTCTCTCCTGCCAGCCATGTGAAGATGTGCTTGCTTTCTCTTCACTTTCTGCCATGATTGTAAGTTTCCTGAGGCCTCCCCAAAAACAGAAGCCTGTATAGGCCAAAGAATCATGAGCCAATTAAACCTCTTTTCTTTGTAAATTACCCAGTCTCAGGTATGTCTTCATAGCAGTTTGAGAACAGACTAATACATTAGTACAATTTGGTAACTTTCTAAGAAATTTATTCGTTTAGTTATACTTGCATTCATACCATGAATGGGAGGAAATATGGTGCAGCAGCCTCCAACAGGTCTGGAGTCAAGACCTGCATGTGCCACTGGACTTGGGGTACCATGGGAAAATTGCTTATCCTCTCTCAGCCTCCATATTTGTTTTTGTAAAATGAAGATTTTAAAAATCCTGACCCTTATTCACAATAGCCAAAAGGTAGAAGCATCGAACATCTGAGCAACCTGTTCATCAACAGAGGAGCAGATAAAGTGTGAAATGCACACACTGGAGAATATTATTCAGCCTTGAAAAGACGTTATGCTAAGTGAGGTGAGCCAGCCACAAAAACACCAAGACTGCAGGATTTCACTTTCTGAGGTTGCTAGAGTTGTCAGACTCATAGAGACAGAAAGTAGAAGGGTGGTTGCCAGGGGCTAGGGGAGGGGAGACTGGAGAGTTGTTCAACCATGCCCTTGAATCCAGGAGTTTGTACAGGCCCCAGGCCTGCCTGAAAGAAGCAAGAGCCTCCACTTTGGGTTCCCTGAGCCAAAAAAGGCTCCCGTTTGCCTAAGATGTAAGTAGAGTGTCCATCACTTACATCAATATCGGTCTCTCTCCCTCTTGGTCCCATACGTGCCTTACTCACCACCCAGGAACCCAGCTCAGGAGCTGGCATGGAATTAGAAAGCAGTGCACGTGGTAGTTGCCAAATGATACACATTTTTAGGGTGACCAATCATTGTGATTTTCCCAAGACTGAGGGGTTTCAGGGCTAGAAGAGAAGCAGTCCCAGGCAAACTGTGAAGGCTGGTCACCCTGAACGTCTCCATCTCTCCCTCTTCCCCCAGGTCCAGCTCTGGATGCACCAGCTCTTCCTGGTGAAAGAAAGAAACAAACAAACAAACAAACACTTCCCAGGGCACTTCCCAGGGCCCAGGGAGGAAGTGCCAGCCTCTGAAGGCAGAGTTGTTGGCAGCCCACTAAATCTGTGCACAAAATCCATGATCACTCTGAGCCCCCTCCCTCCCAGGGCCTGCACTGGCAAAGCCCCAGAACTCGGTCAAACCAGAGCTTCACAAGTTTGTCCTGGGGTGCAGCTGGACCAGTCCTAAAGGGGCCACTTACTGTCATTTTCGGGCACACCCCGGGCGTTTGCACAATCCATAAGTGTTTTTTTTTTTCCCTCCTGGGGATGTACTATTTGTAACTGGATAGTGTAAGAAAAAAGTTTGTGGGCAAGACATTTCTAGAAAACTGTCTTCTTTCTGTGGCTTCTTGTTCCACCAGCCTCAATGAAGTTCTGTTAACTATTATAGGAAAAATAGTTAATCTCACATTCTCTTCTGGATTCTTGAGGAATCTTTCCCAACCACAGGCCCCAGAAACAACAGCCTTGACCTCCATCATATGACCAGGGAGTCAGCTTCCCAAGATCGAGGAGACAATTTGTTTGAGAGGAGAAGGGACAGACGCTGTTTTGAGCAGACTGGCAGGAAACAAGTTGTGGATTTCCTGCTGGAAACCCTTGCAGCGGAATAGAACTGAATTCTCCCACTTTCAACGATCCCTTTCCCTTGCTTTCTCTTTGTCAATATGCTATTATCTCCAGTGACTCCTGCCCTCCCAAGAAAAATGAGGCAGGAAATAGACAATAGAAGAGGGAATATGGCAAATGCACATTTCCTGTCAACAATATGCCTTCCTAATAGATCGTCAGATGAGTATTTTATTAGAACAACGATTATGACAGCTACAATATTTCCAGAGACAAACGAGGGTGAATCTGAGCTAGAGGAATGTGGAAGGAGCTTTGCCAAAAAACAGCATGGGTTTGGGGCTTGGCCGTATATCTGGGCACCAGAAACGTACCCGTTCTAATCTTAGGTCTGGCTCCAATAGATGTGTGGCCATGCTCGCGGACACAGACATGTCCTCTCCCTTCCTTTCTCCCTCTCTGGCCTGAGGTTGATAACATTCACAAGTCTCCCTCCCCGGAGGCCTGTGCTTGGGACGCCCTGGGTGATGCACCCCGAGGCGCTGAGAGTCCCAGAGGTGGCTGTGAGAAGTAGGCGCCTGCAGCTCGGCTGTTCTCCCTGGCTCCTGCTTTTAGGCGGCTGAGTCCTGACTCCAACCAGACAGGTTCCCTGCCACCCTCCCGCCGAGCTGGGGCACCACGCCCAGGCCCATCTCAGCCTGCCCGGCAGCCCACGCAATGGATCCCATCCAGGAACACAGATGCCTTCAGAGCTTGATGGGGAGGGGGACGGAAAGGGCAAAGAGTTTACAAAAATGCCTCCGTGGACGCTTCCTTTTCTAGCCTTGGAGCACGCTGCCTGCCTCAGAGCAGAGGCACAGTGGGGATGGGCCTTGGTGCAGAGCTGAATTCAGGCCCCAGGCCCTTGACCTTGGGCCCGCATGGTCTTACGGAAGTGCTCACCACAGTCCAAAATATCATAGGTATGGTTTCTGATGAGTGTCCACCTCCCCCCGGGACTGTGCATTCTGTGAGAACGAGGGCCAATCTAGCTTCGCTTACCATTTTTCCTGGAGATTATAGCAGCCCCTGGCACCTAGTAAGTGCTCAATACATGAGTGCATGAAGCTTTTCATGGAGCAGCTGCCGTCTCTGCTCCTGGTGTGGCCACCGTGGGGAACAGTCTCGCATAGCATCTCACACACAGACAGGACAGAAATCATCCGTGTTTCCCCAACCCAAACACTCAGGCTCCAATTCCCCCTTGCCCCCACAAAAGATAAGGAAAGGCTTCCTGGTCCTGCTTGAGGGAGTGCGAAGTACCCAGAAACCAGTGTTCTGTGAATTGAGGCACTGGAAGGTTCTTTTGCTGGGGAGAGGTAGGAGAGGGAGAGAGAGAGTGACTGGAGCTTCTTTTCTTCAGGATTTAAAAGAACAAGCAAAAGAAAAAGGCACACTTCATTGTCCCTGGGATCCAGAACAGTGAATTCAAATAAAGAATTCGTCTCATCAGTGGACAGCCAAGAGGAGGGCAAAAGGGAGAGAACAATTCAAGTCCAAGGAGATCTTCCTTTTCTTCACAGCGCAATGATTTGAAAAGCTTCATCATAAAGCGGGGACTGCCTATGCACGTTCCATTTCAAACTTCATCAGATTCTGAGATGATAAAGTCGTCTCTGTCACGTTAGCAAAAATAAAAATAAGAGAACGGGTAGAGGCAGATGGCTTGAGGGCTTTATGAAAGAAAAGAAAAGAAAAGAAAAGGCAGAAGTTTAACCTCCGGAGCAGGGTCTATAAATAGAACCAAAAAATCAGTGAGACATTAAAATTGATGGTTAAGCAAAAACACAGGTAAGTTATTAAAGAACAAAAAAATTGTGTACAACAATCAACTACTCAATTTATGGAACCATGTCCGGATGAGTAAATGGAATGGCCAGAATGGAGGTCCTGCCAAGGGTGACTGGCCCCTTCCAGCCCACTCTTTTGCTATCAGCACAGCTAGGGCCTCCACTGCCAGGCCCTCCAGCCCCATTCTCCGGAAAGACGGTGACCCCAGGGCCCTAGGGCCGACTTCAAAGAAAGTTCAAAGATTCCTTTCAACTTGTTAACTAGTCCTACTTTGTCCAAACATGGACTCAGCTATTGGAGGCCCAAAAGGTGAGTCAAAAAAAAAGAAAGCAAAAACAGCTCATGTCCTATAGAGGAGTTACTGTCGAATTTCAAAATGAAACAAGCACCCTCAGAACCGTCAATCATGGCAGGAGAATCTCCTCCAGAAGAGACGTGCACAGCTCCTTGGAGTTTGCTTTCTTCTTAGGAGAAAGGAGTTTATTTTCAAATCATAAAGGTAATACAAACAGAAAGTGTGAAAAATACAGAAGAATATAAAGACCAAAATCCAAAATGAGCTATAACCCATCAACTAGAGATAATCAGCCTCTACTTTTTGATCTATTCCTCTTTTCTTCCAGTCTTCATACATATATAAAAATATTTATATTTTTCCAGGCTTGGTGGCTCACGCCTGTATTTCCCAAAACTTTGGTAGGCCAAGGCGGGTGGATCACCTGAGGTTAAAAGTTTGAGCCAGCCTGGCCGATATAGTGAAACCCTGTCTGTATTAAAATACAAAAATTAGCTGGGTGTGGTGGTGCACACCTGTAATCCCAGCTACTCAGGAGGCTGAGGCAGGAAAATCGCTTGAACCCGGGAGGCGGAGGTTGCAGTGAGCTGAGATCAGGCCATTGCACTCCAGCCTGGGTAACAAGAGCGAAACTCCATCTCAAAAAAAAAAAAATGTATATTTTGTAAATAGCCTACATTGTTCACATACTATATCACAAGCAGTTTCCCGTGTCACTGTATATTCTTTGAAACCACAATTTATAAGTGGTGGGATACTTCATCATATGGCCTTGCTCTGATAATGTATTTAGCCATGACACCCTTGACAGGCATCTAGAGTAGATTCTAGACTGTTTCCATTAGGGGAACATATAAGTCAGTAATGCTCAAATCTCATCTAAGAGTCTCCGATAGCATTTCTAATTTTTTCCATAATATAGGTTCTTACAAGTGGAACTTATTGGGTTTGAGGAGAGAATTCTAAAACCTCCTGATATATATGCCAAAGTGGATTTCTGAACGATTGCATCAATTTAAACTCTACAAGCGATACAAGTGATTGTCTGCTTGCCGCCTGCTGGCCGGCTTTGAGTGCTAGCATTTTTTAGAATTCCTGCACTATCTGCTGGGCATGGTGGCTCATGCCTGTAATCCTAGCACTTTGGGAGGCTGAGGCAGGTAGATCACCTGAGGTCAGGAGTTCAAGACTAGCCTGGCCAACATAGTGAAACCCCGTCTCTACTAAAAGTACAAAAATTAGCATGGTGGTGGGTGCCTGTAATCCCAGCTACTCGGGAGGCTGAGGCAAGAGAATTCCTTGAACCTGGGAGGCAGAGGTTGCAGTGAGCCGAGATCGTGCCACTGCACTCCAGGCTGGGTGACAGAGCAAGACTCCATCTGGAAAAAAAAAAAAAGAAAGAAAGAAAAAAGAAAAACAATCCTGCACCATAGATTTGTGAAAGTAGAAGAGGTCTTTCCAACACATTTAATCAGGAGTTTTCCTAAAGAAAGCAGCATTTGCAATGGGGCCAAAGGGGTGAGGAGGATCTCACGGTGGAAAGGGGTGGAGCTGCAGCTGGAACGAGCCCTCTAAGCAAAGGGTCAAAGGCAGGAAGGGACACTCCAGGATCGGCAGACAGTCCTGCTTGGCTGTGTGAGGAAAGGGTGGAGGAGCTGCCTGGAAGGAAAGGCCAGGAGGACAAGGCCAAGGGCCTGCAAGGACTCCTCACCAAGACATGACATCTGAGCTACAGTCCAACAGAGGGCCTACCAGAGAGCCCCATCTCTCACCATCTTCTGCCATCCCAAATTTCTGGCTCTCCCTGATATGCCAAGTTGCTGTCACCTCCAGGCCAGTCCTGGACCTGGACATCCTGTTCCACCAGCTTACACTTAGGTCCAGGTCCAGTGGCAGCCCCCACAGCAAGCCTTCCCTGTCCAGCCTCCCCACCTGACAAAGGTGCCCACCCTGTGCCCCTTCCCTCTGGGCAGCATCTCTCTGGTGTGGTTGGAGTCTGTCTACGGGGGTCTCACCAGAGTCACCTGCAGGGATTGTCCTAGGCCCAGAGGCTGGAGCTGGACTGTGCACACCTATCCAGCATCTCAGTTGATTCCATGGATGCTCAGGTTTGGAAATCAGTGCACTTAGTCCTTAAAGGAAGGACCCTGTTTTCACAATAAGAAAAGCTGGCCAGAGGGAGGGAGAGCATCAGGACTAATAGCTAATGCATGCAGGGCTTAATACCTAGGTGATGGGTTGATAGGTTCAGTAAACCACCATGGCACACGTTTACCTATGTAACAAGCCTGCACATTCTACACATGTATCCTGGAACCTAAAAGAAATTAATTTTTTTTTTAAGCTGGCATTTACTGAGTATCTACTAAGTACTGAGCACTGTTCTAAGCACTTTACACCTGGTTACTGTAATCCACATGACAGCTCATTATTACCCCCAATTTGCAGGTGAGGGCACTGAGGCCTAAGCAAGTCACCCGAGCAAACCACCCTGTGGCTCTATCACAGTCCCAGCAGGGAAGAGATGCCACTCAAAGTCATTATTTGAGAGGCGTTTATTGAAGGGGGGATTTACGGAAGTGGAAGCAAGGTGTAAGGGAACCAAGAAGGGATGGGATAGTCTCCTCGGGCCAGTGACAGCAGGGGACTCTGCCCATTCCTGGCCTGCAGAAGTAAGGGGTGACAGTGAAAGCCATGGTGTTCAGTGAAAGGTGCAGCCAGTCCCTGACAACCAGCTGGCAGGGAGCTGAAGAAAGATCACCCCTCCCCACTCTCCTACTGTCTCCCATCCCTGGTCAGTGTCTCCTATTGGCTAAACTCAACTAGAAGCAGAGGTCCAGGAAGTCCATGATATGGGCCACACAGGTCAGCCTCCAGGGCGTGAAGTAGAATCCAGAAGGAGTCTGGAGGAGTAGCCAGAGCCCTGGCACCATCCCACAGCCAGTAAAGGGCAGAGGGAGCTGGACTGAACCACATCCTTCATCACTGCCCCATCCCACAGCCAGTAAGGGGCAGAGGGAGCTGGATTGAACCACATCCTTCATCACTGCCCCATCCCACAGCCAGTAAAGGGCAGAGGGAGCTGGATTGAACCACATCCTTCATCACTGCCCCATCCCACAGCCAGTAACGGGCAGAGGGAGCTGGATTGAACCACATCCTTCATCACTGCCCCACCCCACAGCCAGTAAGGGGCAGAGGGAGCTGGATTGAACCACATCCTTCATCACTGCCCCATCCCACAGCCAGTAACGGGCAGAGGGAGCTGGATTGAACCACATCCTTCATCACTGCCCCACCCCACAGCCAGTAAGGGGCAGAGGGAGCTGGATTGAACCACATCCTTCATCACTGCCCCATCCCACAGCCAGTAAGGGGCAGAGGGAGCTGGATTGAACCACATCCTTCATCACTGCCCCATCCCACAGCCAGTAAGGGGCAGAGGGAGCTGGATTGAACCACATCCTTCATCACTGCCCCATCCCACAGCCAGTAAGGGGCAGAGGGAGCTGGATTGAACCACATCCTTCATCACTGCCCCACCCCACAGCCAGTAAGGGGCAGAGGGAGCTGGATTGAACCACATCCTTCATCACTGCCCCACCCCACCCTGGCATCTCCAGGAGCATGTGACGTGTGGCCCAGCATGGGCTTTCAGCACCTTTTGTTAAATATACCTTTTGAGTAAATGAATGAATTCATGCACTGCAGGTATAATGCCTGTGGATACTGGAATCAGGCCTGGGTTTGAACTCTAGCTTCCTTGCTTAGGAATGGGTGACCTTGTACAACTCACTTCATCTCTCTGAGCCTGTTTCCTCATCTGTAAATGGTAGGTAATCATAGCACCTGCCTCGCTTCCCTGAGGTAAGAAAAACTTGAGATAATGCATGTAAGTGCCAAGCACCAAGCATCAATAAATGCTAACTACTGTTGCTATTGCTGATATGGTACATAATTGAATGCATGTACTGTTTTTGGGATACAGACTTAGGAAGCCTAGTCATTTGCTATACTCATCTGATATTTGGCAGAGGGGAGGTGGGAAGAGAGGTTGAGAAGGGCAGGTAGAAGGATTTTCCTTGGCATCACGGCCAGCAAGTTTGGCCACCCTTTGTGTTCTTGTTCTGTGTATGAAGAGCCCCCTCTGACTTCATTAGTCATGAGTGCAGCAGCAAGCAATAAGTTAATTTCTAACTGTGGCACTTGATAAATTTTCCATTTACCTCATTAGTTTTTACAGCCTGCAATATTGGTGAGAACACTTCCAATTAACCATATGGGAAGCTTCAGTATGGAATCACAACAATTTTTTAAAATGTGTTATTTAACCAAATAAGAATCACAGTCCCCAGAAATAAAAATGCTAGAAACCAGCAATTGATTCCCTGGGAAGGTATTTCCAGGAGGTTGTTGGTCGGGATTCTGAAAGGGGTTCACCTGGAGAGGAAGAGGCTGACCTGGACACTCCCCCTGCATCCCCAAAGGGAGTTCTGGGAGGGCTCCCCCAGGGGAAGGGCTCCTGGCACCAAAGCCAGAGCACGTGACTGGGTGTCTGGAGGGCCCGTTCTGAAATCTCACCTATAGCATAGCTGTATGTGCTCCTCCTTGATTTAGCTATTAAGCATTCCTCAACTTCTTTTATTTTTTTTTTAATTTTTTTTTCTTTTGAGACAGTCTCAGTCCATTGTCCAGGCTGGAATGCAGTGGCACGATCATAGTTCACTACACCCTCAATATCCCGGGCTCAAGCGAACCTGCTACCTCAGCCTCCTGAGTAGCTGGGACCACAGGCATGTGTCACCATGCCCGACTGATTTTTTTTTTTTTTTTTTTTTATGGAATTTCGCTCTTGTTGCCCAGGCTGGAGTGCAATGGCGCGATCTTGGCTCACTGCAACCACCGCCTCCCAGGTTCAAGCGATTCTCCTGCCTCAGCCTCCCGAGTAGCTAGGATTACAGGCATGTGCCACCACACCGGGCTAATTTTGTATTTTTATGGGGTTTCTCCATGTTGGTCAGGCTGGTCTTGAACTCCTGACCTCAGGTGATCCACACACCTTGGCCTCCCAAAGTGCTGGGATTACAGGCATGAGCCTCCGTGCCCAGCCTGATTCTTTTTTTATATTCAGCAGAGATAGGGTCTCACTATGTTACCCCGGCTGGTCTCAAACTCCTGAGCTCAAGCAGTCCCCCCACCTTGGCCTCCCAAAGTGCTGTGATTATAAGCGTGAGCAACTACACCTGGCCTCAACTTCTTTTCTTTGTTTTGTTTGGTTTAGTTTGAGACAGGGTCTCACTCTGTCACCCAGACTGGAGCACAGTGGTGCAATCACAGCTCACTGCAACCTCAAGCTCCCAGGCTCAAGCAATCTTCCTATCTCAGCCTCCTGAGTGGCTGGGACTACAGGCGTATACCACCATGCCCTGCTATTTTTTTACTTTTTGTAGAGACAGGGTCTCACTGTGTTGCCCAGGCTGGTCTCCTGCCTTGGCCTCCCAAAGTGCTGGGGTTATAGGTGTGAGCCAGCATGCCTGGCCCTCTTTTCTTCGTTGATGATCACCAGAAGCCTATGAGATGGGAAGTGGTCTTCCTGTTTCATAGCTAATGGGACCAAGGACCGGAGGGATTCCAAGACTGCCAACGAAAGTGCATGGCCCCGCTGGGGCTCAGGCCAGGTTTTCTGAAGCTGACTCCTACAAACTGGGGACCCACTCCATACTCAGGTCTTTCCTAGGGGCCATGATTGGGCTACCTGCACATTCTCTGGGATGAACCTCCCAGGCCTCGGGCTGAGCTTATGGCTAAGGCTGGGCCATCAGATATGTCATTCCCCTGATGCCAAGAGTGGTCCAAGCCATAGGCAGAGGCTCCAAATGTGTCCCCAGAAGTCCGCATCCTGGAATCAGGAGAAAGGCATTCAGAATTCTGTCCTGGGGCTAAGTAGGAGAAGCAAATCCAGAAATACCAGCAGCCACATTCTTGACCATGAAAGAGAATTTGGCCTGCGGTAGGAGGTGGCGACACCAGCATGCAGAAAAGCCAGCAGATGTGGGGGTGAAGTGTGGGTGTGAGGAGGGGGACAAGAGACAACAACTGCCAAGCTGATGATGCCCCCGATCCCTGGGGCCAGCTCCATCCCTGCCTATGCCAGTAAGTCCCCCGGCCACCCAGGCTAGCTTGAGTAGGGTTTCTGTCACTGCAACCAAGTAACAGAACTGAAGTCTCAGTTTCCTCATTTATAAACTGACTTAGGGAGATGAGATCAGCTGGTTTTTGTTTTGTTTTGTTTTGTTTTGTTTTTGAGAAAGAGTCTCGCTCTGTTGCCCAGGCTGGAGTGCAGTGGCGAGATCTCAGCTCACTGCAAGCTCCGCCTCCTGGGTTCAAGCAATTCTCTGCCTCAGCCTCCCTCGTAGCTGGGATTACAGGCACCCACCACCACGCCTGGCTAATTTTTTTTTTTATTTTTATTTTTAGTAGAGACGGGGTTTCACCATCTTGGCCAGGCTGAGATCAGCTGTTTTCAAACTGCCTCCAGAGCACTGGGAAGACCCACAGGGGCTGGGGGATAGGATGGAGGGGGATACCTGGGGTTCCCAACCCCACCTTGGGCTTCTGAGCAAAGTGTTCTTGGATTCTGAGTCTAAACAAAGTGTAAAAACCACAGGCTCAGGTGACTCATTCAGCTGAACTCTCGGCTTTCACACATTGGCCCCAGGAAAAACCTGGGATTTAGCCCCGTGAGCACCTCTGTCCATGGTTCCATTGACGTGGAACCGTGTCAGTGGTTCATGGGGGCTGGTCATGGGGGCTGCCCAGGTCCTTCCTCTTTCTCTCACTCTGTGCATGAGTTACTCAGAGCAGCTTTTCTGTTGTAGAACAAGGAGCGTGTGGACCTGCTGCTGACTCATTCTGTTTCTCTGCTCTGTCAAAGTGAACTCCTTCACCTGCAGAGTGGACAAAGATTCAGGTTTCTGGCCTCTGTTACTGTCTGCAGGTGCAGTGGCCCAGGCTCAGGACTGGGAGTTGAAAGACATGGGTCTGCCTCAGACCGGGTGCAGCACTGAGACCATTCAACTACAAGAACAAAATGCCCAAGCCCAGGAGGCTTTATGAATTCAGATTTTTTTTTTTTTTTTTGAGACAGGGTTGCACTCTGTTGCCCCATCCGTAATGCAGTGGTGTGATCATAGCTCACCGCAACCTCAAACTCCTGGGCTCAAGCGATCCTCACACATCAGCCTCCCAAAGCGCTGGAATTATAGGTATGAGCCACCACATCCAGCCTTCAGATTTTTCCCATCCCCAGAAAGAGATATCCAGCAACAGGTGAGATAGGGACTGGTCCATGTTTTAACAATATTATCACTAAAGCCACAGGGCCCTCTGTCTTTCTGCCATGCCATCCTTAGCATGATGGGTAGGGTCAACTGCCCAGTTGCTCTCAGCTCCATTCTCTGCTCTGCCTTGTTTCAGAGAACTGCAGTTCCCAGGATTCTAGGGAGTTCAGCCAATGGGAGGCACTGATGGAGGATTGAAGGGCAGATGGAGTGAGTCGGGCGTGTCTCTGCCTCCCTCTGTGCTTCCTGCAGCATCTCTGGCAGTGATTGAACCTCTGCTGTACGTAGCTCAAGCTCCCATCAGACACCACCCTGATGCTCCCAGCTCCTTCCAAGAGGCTCTCGGCTGTAACTTCAGATCCCAGCTCCAGCTTCTGAGTGCTTACTCCTTCCTCCTCTGTCCCTCCAGCCCTAGGAGTGTTAACAGTGTCTGTAATTGCTGACCTCTTGGGGCAGGGGAGGTGCTTTGGCATTCCCCTTTGGCTTATCAGTCTTCCATCATCTATGTAAGCAATCACTGCATTAATTTCCTCTGTTTTAAACACCTAGAGTGGTTCCTGTTTCCTGGCTACACACCAGCTAATTAGCAGTCAACTTCAAATTTTGCTCTCATGGCCGTAAGATAGCTGCTGCAGCTCCAGTCATCACATACTCGCCACAAACACATTGAAAGTCAAAAAGAAAGACAGTTTCTCCTTGCTGGCTTCTTTTTGCCAGGGAAGTAGACCCTTTCCAGAATTGGGCAGGATTGAGTCAGTGCCCATGCTGCAGCTGGAAGAGAGGTCAGAAAGGTGAGCAGCCAGCATTTTTAGCCCCTATAATGTGAGATGAGCTCTTCAAGCAAGACAAAGGGAGTTGGGCAATGGCTGCTGAGTAGCATCCAATCATGTCTGCCACATGTACCTTGAGCATGACCTTGCTCAAGTCACCTCCTGTCTCAGGGCCTCAGCCTCCTCATCTGCAAAATGGGGGACTTTGGTGAGATCAGTGCTTCAAACTGTGCTCTTTAGAGCCCTAGGGTTCCTAGGAGGTCCCTGTGGGGCCACTGCAGGGCCACTGTAGGGGTCAGGGAGTGCGGTCTGAGCAGGTAGGATCCTATCCCAACTTAAACAAGAACAGTTTCATTTGATCTTTTTGGAAACAAAAGAATTCTGCTGGATTCACTGATTATTAATGCCCCTAGCAGCCCTCTCAAGGACCCAGATTTAACGTTATAGAACAATTTATAAAAATGAGGAAATAACCAGGATGATGTTCTTGCTAAGAATGATCCATTAGCTTTGGGGGTTACTCATAATAAACTTTGGAGATTGATTAAGCTTCTTGGCTCTTTGCCAGCTACTAACCAATCTGCATGATGCTGCAGACTCTAGACATGAAGCGAAGACATTCTCCCTGAAATATTCTTGACTCTCTCTCTGTTCTCTTCAATTATGAGAAGGCAAATACTTTACATATATACAATTATTTTAAACTCTTTATCTTGCACAGAGGAATTGATCCTTGCAGGGCTTTCTTGCTGGCCTTGACACTGATGAATCGCATTAGAGATGGTCTCAGAAAGGGAAGACATGGCCCCTAATGGATGGCTCTTCTCATCTTAATTTTTCCCCTGGAGGGTCTTCTCCATCTGGAATCTTCCTTACTTCCCTTTGTGGATTTAACTCTGTAAATGCCATGCCAGCGTCAACACCCACTTTATTTCTGTTGTTTGAAGGCCTCTTTTACATCAAAGGTTCAAAGGCACAGACTGAGAACAGCAAAACCCTAAGAAGCCTCCAGGCACTCATCAAGGCTCAGCCCTGCGCTGAGAAGAGCTGACACCATCTCACAGGTACCTTCAAGGATTATCTCTTAAACACCTACCCTGTGACCCACATGGTCAGAAAGCAATCCTAGGCCCTCAAATCGTATCACCGTTTCACATTCTCTTACTTGGATCTGTGGGTCCTTGAAGCTGTTCTGTTAGCACCTTGAATTCTGTCTGGCACAAATCAGACAATGCAAGTGATGTCATCCCCATGTTACAGATGAAGAACTGGAGGCCCAGATAGCTGAATGGCTAACTGTCTCGCCCAAGGTCACACAGGTAATAACAAGGTCAGCACTTGCACTCAGCTCTGATAATTCCGAGTTGAATGCCCTAGCATGGGGTTTGACTCGTAGGAGATGCTCGATACATTCCACTCTCTTTCCGCCTCCTCTCTTCCTCTGGACTATCTCTGTGGATTCAGCGCAGATGAAACAGGTGGGTCCAGGTGTGCCTGGCCTTCTGGCGACCTCACAGGATCTGCTGGGGCCTATGTGACAAGGTAGTTTTTCTGCATCAATTACCATATAAAATAGGAATATGGTCTCATTACGAACTATTCAAATTATACAGGTTAAAATAATACAAATAATACAACTCAAGTCCCCTCAGAACCTCACTTCCAATTCCAGACTCCTTTCCAAAGTAACTCCTGGCATTTGTACAGTGTGGATCTTTCCAGATTTATTTCTATGAACTTATCAGTAGAAGCATATAAAACTATCGGCTGGGCACAGTGGCTCACGCCTGTAATCCCAGCCCTTTAGGAGGTCAAGGCAGGAGGATCACTTGAGTCCAGGAGTTCAAGACCAGCCTGGGCAATGTAGGGAGACCCCATCTCTATAAAATATTTTAAAAATTAGCTCAATGTGGTGATGCACACCTGTAGTCCCAGCTACTCAGGAAACTGAGGCAAGAGAATCGCCTGAGCCCGGGAGGTCAAGGCTGCAGTGAGCTGTGATTGTGCCACTGCACTCCAGCCTGGGCAACAGAGTGAGACACCATCTCAAAAAAACAAACAAATAAATATAAATATAAATAACAAGCATATAAAAATATCATTTAAAGAAATATGTAGTTGAGTTTTTTATCTGCTGGGGTTTTATTAATTTAAACAGTATCATACTCTATGTATCTTTTGCAACTTACTTTGCAGAATGTTCCAAATCACTGTGTACATATTGGCCTCATTTGTCTTTTTTCTACAGTTTAGTGGCCCAATCCTCAGTATGGATGTGTTGTTAATTTGTTTAACCAGTCCCTTATTGACGAACATACGGGTTTCTCCAGAGTCTCACATTAAAAACAATGCTGCAATGGGCATCCTTGTCTTGGCTTCTTAAGCATGCATGAGTATTTCTCTGGAGAAAAAAAAAAATGAGTATTTCTGTAGAAAAAAAAAAAAAAAGAAACTGTGCCGGGAGTTCCAGACCAGCCTGGGCAACAAAGCAAGACCCCATCTCTACAAAAGGAAAAAATTGTTTTAATTAGCTGGGCATGGTGGCACACACCTGTGGTTCCAGCTACCACTTAGGAGGCAGGCAGGAGGATCGCTTCAGCTCGCACGTTTGAGGCTGCAGTGAACTGTGATTGTGCCACTGTACCCCACCCTGGGCAACAGGGTGAGACACTCATCTCTGAGAAAATACAAAATAAAAATATCATAATCTAAGTTAAAAGAAGGAGACTAGGAGAAAGCAATTGTAACATACATGACAGACAAGGTATTAATAAGCAGATTATACAAAGAAATGTTTCAATTTAATAATAAAAAGTCAACGCAATAGAAAAATGGGCAAAGAATATATGAGGCAATTCATCGAAGAAATACACATGGCCAATAAGCATATAAAAAGTTGCCTCGGCCAGGCGTAGTGGCTCATACCTATAATCCCAGCATTTTGGGAGGCTGAGGCAGGCGGATTGCCTGAGGTCAGGAGTTCGAGACCAGTCTGGCCAATATGGTGAAACCCCATCTCTACTAAAAATAGAAAAAAAATTAGCTGGGTGGGGTGGCGTGTGCCTGTAATCCCAGCTACTCAGGAGGCTGAGGGGAATTGCTTCAACCAGGGAGGTGGAGGTTGCAATGAGCCAAGTTCGCGCCACTGCACTCCAGCCTGGGAGACAGAGCAAGACTCCATCTCAAAAAAAAAAAAGGGGTTGCTTCACCTCACTGGGAATCAAGAAAAAGCAAATTAAAACAGCAGTAAGATACCTTTTTTACTCACTGGATTAGCCCAAATCTCAGACATTGGCAAGAGTCTGGGGAAATGGATACTGTGCTGGATAGCAAATTGCTCCTGTCTTTTGGAGGCAGTTTCCACTTGTGGAACAACAGTGTTTCTCACTATCTACTCGTTCATGCCAGGCACACATCATATGCCTGATGTCCCGGTGGGGGTCTGGAGCCGAGTTGGGAGGAGCTGCATGCTTGGTGGGACAGGCCTGGGGTGACCTCGACTCAAGGACTGCCCCGCCATCTTGACCAAGCGGTTTTTTCTAAATAGCGCTCCAGCCCCCAGGCCTATGGGCAACCGCTCACAGTTCCTAGTGAGTCAAGGACACCTCTAGGGTGAGAGCAATGTTTTGTGGGGTGGAGTGGGTGGTTCTGAAGAGACCACATGCACGATGACCATTCTTGCACGTTCTTGGTATAATTGAGATGCTGTCCACCTGCACACTACGGTACACAAATGACGCCACTATGGCCAGAGCAGTGGGTAGCAATGCTCTATTTCTCCACTCAAAGGAGGGCTCACTCCACACCTCCTCTACATGTGTAGTTTCCTCACAGTCTCTGGGCCGTTCCCACAGGCGACATGCATCCCCAGCAGGCCTGACATCACATCCTACTGCCGTGGACAGATGGCTTTGACTTAGAGCTGCACCTGGTTCCCAGAGACTCAGCCTCTACAAAGGATCGAAGCTTCGTCTGGGCTTTGCCTTGCAGCCCTCCGTTGGCCAAATCACTGGAGGATGACAGTCAAGCCCGAGGCCCATGTGACAGTCTTGCAAACCACATGCTTCACTTGAGCTGCATCAAACCTGGAGAAGGCGTTTCGGGGCTTTGTTTATGAACTTGAAGGAATACTGTGACTGAGACTCAGGGAGCAGAGGTAAGAGACAGCCCGGCTTCATGTAAATGTAACAGGCCTGTCCGATCGGACAGGCAAAGATAAAAGCCAGCTAAGGCTATAAAGTCAGTGACATGAGTAGAATGACAACCATAACGTCAAACATAAACGAACAACTCAAAATCCACCTGCAGTGTGATTGTTCAGAGCTCTCCAGCTGTGAGGACATTGGGGTCATAATGGAAGGACATAGGACTCTAGGAAACCTCTTTCCTGGTTTCCCAGGACCAGCCTTGGGATTTCCTATCAGGTCCCACCCACTGGCTCTGATGCTTCCATACCCCTCTCTCCTCCCCCACCCAAGTCCTACCCCATCCTTGATTGGAAAGCCAGAAACCTGGGCTTTCACGGTATCCTCCTTGCCAATATCAGATTCTCTGTAAAAATACAGTAATCTGAAGTAACCCTGCAAATTTTTCCTATTTTCAATAGCATGGTATCAATTTGTAAACAGAGTAATGATCCTCTGTTACTTTTCAGGAAATTATGTTTAATATAGTTGACTAGAGCAAAGGAAGAACAATTTAATTGAAAGAGCTGCTATGAACCATATTTAACCTCAGATGTACTAAATGGAGTGTCTCAGAGATAAGTTATGGTTTTTAATTTAATGTAAACTATTCTGTGCATAAGTATTGTGTTTTTGCCACTCTAATAATGACTGGTTGGGGTTTATGAACTATTTTTTCAATCATCTCTTTCCTCCGGTGAATACTGCTCATGAATGCTAAACCCAGTCTGGAGGTTTTCCCCACACAGAATCTAAAATGAAAGGCCCTGCCAGCCAGGCCAGCTCTGCTATCTGGTGACGCTGCGCCTCAAATGTGACACGTGTTCACACTGGAGAGGATCTCCCGGTTTTTGAGAAGTGCCCGTATTTCACCGCCCGGGTTCATTCTGCACCCAGCTGGCTCCTTCAACACTCTGATTAATGGGTTCCAGCCACTGCACCAGCACTTTAAATGAAGTTTTGTGCTCACTAAGATTAATTGCTAAGTGAAAAATATTGAAATTTTATTAATCATATAATTCATTTGAGGGGATAATCCCGGGAAAATGTAGTATGTGGTTGAAGTTAATCATCTGACTGTAATGGATGGGCAGGAAGATGGAAGGGAGCATGCTGGGCACCTCACAGCCCAACCTCCTCCGTCATTGGGGGTTCAGGCAAGCCGTGCAAACTGGCACCAACGTTTTTTGTTTTTAAGACAGTTGCTCAGGCCGGGCGCGGTGGCTCACGCCTGTAATCCCAGCACTTTGGGAGGCCGAGGCGGGTGGATCACCTGAGGTCAAGAGTTTGAGACCAGCTTGGCCAATATGGCGAAACCCCGTCTCTACTAAAAATGCAAAAATTAGCCAGGCATGGTGGCGGGCGCCTGTAATCCCAGCTACTTGGGAGGCTGAGGCAGGAGAATCGCTTGAACCCAGGAGGTGGAGGTTGCAGTGAGCCGAGATCACGCCCCTGCACTCCAGCCTGGGCAACAAGAGCAAGACTGTCTAAAAAAAAAAAAAAAAAAAAAAGACAGTTGTTCATATGTTCATTTCAATAGTGAAGCCATCACACCATCACCAACACTTGCTTCTTGGTCCTCCCCTCTCCCAGCTCAGGCTCTGGCGAGTCCTATGATGGCCGGCCTGCTGCCCTGTTTTATTTTATTTTATTTTATTTTATTATTTTATTTTATTTTATTTTATTTTATTTATTGTGGCAGGGTATCACTCTGTCGCCCAGGCTGGAGTGCAGTGGCATGATCTCGGCTCACTGCAACCTCCACCTCCTGGGTTCAAGCGATTCTCCTGCCTCAGCCTCCCTAGTAGCTGGGATTACAGGCACCCGCTACCATGCCTGGACAATTTTTGTATTTTTAGTAGAGATGGTGTTTCACTATGTTGGTCAGGCTGGTCTCGAACTCCTGACCTCAGGTGATCCACCTGCCTCGACTTCCCAAAGAGCTGGGATTACAGGCAATGGCCACCCCGCCTGGCCTATTTTATTTATATCTCTTCTCTTGTTTATCTGTTTGCTTTTCAGAGGGGGCATTTGTTGTTTTTCTGGCCCACTGGACATCTATTCCCCTTATTTGGGTAAAACCGCCAAGTTCCCTCTAAGAAACTGTTCCCCAACTCTCAGCCCTGAGCTTCATTCAGTTAGGACTCCTGGGGGAGAGCATGTGACCCAGTGTTAGCCAATGAGACTACTGCATTCACCTGGCCACAGTAACTGGTTCAGAAATGAATACCTGACCTAATCAGGGCCGATGAGACGCAGTGAGTCCTTTCCCGGGAAGGCTGGGATGGAAGCTGGCCCTTGTCTTTAGGAAAGCTGCGAGCACGGAGGGCTGGAACTGCAGGCGCCATCATGCTAGCACAAGGGAGAGGACAGCGAGGGGCCACGGGGGAAGCACAGTGAGAAACAGGGAGAGACCGGGTCCTGGTGATGTCATTTGAGTCCTGAAGTTAGCCCTGGATGTTGGACACTGGGGTTTTGTTTTGTTTTGTTTTGTTTTGAAGTTATGTGAGCCATATATTCTGTCTTTGCTTGAGCCAGTTTGAGCAAAGTTTTTTGAACTTGAATCTTGAGTGAAGTGGCAAAAGGACGAAAAGCACCACTCGGCCAGGCTTGGTGACTAACGCCTGTAATCCCAGCATTTTGGGAGACCGAGGCGGGTGGATCACAAGGTCGGGAGTTCGAGACCAGCCTGGCCAACATGGTGAAACCCCATCTGTACTGAAAATACAAAAATTAGCCGGGCCTGGTGGCAGGCGCCTGTAATTTCCCAGCTACTTGGGAGTCTGAGACAGGAGAATCGCTTGAACCAGGAAGTGGAGGTTGCAGCAAGCCGAGATCATGCCACTGCGCTCCAGCTTCGGCAACAGAGCGAGACTCTGTCTCAAAAAAAAAAAGCACCAGTCAGAGGGCCTCCATTCTGGTAGCTTTATGACAAGGTGGTGAGTTAGTTCTTGCCATCCAGATTCCCGGGACTGCCCTCTTCCTGTCTGTTCCTAAACCTGGTTCTCATATCCAGCTTCAGTTAGCAGGTGTCAGCTTCCGTTGCTTGTAGCCAGAGCTTCCTGATGGAATGTAGAGGCTGTTATTGGACAGCACGGCACCCAAGGTCTCAGCCACTTCATCCATCTGCAGACCTGGATCCGCGGGCATCGCTGTGGGCAGGTCTCAGAGACAGACAGTTGAAGGGAAAATCGTGTTGCGGGATGATAGCATCTGTGTACATTTTCAAAGCACACGAAACACTGTAAACTGTTTACAGATTCAAACATATGTAGTAAAACTATTAAAATGAAATGGGAAATATACACACCGAATTTGTGTCAGTGGCCACCTCTGGGGAGGGGTACAAAGACTTCACCTGGATCTGCAATGTTTTATTTCCAAAAAATAGACCCAAGGCAAGTATGTGATGCTACTGTGTTGGGTGTATGGGTGTATTCTCTGTGCTGCTCTGAATTTTTGTCCTAATAAAACATCAGATCAAACGAAGGACCTTCCTAGCTCTGAGGTGCAGGGAGTCATGGGCTGAGATCCTGGTGGGGCCCCAGGGGGACCTGGTATGGAGCACAAGGAGACCCTGGCCTGGGACAGTTCAATTTCATAGGGAATGAGGGTCAGGCCGGGATAAACCAGGAGGCAGAGAGTGTGCGCATGCGCCATTCAGGTGGCCAGAGAAAGCCCAGGTAGGCAGGGGAGAAAAAGCCGCTGATGACTGGAAGGTGGGCATGGAGGGCAGGGTGGGAAGTGCTAGGACAAGACTTGTGAAAGGCGTGATCCTGGCCTTGAAGGACAGCTAGGCGCTAGACACGTAGATCAGTTTGCAGAAGGATACACATAACCAATTGGAAGCGCACACATTATTCTCTTGTCGTCGTTATAACAAAGCATATTTTAAAAATAAAAACTAAGAAAAACTTTAAAAAATGAAAAATACTGGAAAGGACCAAGAAGAAAATGACCACCCATAATTTCATCATGCAGCTGTAAATAACCACTTTGGACATTTTAATGCAGCTCCTCCTGTCTTGGCTACAAAAGACAGATACTCTCTGAGAGTCAGGCATCAGCGTAAATACAGAGCATTTTACACAAAGTCAATGGGTTACCATTTGTGCAGTGGTTTTCCTGTTGAAAACAGGTTTGTGATCATGAAAGGTACAAAAGACAGAATAGCAAATGCTTCATAATGTTTACTGTGGCAGGCGTGGTCCTAAATGCTTTATATATGCTAGCCCATTCAATCTTCACAACCCCATAAAGTATTTTGCTTTTGTGCTATGATGAATTCCCATTTTTCAGATGAGGAAACTGAGGCCCAGGGAGCCTGTCCAAGGTTACAGAGCTGATGTGTATCTCTGGATTTCAAAACTGGTAAGTCAGGTTCTTGAGTACTTTTTGGTGGTCACCTCACGATTCTGCCTCTCAAGGAGGCTGATGCCTACTGGAAACCCATTCCATGGGGCCTGAGTCCATGCTAAGTAGATTCAGACACAACCTCCTTCCATCTGCACAGCAAGGGAGATGGGCCAGCACTGCATTCCATTCTACACGTGAGGTGCAGAGAGGGACGTGCTCTGCCCAGGTCACCCAGCTGAAGACTTGGCTGACTTCAAGCTCCAGCCCTTTCCCTATGCCTGACCCAGGGGCCCAGGGCCACAGGCTTTCTGGGCCGGCCACAGGTTTTCTGGGCCGCCCTCCCAATGTCTGGCCAATTCCTCTGGCTCGTTACTGTCACTTGAGGAATTTCCCACGCTGAGCTAGGCAGCCAGCAGTCCCTTTCTTTCTTTTCACAGCCCCTTGGCGGAGGTTTGCTCAGGGGGTGGCGTGGACCTCTTCATTCCAGCCTTCCTTGTGCCAGCAAGTTCATCTGAGCACAACTTTGTGCATCCAACCAATGAATAATAAATTTAATAATTAAAGAATAATTAATTACACCTGAAACTTCTCACTTGGGGGTACAATTAGCCTCTGGTGCCTTTAGAATGAGTTGCTGGTGACTAATTATGCCCTCAAGGAGGCATTTGTAAGTACAATTAATTGTGTGCAAAGTTGAACCCACAAATACTTGGAAACAAAAAAATTATTCCCACAAAAAGAGTTTGTTCAAAATCCAGACCCTTATTTTATTTTTTTTAAAGATCCCTGTGGCAGGTTCCCCAGCGTGATCCAGATGTTTAAGGCCTATGTGGGGGGGCATCCTACCCCCAGCACAAGGGTCACCTAAGCACAGAGAATCTGATGCTGCGGGAACGCTCCCAGGCAGCCACACAACAGTGAGGGCATTGTCTGGTGTCTCCAGTTGTTTAGTAAGAAATCGTGGGAATGGAAAGAGCAGGAGGAATAAGTCAAGAGTTTAGGGGCAAACCTTCCTTCTTTGTTTCAAACTTCTTGGTCAAAGTTCCTCCTAAGTTGGACCCTGGTTACCAGTTCTCTTGCTCTTGCCCTCGTCTTCTGAAATGCACCTGTCTGTGCCGTTCCTGGTCAGCAGGATGGGACAGGGTGGAGGCACTGGACATGCTCTGGCCATGTCATTCCCTTGCTCAGAGCCTTCAATGACTCCCCAGGGCCCACAGATTTAGTCGTGATTCCTCAGGTGGTCCCCAAGGACAAACGAACTCAACTATGTCCCTCCATCTGCTCCCAAACCTAACCCTGTTACCTAACACTGTTCTCCCAGGAAACCCAAAATGATGACCAGCTGTTCTCCATTCTCATCCTATGCACACTCGCACATACACACGTACACATGTATACATACAAACACACATATATGTGTATGCGTGGGTGCACACAACACATGCATGATTGTGCACACACATAAACACATATGTTCATGTATGCATATACATGTAAACCCACACATGTGCCTATAAACACTGACACATATGCACAATACACACACATATACAAACAACATACATGCTCATACACATATACACGTACATGCTCACATGTAAACACACATATACATTCACCCATGTACACTATACACACACACATATAATAAAAACACACGATGCTCACATGCACATGTGCACTTTTGCCACCTGTCTGATTTCAGCCATTTCCCCAGACTCGACGCCAATGCTGCTGTAGCTGCATTCTTTCCTGACCACCTTCCTCCCTGAGCCAAGCTCCCTCCCTCCCCTGGGCCAGCTCTCAGGCTCGCTCTACCTGTGGCCAGCTCTGAGCCCTCTGGCTGGAAGCCCCCCAGAACAGAGTCTGTGACTGCCCTTTTTTACCCCAACAAATGCTCCAGGTGTGTTTGGAGCATGAATGAAAGAGTGAAAGAGGAAGGAGCTTGGGTTTATGTGCTTGCGTAAGAGTCCATCTGGAAATCTCCTTTAGAACACAGCTGTGGGGGGCTCTGAGGCGGGAGTCCCTCTCTGGAGGTGTCCCCCTGAGTAAGAGCAAACAGCAATCAGAGAGCTACTAGCTCACTCCTCCCATTCAGGAAGGGACTCCTGGCTACGCCTTGGTGCCCACTGCTCCCCCAGCAAAAGGAAGTCACTGCCCTCACCCCTGAGCAGCCCTCGTCCCAGCTGGAGAGATGTCGCCAAGGAATCCAAGCTTCTAGAGCACCCGCTGTGCTGGATGCTGAGGGGACTGCCATGTTGGCCATGACGGAACTCACATTCTCGTGGCGGAGATCAAACAGGAAGCTGAGAGGGAGAAGGAGAGTTTTCAGACCAGAGGCAAACATACGGGGTTGGAGGAGGGAAGAGATGGCAGAGGATGCAGGGAGATGATGGTACCGCGGATGGCCTTGAATACCTGCACGAGGAGCTAAGCGTGGTAGTACTGAACTGGGGAGCCACTGACGACTCCGGAAGGGGAGAGCAACACAAGCAAGAAAGACTTCAGTGCCAACAGAGCCACTGGGGCTGACTTTGCTAGCGACCAGTAGACACTTGACCTCTGCTTGTGCTCTTCTTCCTTGTCACCCGGTGAAGCCCTGTCAATGCTTCCAAATTTCACTCAGATGTCATGGTCCCTGAGAAGCCTTTGCCCTCCCAAGAAATAGTGTACCCCTCTAGGAGCAAGATGCTTCCAGCAGACATCTTAGAGCCTGGAGAGCTCCCCTGGGTCTCCTCCCCAGGCACTGGTTCTTTGGAAGGGAGAAACCTCTCTTCATTTTCTGTCTTCAGAGCCAACCAATGTTTGGTGACAGCATAGACATTCCTGATAGCAAAGATGGAGAAGAGCTCCTTAGAGAGGGTGGCATTCTACTCCCGGCCTGCAACCCAGCTGCCAGCGAGGCACCACAGGCAACAACAATTTTGCAAAGCCTGGTGCTTTGCCCTGGTGATTTTCATATTATTTCTGGAAGATAAACCCCCTTTAGTGGCACATTCTGTGTGCTGGGTCTCTGGTTAAAGAGATTTGCGTTCCTTTCTTCGATTTTCTTCTTGGCAGTTTCTCAGTATGTTGCTCCATTGTCTTCTGGTGCTGATGTGGGGTCCCGAGGGCTGCCAATCCTCTAGAAGCCCCTGGAAACTAACAACAGAGCAGAGCCATCTGCCATGTTTCTTATTTGCAGTTTCAGGGCTTTGGGAAAGCTTTCATGAATCCCAGGTGTGGGTTCAAGTATAAAATGGTAGCAACCTACTTAAGGAAGCCAGATACTCTGTGACATTCTGCCATTCACCAACACATAGGACACACCTTTGAGATGACAGGCCCTGGACAAGGCACTCCAAATACAGAGATGGGCAAGACCAAATCTCTCCCCAGAAGTTTCCAGGCTTGAGGGGAACAGTGCTATAGGGAGGCTGGGAAGCCCCAGACAGGAAACACCTACCTCTATCCAAGGGAGCAGGCAAACTTCCAGAGGAAGTGAGCTCTGAAATGGGCTTTGAAGGATGAGTAAGAGTTCATCAGGTGGGAACCTAGGGAGAGTGGGGCTAAAGAGGGAGGAGGGGGAAGAAAGGAGGAGTTAAGGGGAGGGAAGAAAGGGAGGAAAAGGGGAACAGCCTTCCAGATACACAGAGACAGTCCTGTGAGAGTCAGGGACACCGTGCAGGTGGCACCTGGCACAGGCTAACAGTGCTCTGCAAATGTCCTTTGTTATTCAAGCCAGTTCATTCATTCATTCATGTGTTCATGCCTGCCTGCCTGCCTGCCTTCCTGCAACAGCATTTGTGGAGCACTGGCGTCATTCCAGCCTCTGGGGAAGCCCTCTGGGAGCTTGCAGTCATGCCAAAGCCTCATCACACCAGTCCATGAGCAAGTGAACCTCCTGGCTGAGCAGTGACCTCAAGGGACCAATATGCTAAGCACCCTAGAGCCACTTCCACTCAAAGACTTTAGGATCAAAATTACTGGTTCTACCGAGTGCCACCTGTGTGCGGCTCTCTGCAAGACCCTTTCATGTTGCCTGACTCATCTGATCTCCATGACAGCTCTGTGGGTTGTGCACTACAATTTTCATCAAGTAGAGAAAACTTAGGTTCAGAGAGGACATGACTGCCCAAGGCCAGTGCTGGCTCTGGAACTAGGTCTTCTCACAGCCACCCACATACTGGAGAAGGCAAGACACAGGGGGTGGGCAGGGGTGGGGGCAGAGGGACAGAGGGATAGAGACCCACAGAGAGAGACCCTGGCTTGCAAATTTAAATGTGTCCGTTTGCTTTGCCAGCCCTCTCTCTCTTTGCCAATGACACCCAAGCTATTGGCTACTGGTCTGTAGAGCGTTCTTTCCTCAGTTGCTACCTTCTCCTTTCCTGAAAAACAGGGTGGGAAAAGGCCACAGAAAGCCTTTGCTCCTTGCACAGAAGACAACGTGATTTGCGATGCTTCTGGCTCCAGAGTGCTGCCACATGGCGCCTGTCCCTCCTTCCCCAGAAGTCCGGAGAAGGCGGCAAGGCCAAGGTTTGCAACTCCAGCAATTCACTGACCCTCAAGACCTTGGCTAGGAGTGTTAAAATCCTAACCAGGCCACGAGTGTACTCTGTTCCTTTTGAAGAATAGTGTTTTCTTCTTGGAAAACAAGCAGGATCAGAAAAGTTCACAAACCAAACCCAGCCTTCCAGAGCTTCGAGTGAGCCAGGGAGAAGACACCTCCAGAGCTCCCAGGCCCTGACAAATCCCTCGGGCAGTACCCCAGCTCCTCAGCTCCCCTCCTGGGGAGGCTCAATGCACTGGGTTATAGGGACAGAGGTTGCACTTAGGAAGGACAGTCACACCAGGCCCCAAGTATCAGCAGCAGCAGCTCACTGAGGTCCCTGGCATCCTGTGGAGATGTGAGCAGGGGTCTCATTGTCCCTTAGTTCTCAAAGACAGAGCAAATGATGCTTCCCTGTCACAAGTGAGCACCATTGTATGTGGCATGCCTTTGGCCCAGGCAACACAGCGCAGATCCGTGCATCCCCCGTCTGACCCTCAACATCTCAATCGTTAGTCTGTGCGGAAAGTCCTGCCTAATTAGGAGGCTCCCCACCTCCTGTTCCATTGGCATTTTGGGGAGAGTTTGTCATTAGAATGTTGGACCAGCACTCTATTAATTGCAAGAATTGTGATTCTTTTATGTATTTATTTATTTTTTGAGATGAGTCTCACTCTGTCACCAGGCTGGAGTGCAATGGCACAATCTCAGCTCACTGCAACCTCCACCTCCCGGGTTCAAGTGATTCTCCTGCCTCAGCCTCCGGAGTAGTTGGGATTACAGGCACATGCCACCATGCCCAGCTAATTTTTGTATTTTTAGTAGAGATGGAGTTTCACGATGTTGGCCAGGATGGTCTCGATCTCTTGACCTTGTGATCCACCTGCCTTGGCCTTCCAAAGTGCTGGGATTACAGGCATGAGCCACCACACCCAGCCAAGAAATGTGATTCTTAGATTGAGTTAATTGCTAGTATCTGTATGCAATGTTCCCCAAAGATATTCTACATTACAGTAAATAAACCCCCATCTGAATTCAGAGACGTAGCCATAGGTGACCATAATTATATTTAGGGAAGCCACAGTTCTCTAGGCTCCCTTCTCCAACACCCTCCCAACATATATTTCAGAACTAATCTGGCTTCCATGATGGGCAAGCTGCCATGATTATTTCCCATTCTTTCATGAAAACGGACTAAACTATCAAATTTACTGGTCAAGATCCTTGCCATTACGCTTTGCTAAAAATGTCTTGGTACAAAAAGTCAGGCACTGCAAATGGTTGTCATTGGTCTTGAGAAGAATCATCACACACTGATTGTGGGAGTGAGGATTATTGATCTAAGCTGTTAGAAAGTATTTTGGTAAAATGAGTCAAGAACCTTAAAAATGTGTAAACTTGGTTTTTCATGAAGTATATCTCCATACCGTGGCATGCTGTGCAGCCAAACAAAAAGATCTGGTCCTCTATTAAATTATTAGGAAGACACTCATGATACGTTAAGGGAAGTAAGTTAGAAGTGAGTGTGTGTGTGTGTGTGTGTGTGTAAGCATATAGGAAAAAGTCTGGAAGGAAAAATGTTAGCAGTAGTTATATGTAGTGAATGTGCCTGGTAATTTTCTTTTTCTTACCTAAATTATTTACATTGAGTAAATATTTCTTTTATAATTGGGGGCAAATCTATTTTATGGAAAAAAAGAAGAGAAAAATATAGCCTTAGCAACATGAAATAAAATTTGATCAAAAAGAATCCCAAAACAAAACACTAAAAAATGTGCATGCTTTTTCCGTTCCAAGATGGCAGAATAGGAACAGCTCCGGTCTGCAGCTCCCAGCGTGATCAACACAGAAGACAAGTGATTTCTGCATTTCCAACTGAGGTACCTGGTTCATCTCATTGGGACTGGTTGGACAGTGGGTGCAGCCCACTGAGGGTGAGCTGAAGCAGTGCGGGGCATCAGCTCACCTGGGAAGCACAAGGGGTTGGGGGATTTCCCTTTCCTAACCAAGGGAAGCCATGACAGACTGTACGTGGAAAAATGGGTCACTCCCGCCCAAATACTGGACTTTTCCCAAGGTCTTAGCAACCAGCAGACAAGCAGATTCTTTCCCGTGCCTGGCTCGGTGGGTCCTACACCCACAGAGCCTTGCTCACTGCTAGCGCAGCAGTCTGAGATCGAACTGTGAGGCAGCAGCCTGGGTTGGGAAGGGGCGTCCACCATTGCTGAGGCTTGAGTAGGTAAACAAACTGGCCAGGAAGTTCGAACTGGGCAGAGCCTACTACAGCTCAGCAAGGCCATTGCCTCTATAGACTCCACCTCTGTGAGCAGTCTGTAGCTGAAGAAAGGGCAGCAGACAGCTTCTGCAGACTTAAACGTCCCTGTCTGACAGCTCTGAAGAGAGCAGTGGTTCTCCCAGCATGGTGTTTGAGCTCTGAGAACAGACAGACTGCCTCCTCAAGTGGGTCCCTGACCCTCGTGTAGCCTAACTGGGAGACACCTTCCAGTAGGGTCCAACAGACACCTCATATAGGCGGGTGCCCCTCTGGAACTAAGCTTCCAGAAGAAGTATCAGGCAGTAATATTTGCTGTTCTGCAATATTTGCTGTTCTACAGCCTCCGCGGGTGATACCCAGGCAAACAGCGTCTGGAGTGGGCCTACAACAAACTCCAACAGACCTGCAGCTGAGGGACCTGACTGTTAGAAGGAAAACTAACAAACAGAAAGGAATAGCATCGACATCACTAAAAAGGACATCTACACCAAAACCCCATCTGTAGGTCACCAACATCAAAGACCAAAGGTAGATAAAACCACAAAGATGGGGAGAAACCAGAATAGAAAAGCGGAAAATTCTAAAAACCAGAGCACCTCTTCTCCTCCAAAGGATCACAGCTCCTCGCCAGCAATGGAACAAAGCTGGATGGAGAATGACTTTGACGAGTTGACAGAAGTAGGCTTCAGAAGGTCGGTAATAACAAACTTCTCCAAGCTGAAGGAGCATGTTCAAACCCATTGCAAGGAAGCTAAAAACCTTGAAAAAAGGTTAGACGAATGGCTAACTAGAATAAGCAGTGTAGAGAAGACCTTAAAAGACCTGATGGAGCTGAAAACCATGGCATGAGAACTTTGTGACACATGCACAAGCTTCAATAGTCAATTTGATCATCAAGTGGAAGAAAGGGTATCAGTGATTGAAGAACAAATTAATGAAATAAAGCAAGAAGATAAGGTTAGAAAAAAAAGAGTAAAAAGAAATGAACAAAGCCTCCAAGAAATATGGGACTATGTGAAAAGACCAAATCTATGTTTGATAGGTGTACCTGAAAGTGATGGGGAGAATGGAACCAAGTTGGAAAACACTCTTCAGAATATTAACCAGGAGAACTTCCCCAACCTAGCAAGGCAGGCCAACATTCAAATTCAGGAAATACAGAGAACATCACAAAGATACTCTTCAAGAAGAGCAATCCCAAGACACATAATTGTGAGATTCACCAAGGTTGAAATGAAGGAAAAAATGTTAAGGGCAGCCAGAGAGAAAGGTCGGGTTACCCACAAAGGGAAGCCCATCAGACTAACAGCAGACCTCTTGGCAGAAACCCTACAAGCCAGAAGAGAGTGGGGGCCAATACTCAACATTCTTAAAGAAAAGAATTTTCAACCCAGAATTTCATATCCAGCCAAACTAAGCTTCATAAGCGAAGGAGAAATAAAATCCTTTATAGGCAAGCAAATGCTGAGAGAGTTTGTCACCACCAGGCCTGCCTTACAAGAGCTCCTGAAAGAAGCACTAAACATGGAAAGAATCAACCAGTACCAGTCACTGCAAGAACATGCCAAATTGTAAAGACCATCAATGCTGTGAAGAAACTGCATAAATTAACAGGCAAAATACCCAGCTAGCATCACAATGACAGGATCAAATTCACACATAACAATATTAACCTTAAATGTAAACAGGCTAAATGCCCCAATTAAAAGGCACAGACGGGCAAATTGGATAAAGAGTCAAGACCCATCAGTGTGCTATATTCAGGAGACCCATCTTGCTTGCAGAGACACACATAGGCTCAAAATAAAGGGATGGAGGAAGATCTACCAAGCAAATGCAAAGCAAAAAAAAAGCAGGGGTTGCAATCCTAGTCTCTGATAAAATAGACTTTAAACCAACAAAGATCAGAAGAGACAAAGGAGGCCATTACATAATGGTAAAGGGATCAATTCAACAAGAAGAGCTAACTAGCCTAAATATATATGCACCCAATATAGGAGCACCCAGATTCATACAGCAAGTCCTTAGAGACCTACAAAGAGACTTAGACTCCCACACAATAATAATGGGAGACTTTAACACCCACTATCAATATTAGACAGATCAACGAGACAGAAGGTTAACAAGGATATCCAGGACTTGAACTCATCTCTGCACCAAGCAGACCTAATAGACATCTACAGAACTCTCCACCCCAAATCAACAGAATATAAATTCTTCTCAGCACCACATCACACTTATTCTAAAATTGACCACATAATTGGAAGTAAAGCACTCCTCAGCAAATGTAAAAGAATAGAAATCACAACAAACTGTCTCTCAGACCACAGTGCTATCAAATTAGAACTCAGGATTAAGAAACTCACTCAAAACCACACAACTACATGGAAACTGAACAACCTGCTCCTGAATGACTACTGGGTACATAACGAAATGAAGGCAGAAATAAAGATGTTCTTTGAAACCAATGAGAACAAAGACACAAAGTACTAGAATCTCTGGGACACATTTAAAGCAGTGTGTAGAGGGAAATTTATAGCACTAAATGCCCACAAGAGAAAGCAGGAAAGATCTAAAATCGACACCCTAACATCACAATTAAAAGAACTAGAGAAGCAAGAGCAAACAAATTCAAAAGCTAGCAGAAGGCAAGAAATAACTAAGATCAGAGCAGAACTGAAAGAGATAGAGACACAAAAAAACACTTCAAAAAAAATCAGTGATTCCAGGAGCTGGTTTTTTGAAAAGATGAACAAAATTGATAGACCTCTAGCAAGACTAATAAAGATGAAAAGAGAGAAGAATCAAATAGACGCAATAAAAAATGATCAAGGGGATATCACCACTGATCCCACAGAAATACAAACTACCATCAGAGAATACTATAAACACCTCTACCCAAATAAACTAGAAAAACTAGAAGAAATGGATAAATTCCTGGACACATACACCCTCCCAAGACTAAACCAGGAAGAAGTTGAATCTCTGAATAGACCAATAACAGGCTCTGAAATTGAGGCAATAATTAATACCTACCAACCAAAAAAAGTCCAGGACCAGACAGATTCACAGTCAATTCTACCAGAGGTTCAAAGAGGAGCTGGTACCATTCCTTCTGAAACTATGCCAATCAATAGAAAAAGAGGGAATCCTCCCCAACTCATTTTATGAGGCCAGCATCATCCTGATACCAAAGCCTAGCAGAGACACAACAAAAAAAGAGAATTTTAGACCAATATCCCTGATGAACATCGATGCAAAAATCCTCAATAAAATACTGGCAAACTGAATCCAGCAGCACATCAAAAAGCTTATCCACCACGATCAAGTCAGCTTCATCCTTGGGATGCAAGGCTGGTTCAACATATGCAAATCAATAAACATAATCCATCACATAAACAGAACCAATGACAAAAACCACATGATTATCTCAATAGATGCAGAAAAGGCCTTTGACAAAATTCAACAGCCCTTCATACTAAAAACTCTCAATAAACTAGGTATTGATGGCACATATCTCAAAATAATAAGAGCTATTTATGACAAACCTACAGCCAATATCGTACTGAATGGGCAAAAACTGGAAGCATTCCCTTTGAAAACTGGCACAAGACAAGGATTCCCTCTCTCACCACTCCAGGGCAATCAGGCAAGAGAAAGAAATAAAGGGTATTCAATTAGGAAATGAGGAAGTAAAATTGTCCCTCTTTGCAGATGGCATGATTGTATATTTAGAAAACCCCAACGTCTCAGCCCAAAATCTCCTTAAACTGGTGAGACTTCAGCAAAGTCTCAGGATACAAAATCAATGTGCAAAAGTCACAAGCATTCCTATACACCAATAACAGACAAACAGAGAGCCAAATCATGAGTGAACTCCCATTCACAATTGCTACAAAGAGAATAAAATACCTAGGAATCCAACTTACAAGGGATGTGAAGGAACTCTTCAAGGAGAACTACAAACCACTGCTCAACAAAATAAAAGAGGATACAAACAAATGGAAGAACATTCCATGCTCATGGATAGGAAGAATCAATATAGTGAAAATGGCCATACTGCCCAAGATAATTTATAGATTCAATGCCATCCCCATCAAGCTACCAATGACTTTCTTCACAGAATTGGAAAAAACTACTTTAAAGTTCATATGGAACCAAAAAAGAGCCCGCATTGCCAAGACAATCCTAAGCCAAAAGAACAAAGCTAGAGGCATCACATTACCTGACTTCAAACTATACTACAAGGCTACAGTAACCAAAACAGTATGTTACTGGTACCAAAACAGATATATAGATCAATGGAACAGAACAGAGGCCTCAGAAATAACATCATACATCTACAACCATATGATCTTTGACAAACCTGACAAAAACAAGAAATGGGGAAAGGATTCCCTTTTTTAAAATGGTGCTGGGAAAACTGGCTAGCCATATGTAGAAAGCTAAAACTGGATCCCTTCCTTACACCTTATACAAAAATTAATTCAAGATGGATTAAAGACTTAAATGTTAGACCTAAAACCATAAAAACCCTAGAAGAAAACCTAGGCAATACAATTCAGGACATAGGCATGGGCAAGGACTTGATGACTAAAACACCAAAAGTAATGGCAACAAAAGCCGAAATAGACAAATGGGATCTAATTAAACTAAAGAGCTTCTGCACAGCAAAAGAAACTACCATCAGAGTGAACAGGTAACCTACAGAATGGGAGAAAATTTTTGCAATCTACCTATCTGACAAAGGGCTAATATCTAGAATCTACAAAGAACTCAAACAAATTTACAAGAAAAAAATGAACAACCCCATCAAAAAGTGGGCAAAGGATATGAACAGACACTTCTCAAAAGAAGACATTTATGCAGCCAACAGACACATGAAAAAATGCTCATCATCACTGGTCATCAGAGAAATGCAAATCAAAACCACAATGAGATACCATCTCACGCCAGTTAGAATGGTGATCATTAAAAAGTCAGGAAACAACAGATGCTGGAGAGGATGTGGAGAAATAGGAATGCTTTTACACTGTTGCTGGGAGTGTAGACTAGTTCAACCATTGTGGAAGATAGTGTGGCGATTCCTTAAGGATCTAGAACTAGAAATACCATTTGACCCAGCCATCCCATTACTGGGTATATACCCAAAGGATTATAAATCATGCTGCTATAAAGACACATGCACATGTATGTTTATTGAGGCACTATTCACAATAGCAAAGACTTGGAACCAACCCAAATGTCCATCAATGATAGACTGGATTAAGAAAATGTGGCACATGGAATACTATGCAGCCATAAAAAAGGATGAGCTCATGTCCTTTGCAGGGACGTGGATGAAGCTGGAAACCATTATTCTGAGCAAACTATCGCAAGGACAGAAAACCAAACACCACATGTTCTCACTCATAGGTGGGAATTGAACAATTAGAACACTTGGACACAGGGTGGGGAACATCACACACTGGGGCCTGTCATGGGGTGGGGGGCTGGGGGAGGGATAGCATTAGGAGATATACCTAATGTAAATGATGAGTTGATGGGTGCAGCAAACCAACATGGCAGATATATAGCTATGTATCAAACCTGCACGTTGTGCACATGTACCCTGGAACTTAAAGTATAATAAAAAAAATTTTTTTTAAATGTGTATGCCTTTGACCTAGTGGTTTCACTTGGAATCAGTCCTAAGGAAACAATCTGAAAGGCAAACAAAGTTTAATGGCACAAAAATGTGAATTGCAGCAGTATTAATATTAATAAACTTGCCAACAACCTCAATGGCCAACCAAAGGGATCATGTATGGCCCAGCCACAGGATGGGATATTGTATGCCATTTTGGAGGTTTTTGAAGAATTTCTATTAACGTGAAAAATATGCCTATGTCATAATACTCAATGAAAAGCGAGATAAAAATACTCAAATTTGCCTTAAGAATGGAGACCCATTTAAAAAATCACACAATCAACTTGATGAAGCAAATTAAATCCCTAGACAGTTGAAAACAGACCCCTCAGTGTCCAAGATTCCTTTCAAAATGACTGCAGCAAATTCTGCCAGAGCCTGAAGTTCCTGCCATGTCTTTAACGGGCTCACAACTGTTGGTTCCATTATAGGCGAAGCTGGGTGTGACTGCATGTTTGTGCAGTGAACAAACTCCCCTTCCAGCATGTCCACAATGCAGTTGTCAGTGGATAATAGAAAAAGCTTCCTCCGTGCCCTTGGGCAGCGCTCCAAATCCCAAACACCTCTTTGTCAAAACAGCAACATCATCCTGCATTCTTCACTACTGAATGAAGTTTAGATGCTGAAAATGGACAGTTGTACCCAATTGTACGAGAGTCGCCCCACCCAATTACGTTGCCCTCTTCAGTCTGAGACACCAGGCACATTCTCTCAGGGTTGGGGGGAGTTCCTCTCCCTGGTCCCCGATCCCCAGAGGACAGACTTTCCAGGCCTCTGCCTGCTCCAGCTCTCACATCACCTCCCATGCCTCTGCGCGTGGGGTGGCACCATCCAGCACCCTGGAACTTATGGACAGCTCCAAACACGAAGGCTTTCTAGGCCTGTGTGGTTGGCAGGTGCTTTTCCTATTTACTGCCTTTTATACTTTGGCCCTGAAGAGACATCTGGTGGGTTTGGCTTTGGCTTTGAAAAGAATTTGACAGTGACTGCACCTTGCTTTTACTTCATTCTTCCTTTTTGTTCGTAAAAGTGATACATACTTTTAAAAGTCTGTAAGGTAGAAAATGGAAGCCATTTCTCAACTCTCCCAATCTCACCTCCCAGAGCATGATGTAGTCCTTTCAGGAATTCATTCCTATTCTTTTTTGAAAAATTGCTTAATTCTGATTGCAGAAGTGGTACACGTTTGTCTTAGATAATAGAGACACACAAAAATACATAAAAGTCAGCTCTAATCCTTATGCCCAAAGGTGTCCCCTTGTTCATGTAGTATCTTGATATCTATTTTCTAGCGTTTGTTCTATGCATACATGCCTGAATTATTGCAAAATTAGAATCACAGTATAATTCTAAGTTCTAAAGTGTCTTTTTTTTTTTTTTTTTTTTTAGTCAGAGTCTCGCTCTGTTGCCAGGCTGGAGTGCAGTGGTGCAATCTTGGCTTACTGCAATCTCTGCCTCCCGGGTTCAAGCCATTCTCCTGACTCAGCCTCCCAAGTAGCTGGGATTACAGGCGCACCACCACACCCAGCTAATTTTTGTATTTTTAGTAGAGACGGAGTTTCACTATGTTGGCCAGAATGGTCTCGATCTCCTGACCTCGTGATCCGCCCACCTTGGCCTCCCAAAGTGCTGGGATTATAGGCGTGAGCCACCACGCCCGGCCTAAAGTGTCTTTTTAACGTAATAGTATGTCATGACCATATTACAATGCCATTAAATATTCTTTTTCAACAGGTGTATTGACAAATAATTGATATAGAGAACAACTGCGCGGTACTTAATGTACACAATTGGGTGAGTCTGGACATACACATACACCCGTGATACTTTCACCAGAATCAAGGTAATAAACATATCCATCATCTCCAAAAATCTCATCCTTTTTTTGTTTTGTTTTTTGGTGTTTTTTGTTTGGTTGGTTTTGGTGATAAGAATACTTAACATGAGATCTTTCCCCCCTTAGCAAATTTGTAAGTGCATGCATTGTTAATTATAAAAATATGAGCGCTATGTTGTACAGCAGGTCTCTAGAACCTATTAGCCTTGTATAACTGTAACTTTATACCCACTGAACAGCTCGTTTCTCCCTACCCATCTCCTTGCAATTACCATTCTATTTGCTGCTTATATCAGTCAACTATTTTAGATACCTTATGGAAGTGGAATCATGCAGTATTTGTCCTTCTGTGGCTGACTTATTTCACTTAGCATAATGTCTTCCAGGTCCATCCATGTTGTTGCAAATGATACAATTTCCTTCTTTTTTAAAGCTGCATACTATTCCATTGTATGTATATACCACGTTTTCTTTATTCATTTGTCAATGGACATTAAGGTTGTTTCCACCTCTTGGCTATTGTGCATAATGCTGCAGTGAATATGGATGTGCAAATATCTCTTTGAGATTCTGCTTTGAATTATTGTAGATATACGCCCAGAAGCAGGATTGCCGGATCATAAGGTAGTTCTATTTTTAATTTTTTGAGGAACCTCCATACTGGTTCCATAGCAACTGCACCATCTTACATTCTCACCAATGGTGCATAAGGGCTCCAATTTCTCTGCATTCCTCAGCAATACTTGTTTTCTGTTCTTTTGACAGCAGCCATGCTAATGGGTGTGATGCGATATCTCATTGTGATTTAATTTCCATTTCTCTAATCGTCAGTGATGTTGAGCATCTTTTCAGATACTCCTTGGCCATTTTTGAGACTTTTAACACATATTGCCAAACCTTCCTCCAGAAATATTGGGCCAGTTGAAATTCCCACCAAGAATGTGAGGACGATTCTTCTTGCTTCTAGTCAACATCGTGTGTCTGTCAAGTTTTTAACTTTCTGCAAATAATATCGATGAAATATTAAGCAAGCTGTTCACATTTGCCTTGTAACAGTAGCAGCTGGACACTATCTTTGAAGATAAAATGTCTCTGAGCCGGACGTTGCTGACCTCAATTTTCTTCTATGACCAGTGACGCTGGAATCCTAGTCTTTGTTTTGGAGAGCTTTCAGTATCCCTTTCCTGTTTTAAACACTTGTATTGCTCCTGAGTTTTATCATTAAGATTTAAACGGCCGTTGAATTTGGGGCATTTTGGGCATTCACATCAAAGATTGCTCCAGAAAGAAGCCCTTGGGTTTGAGTGACAGGCTTAAGAAAACCTTGCCTTGTTATTCATGGGTCTCTACTATGGGGTCCATTGTCTTACGCTGCTGTTCTTGCCAATTCTTCCATAATACAGTAAAAATCAAAGCCTTAAGTAATAGGAGGTTATTTGCAAATGTTATTCTTTTTTTTTTTTTAGTAGCGCGATTCCTTGTTAACAAATGGAATATATTGAAAACTCTTTTGAGAATCCTCATGAGTCGGCAGAGGCTGGACAGTCTGTTCCCAGCCACCAGTGGTGACAAGGTGAAAGCCAGAAAATGGCTCTGTGTCAGCTACTAATGTTTCTCCCAAGGAGCCTCTTTTTAAAATTAGGGTTTCACACATTTCCCAAGTGTGTGTTCATGTGAGCTGAAAAGTTATGACCGCTTTTCAGTCCAGCAATTCACTAGGCATTTCCTCCATGTTCACTTCATGGATGAAGTGAATGCAGCCACTTTCAAAATGTAGCTGAGGACCAGACTTCCCTGACAGGTGTTTCCAGAAGCAGCAGGTTTGGAGCCTGCAAGATCCCCTGGGATTCTTAAAACCATCTAACGACTTGGTAAGAGGCCCAAATGTCACGTTATCAGCAAACCAATCATGTAATTATTTCTGCCCTCACTCATCATGAAAATGTATGTGAACCACAGCCCAGCGTTGTGGCATGTTCCTGTCATCCCAGCTACTCAGGAGGCTGAGGCAGGAGGACTGCTTGAGTCCAGGAATTTGAGGCTAGAGTGAGCTATGATTGCACCTGTGAATATTGCCACTGTATTCCAGCCTGGGCAACAGGCTCTTGTTGTTGTTTTGTTTTGTTTTGTTTTGTTTTTGTTTTTTTTGTTTTGAGACAAGGTCTCACCCTATAACCCAGGCTGGAGTGCAGTGGTACTATCTTGGCTCATTGCAACCTCCACCTCCTGGGTTCAAGCAATTCTCCACCTCAGCCTCCCAAGTAGCTGTGATTAACAGGCACCCACCACCACGGCCGGCTAATTTTTGTATTTTTAGTAGAGAGGGGGTTTTGCCATGTTGGCCAGGCTGGTCGCAATCTCCTTTTTCATAAAAAAAAGCATGGGCAGGGGGCAGCATGACCTTTGGTGGAAAGACAAAGGCAGCCCCAGGCAACCTGGTGGGGATGGTGGGAGGAGGGAGAGAAGGCGGGGAGACAGGGAAATCAAAACACTGACCTCCGCTTCCTCCTTCTTTCTAATCCACTGTGGTTCCCCATTGTCCAGACCCAACTGAAAGCCAGTGGGTGAGCGGTTGGTGTTGTCTACACAGTTCAGCCTTCCAGGACAGAGAGTAGAGTGGGAAAGGACGTAGGGTAGATCTGGAGGACAAATGAAGACGTCTGGCACGTCAGAGTAAACGGAAAATAAGAATGTGTAAATGCAGTGAAGCCGGGGATTAGTGACAGCATGTAAAATGTGTTCTATAAGGTATTCTGTAGCTGCTAGAGTGAGTTCAGATTTGGGGTATGTGCTTCCTACCAATTAGCACAGAGAGGGAAATCTGCTTGGAAGCAGATCCGTGGTGTCCATTAGGTAAAAGGAAGCTCAGGAGGAGCCCGGCTGCTGAAGGACGAGGCATGCTCTATGTGGAACTTGTTTCAGTCATGCTGTGGGACAGCAAAAGGAAATTGGTTAAAGAATTGGCAGCTACTCTCTGCCAGCTCAGGATTTATAAAGCTTCCCTCCCTATACTCACCTGGTGGATTGCTGCTGTCTTTAAAAGTTCTCTTGAGGCCGAGCACAATGGCTCATGCCTATAATCCCAGCACTTTGGGAAGCTAAACTGGGAGGCTTGCTTGAGCCCAGGAGTTCAAGGCCAACCTGGTCAACATAGCAAGACCCTGACTCCCTTAAAAAAATTTTTTTTAATTGTAGTTTGTTTTTGCTTATGTTTTTTAAAATATAGAGATGAGGTCTTTCTATGTTGCCCAGGCTGGTCTTGAACTCCTGGGCTCAAGCAATCCCTCCACCTCGGCCTCCCAAAGTACTGGGATTACAGGCATGAGCCACAATGCCCGGCCAAAAAAATTCTTTTTTTAATTAGCCAGGAGTGGTGGCACACACCTGTAGTCCCATCTACTTGGGAGGCTGAGGCAGATGATCTCTTGTGTCCAGAAGTTTGAGGTAACAGAGCCTGGGCAACAGAGCAAGACCTTGCCTCTTAAAAAATAATAATAATAATGCCGAGCACGGTGGCTCACACCTGTAATCCCAGCACTTTGGGAGGCCGAGGCAGGCAGATCACAAGGTCAAGAGTCTCAGACTAGCCTGGTCAATATGGTGAAACCCTGTCTCTACTAAAAAATATAAAAATTAGCCGGGTGTGGTGGCAGGCACCTGTAGTCCCAGCTACTCGGGAGGCTGAGGCAGGAGAATTGCTGGAACCCAGGAGGCAGAGGGTGCAGTGAGCTGAGATCACGCCACTGCACTCCAGCCTGGGAGACAGAGCGAGACTCCATCTCAAAAAAAAAAAATATTGCCAGGCACAGTGGCTCACGCCTGTAATCCCAGCACTTTGGGAGGTCAAGGCGGGTGGATCACCTGAGGTCAGGAGTTCGAGACCAGTCTGGCCAACATGGTAAAACCCCATTTCTACTAAAATAAAAAAGTTAGCTGGGTGTGGTGGCGGGCACCTGTAATCCCAGCTACTCAGGAGGCTGAGGCAGGAGAATCACTTGAACCCGGGAGGCAGAGGTTGCAGTGAGCCGAGATTGCAACACTGCACTCCAGCCTGGGGAAAAAAAAATTATCTTGATTCTCGATATGGCAAAATCACTGAATGCACAGGAAGATGGCTCAGTCCTGGGGTCAGACCCCTGCTGTAACTGTTAATTCCCTGTGACCTATTGGAATGGACTCAATCACCCTATGCCTTAGTTTCTCAGTCTGTAAAATGGGTATCATGGCCGGATGCAGTGGCTCACGCCTGTAATCCCAGTACTTTGGGAGGCTGGAGCGGGCGGATCACCTGACGTCAGGAGTTCGAGACCAGCCTGGCCAACGTGGTGAAACCCTGTGTCTATTAAAAGTACAAAAATTAGCCAGATGTGGTAGCATACACCTGTATTTCCAGCTACTCAGGAGGCGAGGTAGGAGAATTGCTTGAACCCAGGAGGCAGAGGTTGCGGTGACCCGAGATTATGCCATTGCACTACAGCCAGGGTGACAGAGTGAGAGTCCATCTCGAAAAAAAAAAAAAAAGGAATCATTAGGCCGGATGAGGTGGCTCCCACCTGTAATCCTAGCACTTTGGGAGGCCAAGGCAGGCAGATTACCTGAGGCCGGGAGTTTGAGACCAGCCTGGTCAATGTGGTGAAACCCCATCTCTACTAAAAATACAAAAATTAGCTGGGCGTGGTGGTGGGTGCCTGTAATCCCAGCTACTCGGGAGACTGAGGCAGGCGAATTGCTTGAACATGGGAGGCAGAGGTTGCAGTGAGCTAAGATCCTGCCATTGCATGCCAGCCTGGGCAACAGAGCAAGACTCCATCTCAAAAAAAAGCGGGAGCGGAATTATTAAAATCCATACCTCATATGATTGTTGTGAAGATGAATTGAAATTATATGTGGCAAGGGCTGGAGCAGTTCCTGGTGCATGGTGCTTACTAAAGGTCTACGTTGACTGCGATGATGACGTAAGAATTGAGAAGCCCTTTGGCATGATCTCATTACATTTGCTCATTTTTAGAGGAAGGGAAGGAGGCCCAGAGAGGGGTGTGACCTATCCCAAACCACATGGTCAGAAAAAAGGCACAGTCAAGAAAAGAACCCAGCTTCCAGTCTGAACACACAACAGAGCTTCTCAGCAGTGGCACTCATGTTTGTATTTTGCCTAGAAAGTTCCCTGGGCAGCCCCATTGGATTGCAGACACAGGAGGAGCAACGACCTCAGAAGCTGGTTCGTGCTATGCGTGCAGTGGCCATTCAGTAAATGCTCTTGAGTGAATTTGTAAAACTTAGATACCATTGCCTGGCGGACCAGGAGCTCTTTGACGGCAAAGCCTGTGCCTGATTCTTCTTTGTTTCTCTAGTGCCTGGCATAGGAGACTGGCATAAATTAAGTGCTTAATAAATATTTTATATGTATTAATAATTAACATCTGAGGCTACTTATAAATAACTCTGTGGGAAAAGCCCAGTTGGGATTATGGCTTATATCAGAGGTTAAATTCTCAGCACACTTACAAACAGCTATGTCAAAACATGGCTGCAATCCACCCAAGACGTTCTTTATAATGACATAATAGTGTAAATGCCATTTAGGGTGACATGTGAACTGATCCCAGAGGTACAAATTATCCTTTGCTCATTCTGCCAGTTTATCCAAGGAAAATCAAGCCCTGGTTGTTACGCATTTTATTTTAAATAAATTCCACTTTCCATCTGCAGTGGGTGAAATTGTGTTCTCCCAAATCGTATGTCAAGTCCTAATCCCTGGTACCTGTGAATGTGACCTTATTTGGAAATAGGGTCTTTGCAGATGTCATCAAGTTAAGATGTCCAGTGACTGATATCCTTCCAAGGGGAGGAAACAGATGTAGACACAGACACAGAGGGAGAAAATCACCCGAGGACAAAGGAGAGGCTGGGAATAACCAGGACGGACGGCAACCATCAGAAGTTTGGTAGAGACCAGAGAGGGGCCTCCCCACTGAAGCCTTTCAAGAGAGCATGGCCCTGCTGACACCTTGATTTCAGATTTCTGGCTTCCAGAATTCTCTCTAGAGAGAATAAATTTCTGTCTTTTTTTTTTTTCTGTGACAGAGTCTCACTCTGTCGCCCAGGCCGGAGGGCAGTGGCGCAATCTCGGCTCACTGCAGCCTCCGCCTCCCGGGTTCAAGCAATTCTCCTGCCTCAGCCTCCTGAGTAGCTGGGACTATGGGAGCACACCACCACGCCCAGCTAATTTTTGTATTTTTAGTAGAGACGGGGTTTCACCATGTTGGCTAGGATGGTCTCAATCTCCTGACCTCGTGATCCGCCCCCCTCAGCCTCCCAAAGTGCTGGGATTACAGGTGTGAGCCACCACACCTGGCCAATATTTCTGTCGTTTTTAAGCTACCCAGTTTGTGGTGATTTGTTATGGCAGCCCCAGAAAATGAATACACTGTCCCTGTCATACTTGATCTTGCATTTCACGTCCATTTCTGCTGCAGGGAAAACTCTGGATAGGTGAGATGGGAAGTTACACCAACACCGGCAACCACATACGGGGCTCCTGCCATGTGCCAGGCTCTGAATCGGATGTTTACATAATTTATCTCATTGGCTCCTGTCAATAATCCTATGAGCTAAGGCTCACTATATCCTAAGGCTCACTGTATCCTAAGGCTCACTATATCCTAAGGCTCACTGATTTGTCCAGCACATATTCATCGAACACCCACCACTGTGACTGTCTTAGCATGGAATCCCCCCAAAGCAGAAGCAGACAAGGAACATCTTGGGTGCAGGTGGTTTATGTAGGAGGCGATCCCAGGAAGCAGGAGTGGTGGGTATAGGCAGGTGACTGTGAGCATCTAGGGCTTTGTTATGCTGGGAGCTCTGAGAAGTGTCCAGAATACATCCCAGAACTGTCTTTCCAAAGAGCAGGAGCCCACGGCATTTACCCACCAGCTCCTGCCCCCACCAATGACATCTGCTTGTGGGGTTCCCCACCACCACCTATCTCCTCACACTTCAGGACTCTATTTCAGTGCAGTGTTGGAGAAGGCTCAGGAGCAGAACGCGGAAAGTTGTGCTGCCCGTGCTGAAGGTGTTTGCTGTTGGTAGGAGGGGAGTCTGAGCTTGCACCCGACCATTCACCACATCTGCTGCTAAAATCAGAGATGGGTCAGAGAGATTTGGTGGGGATGGGACTGGCTACATGATCCTCAGGGCCCAGTGCAAAATGAAAACGCAGGGCCTGTTGTGCAAAATTATTAAGAATTTCAAGATGTCAGCTGCAGAGCTGAAGAGCACAGGGCTCTTCTAAGGGTAGGGTCCTGTGCAGCTGCACAGATTGCAACTCACAAAGCCCTGGGTGCGAGCTCAGGGGCGTCTGCTCTAAGCACGTTCCATGTGCCAAGCATCATGTGGAATGCTTTACACACAAAATAAATGGTAGTTATTTGTACCGTGCCTTATAACAATCACACTAATTAGTCCACTTCAGGGGGAATGAATTTAGACAAATGCATATTACTTCCTCGCTGAGGAGTCCCTAAATCCATACTCGGACTACCACTCCACAGCTGAGAACTACCTAGAGCCTAAACCAGACAACTTTCAATCTTGCGCAAAGAAGTTTAGCCAGATTTGAGTGCTGCATAAACACGTTGTTATGGTTTTCCTGATTACCATCTCTAACAGCAGAGCCGCACAAATCTCTAGCTTGGCTGATACTTAACATGAACACAGGTTCCCCTGCCTTACTCAGTATAATTCTGCCAAAATGCCAGATATGTTATAATTATTTTCTTTCATCAAGAAACCATTCATATGAAATTTGAAAATGATTTGTCGGATCCCTGGGCATACACTTTTATAGCTTTAAGAACAGTAATTTCTACAGTCCCAGAGAACTGCAGACCTGTCCCTGATCCAGCTTCCTGGTACTTGAATTACTTGGCTCTAAGATGGGCCCACCCACAAGTTCCAAAGACAAGCAGGAAGATGGCCCAATGCTTGCTAAGGGAGGCCAGCAGACCCTGTGAAAACCAAATGCTGCATGTGAACCTGAATTGGATACTGGGCTGAGAAAGAAGTCCACAAAAGACATTTTGGGACAATTGGGGATGTTTGAATATGGTCCGAGGATTAGCCAGAGGCTCTGCAGACTATCTATAATGAAGGAACAGTTTTTGTTTTTGTTTTCTAGTGTGTCTCAGAGTGATGCTTTTGTAAAACGTAAGAATAGTGACTTATTAGGAAAGTGGAAAAATACAAAAAATGCCAGCCCAGATTTTTTATTATTAGATTTAACAGATCTAAAAGTACTCTGTCAGATTGCTATAAAAGTTTCTAAAAGCTTGCTCTCAGTTTTAGAATTCAGCTTGTTGTTGACCTGTAAAAAATAGTCCACAGGTTGGCCGCAGTATGCTGACCACGCACTGAACATTACTGAATTTACAACCCTGGCATTAATACATATTGTTAATTTTCATAGTCGTGGCTAAAGATATTAGAGTTTTGTAAAAGGTCTTTCTTCTTAAGAGACAAAAATGCTGAAGTGTTAAGGAGTGAAACACCAAGATGTCTGCAACTTACCTTTAGATGGTTCAGGAAAAAAAGTATCTACGTATATACAGTGAAAAAAAAAAAACAGCTAATGACACTGTGATGAATATGAAAAAATGGTTCACATAGGTGGTGGGCCTGTGAGTGAGCATGCATTGCACTCTTCAAATCAACTTTTCTTTCATCTTGAAATGAACAGTCAATTCCCTGACTTCAGTGAGTCTGTCCTCCCAGGGGACCTCTGTACTTAAAAAACAAAAAAACAAACAAAAACCATCCATGCTCTTCCCTGAAAAATCTACAAATAAGGGCCCCTGTGTGTCAGGTCAACTGGCCAGCCACTGCTTTATTTCTTCCTGGCACAAATTAGATGTGAGAACAAGCCTCCAGAGATTCCAGAGATGCACAGGCCAGGGGGCCAGGTGCCCGCACCTGTCTACAGCCCAGATAGCAGTAGGAGGCAAAACAGCAGAGCCAGGGAAAATCTGGGAAGCCCAGAGACCTGCAGTTTCAACCTCAGCTCCAGCCTACCTGCGGGAGTGACCCAGACTCACAGCCTCCTTGGCTTCTTCTGTGAAATGCAAGGGCAACTCCAACCAACATTAAATAATGATGCTTTCCAGAGGCAAGTAAAGGCACGATGAATGGTATCTAATCAACCCTGACATGGGCTCCCCTGGCCAGCTGACCAGATAAACAGGGGCCCTAATTGTAGATACTTAGGGAAAAGCATGGACACTTTTTTTTAAGTAGAGAGTCCCCTGGGGAAGACAGACTCACTGCAGTCAGCTCTGTTATTAGGGTATTTTGCAGGTGCCAAAACTGCAGATGATATCAGGACCTTTTTTTTCTTTCAAAAAAGTTTTTATAGTAGTAAACATAAAATTTACCATCGTTTTACCATCATAAGCATTTAAGTGTACAGTTCAGTGGCATGAAGGACATTCACCATTTGTGCAACCGCCATCACCATCTACCATCCATCTCCTGTTTTTTTGTTTCTTTGGATTTTTTTTGAGATGGAGTCTCACTCTGTTGCCCAGCCTGGAGTGCAGGGGCATGATCTTGGCTGACTGCAACCTTCACCTCCCCTGTTGAAGCAATTCTCCTGCCTCAGTCTCCCAAGTAGTTGAGACTACAGGTGTGCACCACCACTCCCGGCTAATTTTTTTTTTTTTTTTTTTTTTAGTAGAGACGGGGTTTCACCATGTTGGCCAGGCTGGTCTGGAACTCCTGGCCTCAAGCGATCCACCCACCTCAGCCTCCCAAAGTGCTGGGATAACAGGCATGAGCCACCACGCCTGGCCTCACCTCCTGAACTTTTTCATCTTTCCAAGCTGAAACTCTGTACCAATTAAACAATAACCAATAACTCCTCATTGCCCCCTCCTAGCCCCTGGCAAACGCCATTCTACTCTTACATTACTTCAGACTCAGTTTCTTCTTTCACTTAGTAAAAGAGGGTCCACTGCTGACTAACGGGACTGTTTCTATATGTGGAGGCCTTCTTGCCAACATGGGATTGAGTTTATTGCAGAGATCAGTAATAGGAAATGGGATTGTTCAAAGAAACGAGATGGAGACACGACTGGATGAGGGTTTCACACTGGGTGTCCCATCCACAGGCCTCAGCAGCCCTGCCAGAGATCTGCCCAATTCTTTTACATCAAGAAGTTGATCTTGCGAGCCATTTCCATGCTATAGATCCGCTGGCACCTCTCATAGCTTTCCCTCTGCCGCCGGTGGCATGGCTTCTCACAATACCACCGACGCCTAATGTCCTCAATGAGCCCATCCATAGTTAGGATTCTGTTTAGGGTCCTGTGTGCGCTTTCCATATTCCCTTCCTGTGCCATCACAGTCCTGGCGATGAACTTCAGATGTCTGGCCATGACCTTGGATTTAAGTCTTCACTCTGTAGAGCCTGACGCGCTCAGTACCTAGCAGACCCCGATATCAGGAGCTTTTGACCATAAAGCTAATTCTGGTTGGAGCCGAATCGTTTCCTATGATAATGGAGCTCTTTCCTCCGTGTGCAGCAGCTCCCGGGAGGCTGCCATTCCATCTCTGTCCCATGCTTGGTCATGCTCAGCAGTCATCCCATCGTGGCCTCACTACTGGCCCCACTGAGTCAGTAGCCTGCATGACTCCAGCCTCAGTTACCATTGCTGATGTGTCTGAGGTCTGCATGTCACGGGCCTGCCCTGCTGCAGCATAGGAAAATTAACATTCCATGGGTGGACTCAGCACTGTACATGCAAGGCGGTGGCCTAGTGAGAGGCCAGGGGACTTCTTAGACTCATGTTGGTTCCTATGTGACTCCATGGGCTGATAATGAAGACTGCTTGGCTTTACCACTTTGTGTTCTATGGTGCAAGGATGCGACCTTTTTAATCTAAATGAATGTAATCAGAACCAGCTATACAGTTTGTGGGGCCCGGTGCAAAACGAAGATGCAAAGCCCCTTGTTCAAAATTATTAAGTCTGGGCCCAGTGGCTCACGCCTGCAATCTCAACACATTGGGAGGCCGAGGTAGGAGGATCACTTGAGGCCAGGAGTTCAAGAGCAGCCTGGGCAACATAGCAAGACCTCATCTCTACAAAAAATTAAAAATTTCATAAAACATTTTTAAGATGGTGACAGCAGAGCCAAGTTCTCCCTTTTGAGCATAGGGTCACATGCCCGGGAAGCCAGGCTCAGTACCTAATCTTTCTGGGAGTTTCACCTTTCCCACAGATAACTGTGGAATCTTAATCCCTACCTCACAGTATTATGAGGCTTAAATGAGATAATACTTGAGCTAATGCAGTTTCCCTGGGATGCTCTCTCCTTGGAGATAGTGACCAGTTGGGGTTAATCTCTGTACCCAGGGTCCAGCCTGGGCCAGGAACGGCGCAGACCTTCCTTCAATGTTTGTTGAGTAGTAGTTGCGTGGTATGTTTGCTGATTTCTTCTAGATGTTACAATACAGATTCACTTGTGTCTGTAGATCAACATGTTTGCTTTTGTTTTCCTAGGACTGTAGTCACTGTTTTTCAAAGGACTCAGGCAGTGAGAGTGTGTGTGTGTGTGTGTGTATGTGTGTGTGTGTATTTAATTAAAAAATAAAAGTGATGGGCTTAAACCCAAATGCCAATTAAATCCTGAAACGGACAGCTTCAACCACTCCAGTTTTGCACCCCTTACTGCGTATGTTGGGCATGAGCACAGAGTTTTGCTCTGTCACCAGGTTGGAATGCAGTGGCGTGATCTTGTCTCACTGCAGCCTCCGCCTCCCTGGTTCAAGCGATTCTGCTGCCTCAGCCTCCCGAGTAGCTGGGATTACAGGCATGCACCACCACGCCCAGCTAATTTTTGTATTTTTTTAGTAGAGATGGGGTTTCACCATGTTGGCCAGGATGGTCTCCATCTCCTGACCTCGTGATCCGCCCGCCTCTGTCTCCCAAAGTGCTGGGATTACAGGCGTGAGCCACCTTGCCCGGCCGAGCCTAGGATTTTCAATGCATAGTTGGAAAGGGCCATGGCATCTATAAAAGCAATATGTATTCACTGATTAGAATTAATTATGAATCACATAGTGATTATATTATAGCCAAAGAGAGCACTGTTATTCTATAAAACATTGCAACAAAATTCCCACATCCACTGAGGACAGCAACTGAGAGCTTCAGATAATTGTGGTTCTGAAGTGAGCTGAACCCTGAATAACAGAGATAGGTGAGTAACAATACAGTTAAGTCCAACTCCCAGTAACTCTCGCTGCACAGACCCTTGAAATACTCAAGTGCACACAACTAGTCCATTTTATTGCACAAAACAGTTCCGATAAAAGGACCCACCATTATCTAGGGCCACTATCTTTTTTTTCTACAACCATTGGTTCCTGGAAATGAAATAGGAAAGATAGGAAACTGAGAAATAAGAACCTCGGTTAGAGGTCTTTGATTGTAGCGGGGGAGGCAGGCTGTGATGCAGCCGCAGGCCGGTCCCACGGGCCTTTTTCAGCCCCTGGGTTCCTACAGACATCAGAAGTGCTCCTGAGGAGGTATAAAGTAGGGAAGGAATTATGCCATCCTGTTTAAAGGCTGCCAGACGGAAGAAAATAAGTGCCTTACAAACTCAACGCTCCACACTGGGGCTGTGGATCTCTCTTTTCTTTCATTACTTTTTTTTTTTTTTTTTTTGATGGAGTTTCACTCTTGTTGCCCAGGCTGGAGTGCAATGGCGCGATCTTGGCTCACTGCAACCTCCGCCTCCCGGGTTCAAGCGATTCTCCTACCTCAGGCTCCCCAGTAGCTGGAAATACAGGCACGTGCACCACGCCTGGCTAATTTTTAGTATTTTTAGTTTCACCGTGTTGATCAGGCTGGTCTCAAACTCCCGACCTCAGGTGATCTGCCCACCTTGGCCTCCCAAAGTGTTGGGATTACAGGCATGAGCCACTGTGCCAGTCCAAGGGTTCCCATTTCTCCACATCCTCCTCAATACACGTTTTTTTCTCTTTTGTTGATAAAAGACATCCCGGTGGACATGAAGTAGTAACTTATCGTGGTTTTGATTTGCATGTCTCTAATGACCAGTGAGGCCAACCATCTTTTCATGTGCTTACTGGCCGTTGGCCATTTGTCTACCTTCCTTGGAGAAAGCCTATTGAGTCTTTGGCCATTTTTGAATTGGGTTTTTTGTTTGCAACATCTTTAAAAAAATAGTATGAAATAATTCACATGTTGGGGGCAAATGAGCTCCATATTTTAAAATGCAGGTAAAGTGAAGTGAGAAATACTTCTCAGCTCTCAGGATGCCTTGCTTTTAATGTCTTCAAAACAAATAATATATTAATAATACTTTCTCGGCCGGGCACAGTGGCTCACGCCGGTAATCCCAGCACTTTGGGAGGCCAAGGCAGGCGGATCACAAGGTCAGGAGATAGAGACCATCCTGGCTAACACGGTGAAACCCTGTCTGTACTAAAAATACAAAAAAAAATTAGCCGGGCATGGTGGCGGGCGCCTGTAGTCCCAACTACTCGGGAGGCGGAGGCAGGAGAATGGCTTGAACCCAGGGGGCGAAGCTTGCAGTGAGCAGAGATCGCGCCACTGCACGCCAGCCGGTGACAGACTGAGACTCCGTCTCAATAATAATGATACTTTCTCTTTTTTTTTTTTTTTGAGACGGAGTTTCGCTCTGTCGCCCAGGCTGGAATGCAGTGGTGCAATCTTGGCTCACTGCAACCTCCACCTCCCTGGTTCAAGCGATTCTGCTGCCTCAGCCTCCCGAGTAGCTGGGATTACAGGCACGCGCCACCAGGCCTAGCTAATTTTTGTATTTTTTTTTTTTTAGTAGAGACGGGGTTTCACCATGTTGGCCAGGATGGTCTTGATCTCCTGACTTCGTGATCTGCCCCGCCTTGGCCTCCCAAAGTGCTGGGATTACAGGCGTGAGCCACCGTGCCCGGCCAAGAACATGTTAGTAATACTTTCTAAGTCAGAATTCAAATTTATAGAACACGTGAAAGTGAAGGAGTGATATGGAAAATCAGGCTTTTTGTGGTTTCTTCCTGAGAAAAGAAGACCACTCAGAACCAAAGACTTCTGTGAAATAAGGAAGCAGAAAATCTTTATTTGTAGTTCTTATAGTGTATGCCTAAGAAACTCCGAAGAACAGGTACTGGTAACGCGGTAGCCTGGCGGTGGCCGCGGTTTGTTTATAGCCAAAAACTAGCTGAGGCGCCATGCCCTTGAGGCAAAACTGCTGAAGAGAGAAGCACCCTGAAGATCAGTTTGTGGAGATCCAGGGTTGCCAGAAGACGAGACAACCGTGATTGCAAGTGCGGAGTTTCCTCGATGGAAGCGCAGCCCGACGCGCCCCTCAGCTGGCCTGGCCAGGCCCTATGAAGGCCACGCGAAAACCCTGCTGCGGGCTTCTTAGCGACCGCATTACGTGGACTAGCGGGCAAGAAAGGCCTGGTCGGCGCTGCCCTCACAGGTAGGCGGTCTTCAATCACGTTTTAAAATCTTGTTGAGTGATTAAGCAATCTTCGATAGTCCCGGCCCCTCCACTGCAGGCCGCTCAGGCCGCAACGCACCTGGTGCGCTTTGGCAAACAAGCCCCGCGGCGGGCTGGGGCAGGATTTAAGAAATGTTTAATAAAGACTGGGAGGCCTGGAGCAACGCTTATTTGGGATGCAGAAAAGGGTCGTGCAGCTCGGTGGCCTCTCCTCCGGCCCCCTGGCCCTGGCTGTAAGTTTCCTCGGCTCTGCAGGGCGCGGGGCACTCAAGGATGGAGGAGACCACACCGCGCGGCTGGGTTCGCGGAATGGCGGTCCCTGCGGCCTCCAAAGGCCGGACCTCAGACCCCTCCCACTCCTTTCCTGCTCGACATCTCAATCCAGTTCCTAATATCTCAATAGGGTTTTTAAACAAATCGATCCTAAGGGCTCAGTTCAGCCCACCCAGGGATTCTTGGAGGACGCACGCCGAACTCAGGGTAGTGAGAAGAGTTTGGGGGGCCCTGGGGCGCAGGGAGAAGACCCCACACTCCACGGCCACCAGCTCCCTTCCGGAGACGGCGCTCGGACGTCGCGGGTCACGGGCGGGGAATTTAGCCCAGGTGCTCGTTGGGCCGCGAGCGGCCGCTGGGCCTGGATCCCCAGGCTCGCTGTGCAGACTCCAACCTTGAGACGTCAGGACGGCGTGGGCTCCCGGCCGCCGCGCAAGCCCAGGACCCCGAGTCGCGGGCCCCCACGTCGCAGCGCGCCTCCCTCCTCGAGACCCGGGGCTCCGACCCAACACAGGGCTTCTCAAATGCCCCGGCGAGATCCAGGCAGCAAGAGGGAACCTTTTTTTTTTTTTTTTAATGTGTAAGAATGTTTTGCTTCTTTTAGGGCACAGCACTGCTGCAACTTGCAGCACAGAGGGCCCCTTCCCTGCGCACCCACAGCGGTCGCCGCCTCTCCGGCACGGTCTCCCGGATCTGGATTTGGGGAGCGCAAGTGCCCCCTGTGGCCGGCCCGCGCCTGACCCCGCGGGCCTGAGAAGGCAGAAGCGGCCGGTGCGGGGGCCCAGGAGGAAGTTGGAGCCCGGGGGCCGGGAAGGGGGCTGGTCGGCGCCGCTGGCTGGGCGGGGCCCCATGGGACCGGGGCCACCCGGGGCTCGCGTTCCCCCACGTGGCCGGCTGCCCGGTACCCCACGTGGAAGGGGCGGAGGAGGATGAAGGGCCAGGGGAGCAGCGGACCTCGAGCCACCGGGACAGGACCTCGGCCCCTGCCACCGAGGTCCCCGCGCCTCCCGAGAGCCTCCCGGGCGGGGCCGGGCTGGGGAGTGCCCGCCGCGCCCGGCCCCTGGCCCTCCCGCCCGCCGCGCTTGTGTGCACTTTCGCGGAGCCACTAATCCCCCGAGAGAGCCGATTTGTAGTGAGGAGTATCTGAAGGGGGCGAGGCCGGCCCATGTGGGGTTGTGTCATTGGTTTGCAAAGAGAGACCCCGCCTTTGCCCCCCCCCCAAAAAAAGGAGCGAGGAGTGAGCGAGCGGCGACCCTCACCTCGCCTCCCGCCTCGCTCCTGCGCAGCCAGCGGGCACCGGGAGCTGCGGCCAGCGCCGCTTCTTTCCTTTCCTTTTCTCTCCGTTTTCCTCCTCCTTCCCCGGAGGAGAAAACAAATAAAGAAGAGCAAATAGCCGGGAGGCGCTCGGCATCCAGGACGTTCCCTCCCCCGATCCAAGTTGGAATTAGCATCCTCTCGGGGGTGAGCGCGGCGCGGGGCGGGCGCGGGCCGGGGACCCCCAGCGCAGCCCCCTCTCGGCGGGCGGGAGGGCGCGGGGCCGGGACGCGGGGGGAATTGGGAACCGGGTGGGCGGAGGAAGGGGGTGGGGTGGGTGGGGAAGTAGGAAGAGGCTCGGCGGCGAGGGGAGGAGGTGGAAGGGAAGGGAGGGGTAGGGTGGGGAGGGGAGGGGAGCGGAGGGAGGGTGGGGAGGGCGGGAGGGGGAGGGGCGGGGAGCTGGAGAGATTAAGTTTTTGTGTGTGTGTCCCTGTGTGCGTGTGTCATTTTAAGGTGGCTCGGGAGCGGCCCGGAGGAGCCGGCGGCGGCCCGAGGAGCGAGGGACCGAACCGGGAGCCATGCCGCGCTGAGGGGGGGCCGCACAGCCGCCGCCACCGCCACCGCCGCCGGGTGGGGTGGGAGGGGCGGGAGACGCCGCCGCCGCCGCCTCCAGGGTGGGCGCCTTTCGCCGTGGACGCCGACCGTCCGGGACGAGGTAAGGGGGGCCCCGGGGGAGGGCTGGGGCCGCCGCCGCCCCCGCCTCACCTGCGGCCGCGGGCTGGGGGCGCCGCGCCCGCGCCTCACTGCGCCACTCAGGGAGGAGGAGGAGGAGGAAGAGGGCGAAGGACACGGAGCCGGCATCCGAGGACATCTTTGGTCCGTGCCCCCGGCCTCGTGTCCCCCCTCGGCGCCCGGGGGTGGACGCTGGCTCGGGGGTCCCCGCCCGCCCCCGCCACCGATTGCGCCCGCTGGCCGCCGTTTGTGCCAGGATTTTTGTTGTTGTGATGAGAGTTGATGAATGCGAAGTAGGCGGTCACCTTCCTTCCCATCAGGGTTGGAAAAAAAAAAAAAAAGAAACCCCGAGCGCGGCGGCGTCCGGAGGGCAGCGGCGGCGGCGGCGGCGGCGGCGGCGGCGGCGGCGTCTCGGCGACGGTTCCCTGGGCGCCCCCGGCTCCTGCTCCCTGAGCCCGGTGGGTGCGCGCCCGGGGGCCGCCGGCGACCCAGGCCGAGCGCGCGACGCGCCGCGGGGACAATACGGCCGGATCTCCGGGGAACAGGAGTCCGAGCGCGCCGGGGTGCGGCGGGCCTTGCGCCTACGAGGCGAGGGTGGGGGGGGCGCGGAGAAGAGGGGTTCCGTGGGGAAGTCGGGGCGTGAGCGGCTCTCGGTCCCCAGGGGCGCTGCCCCTGCCGGCGGGGGATCCCGCGCGGCTCCCCGGGAGCGCAAGTGAAAGACGGGAAAAGAGGCGAAGTGGAACCCTTTTGTTTTGCCGGCCCCGCATTGTTGGCTCCTCCGGGCAGCCGGGCCACATCTGCTGCCGCTGCCGCCGCCGCCACTGCCGCGCGGGGCTCGGCCCGCCAAAGTCGCGGCGGGGCGGGGGGCCTGGGCGGGCCGGGCGGCGGGCGCGGGCGGGGGCCGGGCATTTCCTCTGCCCGGCCGCGCTCCCGCGGGCACCACTTCCTCCTCGCCCGCCGCCGCCGGGAGCCCGGCCCGCCCGCCTCCCCCACCTTCCCCGCCCGGGCCGCACTTTTCGGGTGGGGCGAATCAAAAAGAAAAAGTTTAGCAGGAGGGGCTGGTTAGGGCGCGCCCCGGGCGGCAGGGACCCGGTGCGGCGCAGGGACAGCCGGGCCGCCGCGGTTCCTCCTCCTCCCAGCCCTCCGCGGCGCCGGACGGCCCCGCGCGGCCGAGGGGAAGCGCCTTTCTTTCTCTCCCTCGCGCTGCCCCCAGCGCCCCGGGCGAGTTGGGCAGAGGCGCGCGGGAGCCGGGGCGTGCCTGGGCCTTTCTCCGGCGGGAGGCCCAGCGGCGTGGCGGGTCGCCTGCAGCCCACGCCGCGCCCTGGGGCTCGGAGGCCGCGGGCCCAAGAGCTCAGCTCGGTCACCGCGGGCCGCGCCGAGACACACACGCGCGCACACACTCCCTCCCGTGGCTCGCTTTCCGCCGGCGACGACGGTCGCGGACACGGAGTGAGCGTGTGCGCGCGAGTGTTTGTGGTTGTCCCCCCTCCCCCCGCCCGGTACTTTTTCCGGAGGCGGCCCAAGCGGCAGTTGGCTGCAGAGGACCCCACGTTTAGGATTTTATAGGGAAGAGGAGGAATTTTTCGTAGAAATCCCCGCTCTGCGTGCTCGTGGTGGAGGCTGCTGGCAATGGCCTACGTCGTCATACCGGGCTTCCTTGCCCTGTCCGGGGTAAACAATCCTTCTGTGTATTTACCCCCTTTTTTCTTTAAAGATTGGAGATCGGGTTAAGTTCTTAGAGAGTCTGATGCGAGTGGCTGGAAGGATAGACAAGAGAATTCTATTCTATAAATATGCATTGGGAATTTAAAATGCTAAACGCCTTATTTGCAATTCTGTTGGATATTCTAGAGACTGGTATATTTTTATCTGACATGGATAATTTTGAGGGGACGTTATATTTTGGGGAAGTTTACAAAGTGATTCTTTCTGCCTTTCTAACTTGGGCGAAATATATCGACTCATACCACCCTTTCAAAAAAGATAGCTTTCTCTACTAGGTGTTTGGGTTCGAAGACAGTTTAAAAATTACCTCGTGTTCAGTACCTAAGATTGCTGTTTTGCCTCGAGGGTTTTCCAAGTAGAAGTGGGTAGTTTTCATGTACTTTGAGAATTCTGAGGTTTTTTAACCCCCCCCCTTTTTTTTAAATATAAATCTTTTCTATTTTGAAGTAATGAGACTTTAAAGGATCTTGTTTTTGTAATCACTTGATTTCAAAGGATACTTCTTACAGCAATTATAAAGTAATAGTCAAAATGCTAATTAAACATTTTCAGTCATAGCTGCTTTAATGTTGAAACAGAATTTTTTTCTTTAGCAGAGACTGTATCGTAGAGTTGAAACACTAAATATTCTTTTGTCTGGCATCAGATCTCTGAACTGCTCTGACATTCTCCTGAAAAACCCCTAGTGCCCTTTTTATTGCCCCCAAAAGAAAAGTTAATGAGATGGTAGATTTCAAGCAAAAAAACAGGCCCTCTTTCTTGCAAAATATGCTTACAGTTGCCATTGAAGTTGGATGTTAGCCGTGAATGCACTTGCCTTTAATGAAACCAGTTTAATCGTTCACACTTGATCAAGTATAACATGAGCAAACAAAGGAAATAAGCCAGTATATTTCTGTAGAGTGTAAGTGTTGATGTTGGGTCACCCCCTCCCCCCACCCTGCCCCCCTGTAAAAGGGAGAGAGGGTTGAAGGCAAAGGGAATTTATGGCGCTGATTGGTTTTTTGTGCCCCAGGGGTAGGGGACCCAGTTACATCCCTGTGGAAAGCAGTTATTAGAGGGAATTAAAAGATCTTGGGTTTGGAGCTTGTTTTGAACCTGACTAGGTGGTTTGGGTTTAATTCTTTTTCCTGTTCAGAAAGATAAGGTAAAGAATGCCGACTCCCCCCGCTCTTTTTTTTTTTTAACCCCCACCTGACAACCCCCTCTCTAATTGTACCTTAATAAGAGTCTGCAGGTTGAATGCAGAACCCTGTGAGTTATTTACGGTTTCGCCTGGGAGCTTTGAAACTGACCCTTGAATGGGTGTTCTCCTGCGGGGAGGGGCAGGGTGAATTACCTTTTCTTAACTGATTTTAAAAAGCCTCATTGTCCCTAAAAATCATTTCCTTGCACGAGTTGCAATTTATGTGTGGAACTGAATCATCAATTCCGTGAAGAGAAAGATATTCGTAAAGTACGTCTCTCTAAAGTTAAGAAAGTAAGAACGTTTGGCTAGTTAAAAACAAACACTACTGCCATTGTAAAAACACACCAGTGACATACTTGGTGAGATATTTTGGCCTTTTGAGAGTCGGGGCACACCTGTTCCTGTCCCTGCCAAGTTGTGTGTGCTTTCCCTGCCATTGTTAATCTGGTCGTGTACACAAGATGAAACAGTAAAACTTGCGATCTGTATAATTATTAACTAGTTTGTCAGTTACCCTTTCAGAGAATAATCAATAACTTCAGTCTTAACTTTTAAAACTCCAGAAATTTTACTTTTTAAGTCTGGAAAATGTTTCAAAGAGAGATTAAATGAAACAAACAAACAGCAACAACAAACAACAAAACCAGAAAATCAACCTGCAACTTTATAGTTTCTGAGTAGCCAGCTACAAGGCAAAGAAATGATGAATATATGTAGTATGTACTGAACAAGCAGTGCACTGGATTTTAAAATGATATTTTTATTGTTACCATTGCTGTTAAAATACAAACAGCTCACACTATTTGAAATCCTTGAGATTCACGGATTGAAAAAAAACCAAAAAGGACACCTCTGAGTGAGGGAGTAGCCCTGCTGAGATCTAGCACCAGAATGCCATTTGCCAACAGTTCACTAACATCATGAATCATTTTTGAAAGCAAAGTTATACCCTTTGCACTTAACGCTTTCCCTAAATGGAAAAAATTTAAAGAGTTTACAGCAATGGTAGAATGGTGGCCCCAGTTGTCATTTTTTTACCACTGTCATTTCCATAGAGAGGGGCTGTCATCATAATGTATGTGCATGCAGCCTGGGTCCCTCTGTTAATCTATCAGGGAGAAGCAGCAGCCCTAGTGTCCTGTGGCCCTGAATCAGGCCACAAATATATATTCATACAGCACATGGTTGGGAAGGGAAATTTATCAGTTGGGCAGGGCACACAGCTCAGGTAATATTTCCACTTTGGGATGGTAGGTCTGTTACACAGGGTGGAACATATTTTTGTAGTAACTAAAAAATGGGAGGGCAGTGTGTCTGTCCCTGGAAAAAGAAGTATTTGTACTTAATGGAAGTGACCCATGTGGTGAAATCTCGGGGTGTCTTTTCCCCAGCAATCTTCCTATGAATTGCTAGGGGAGGAATGCTTGTGTGAACTTTCCCTGCTGAAAACTTATTAGTGGGCACATGAAATGCTGGAATGGATACACTTTTAGAGACTGTGCGGCCTGGCAGATATCAGTTTTCTCCCTTACAGCTGGTAAGCATGTCTTAATTTACGCTGCTGCAAGTTAAAGTTACAGCACTCCTGGAAAGAAGGGAAAATGCAAGGCTTCTCCTCCCCACCTCATCTTTTGAAGTTAATTTTCATTCAAGTCTGTGTTTGATGGAATATATATCAAAGACTTATGAAAGAGTTTTTTTTTTTTAATCCTATCTTGGGGTTTGGAAAATTATATTTAATAATTGCTAAAAACTTCAGAACCATTTTAAAGGTGTTCAGTGGCCCTTTTGATCATGATTTAATGGAGAGTATCCAAAAGCCATCAGTGTGACTCTAATGATATTCACAAATTAATGTTTGGGCATAATCTGGAGTTTGCTTTTAGCTATCATTATTAATGTTTAAAGCCTAAATTATGGCTGCACTTGGGCATTCAGAACTTCGCCTGTGAAAAGAAGGGCTTTGCACATTGTGTAAAAAAAAAAAGGGGGGGGATTCACAAATGAATACAGAATGTACAATAGGGAGAGAGCCAGGCCATTGTTTGTGTGGAATGTTGACCATGGGAGCCAAGGGCTAGTTTCGCCTTCATTCTTCTAACTGCTGGAGAACACAGAAACTTCAGGAGCTGTGGACGGGATGGGAACCAGGGGCACATTCATCTGTCTTTGCCGGGCATGGAGATTTGGCCTGCCCCCTTTCCAGAGTTTTTCTTAGAAGGTGGTCTTCTCTGGACTGCTAAGGAACGTCGTGTGCTTTCTCTTCTCAGTAATCTGCTTTTTTGAGGAACGATTTTGACAGCAGATAGTAAGAGTTCCTCAAGGAAAGTAAACAGACCTTTTCTACCCCCTCGAAATGTGATTTTAGGAAATGATATTCAACTTCAGAAAGGAGGCATCTTAAGTCACAGGAGGAAGTTGTGTTTATTTTTACTCCTCTCCTGACTTTAGTTTTTAATCTGTTGGTAGCATTAGGGAGAATGCAGCTAAAATAAGTTTTTGCTGGATGTTCATGTTTTGCGTAGCTGCTGCTGTTTCGGAAAAAGCTCCTCCCCCATTCACAAAGCCCTTCTCCTTCCACGTGGGAGCTGAGGTCCCAAAGTGGAACCAACTCTGTAGCTTAAGGGAGGTGCATTCCTGGCCCCTCACTTTCTAACCCTCACCTTAAGTGGAATATGTAGATAATATGTAGATCATTAACCATTGTTGGTGTCTGAAGCCTGTTCAGTTTTTTAGCAACGACGCTCGGTGAGAACCAGTTGTAGTTTGCATGTGTATATGCCTAGTCCCTCCCTCAGTGAATGTTTTAGAAAGTGATCTGCTTTAGCTGTTTACCTAACTAAATTTAACAGATGGTTGCCTAGAGTTGGCTTAATATTCACAAAAATTGTGATGAAATGGTTGGGATCTTATGAATGGGACAAGTGATGATTTTGTTTCTATAGAGAATTGTGACTTTTGTCCTAGGTAATAATAGAGACTTCGTTTCTCCCAAAGATTGGTTGGTGTTTAAAGGATGGGAACCCTGAATAGCTGCTGTTGTCTGCCCCTGATCCTGGTGGTGGCCAGCCTTGCCTTTGGTTTTGTTGTCTTCTGTGAGTCCAGAAAAGCCCTGGAGGCAGGGGTGAGGGGGGAGAGGGAGGGCTGGGCTTTTCATCCATGGGGTTCTAAAAATCCTTCTCATTTATAAAATACAAAAATACTTACCTTCCATTGTATTGCTGATTTGTGCTTCCTCCAAAGCTCTCCTCTGATCAGCAGAAATATGCTTCTTGCATTAAAACAAATCCTTAATTATGACTAAAAGAAACTGTCAGCTGCCTTAAAGATTGTCTGGAAATAGTGGCAATATTTCTGTGTCTCATTCCAGCCCACGTTGTGGCAGAAGCCTGGAAGGGCCACGTTAAAGGATGTGTCACAGAGACAGTGTGTGTAGGTCTTCTTGCAGCACAAGCGAGCTCAGGGCTTGTAAAGTCCAGCTTATCGTGGCTGTGCTCCAGCCATGCCTGAAATCTGGCCTCCAGCAATCTGTCCAGGCCCAGGACAAACAAAAACTTCATTATGGAGTCATGGAATCTGAGGAAGTTTCTCTGGAAGGAACCGAAGACCTAGACCGTGGAGGGAGATCAACTCCTCTGGCCTAGTGGGGCTTTTCTTTTTCCAAGATGGAATTTAAAAATCTTATCTATAAAATGAGGCTAGCAAAGAACCATTTTATGGTGTAAGTGGCCAGAATCTAACCTGGAAGTGATAGTATTGTACCTGCCCCAGGTGTGTGTGTGGCAGCGGGAGGGTGGAGAGGGGAAATGAGAAGGGAAGAGTTTGGAGGGGAAAACAGAGCATTCGAGGTTTCTCTGCTGGAGGGGGTGAAAGGCCAGGAGTTTGTGCACCTTTCCTTTTAAATGAGCTCTAGCTGTGAGTTTATTATTTTGCTGATGGATGGTCTTTAGTGCAGTCTAGAAGTGCAAACAAAGTCGGCTTATCCGCTGCTTGTTCAGGTCCAGGGAGACCAAGGGAACGGGTGGGGGCAGTTCTTGCAAATCCATCTGGATCCTGGACACCCCACTTGGTGTTGCTGCAGCCAGCTCCCAGGCCTGCCCACCTGGAGTACAGCCAGCGCCAGCAGCGGGCAGGGCCCGAGAGAGCTCTTAAAGCCATGTCCCAGGAACGGTTGAGGGAACTGAGAATGTTCAGCCTGGAGTGGAGACACCCCTGGGAAGCCCAACATTGTCTTCTGTGCGGTCATGTGGCCTTACTCTGCTCGGAACAGGGAGGCCTTGCTGTTGGAGCTGCCGGGCCAGATGGGCTGCGTGGGCTCCTGGCACAGGCAGAACTTGGCTGACCATTGGCTCCCAGTGCCAGCCAAAGCTCTGCAAACACCCGAGACCCTGATGGAGACTCAGGCTTTGGGAGCACCTCCTAATGAGCTGGGGAGGATACTGTGTTTTCTTCCCAGTGGAGGGTGACCAATAATCTTAAAGTTTTTTCCCTTTCTCCAGACGTTCAGCTGTGGTCCGCATTCTGGATTGCTCTACTGCCCTGCGGACTGGATAGAGGCTCAGCGTAGATGCCCAGCTGACCTGACATTTCCTACCCTTATTTCCTAGTGTTTCAGGAGCATGCAGAGACAGACCTGATTCCTTTATCTCAGGGCTTTCAGATTACGGAATAGAAGTCACACTAGGAGGGCAATCAATAAAGAGTATATTTTGCTGTACAGATACCAATATGCACATATAAGTGCCTACAAGTAAAATCTGGGAATGTTTTTGATCTTAAAAACATTTCACAGTCATTAATCTTCACGACGCTCCTGCGGGCTGGGTAAATAGAGCAATTCCTATTTTATGCCAGGAAGAAATATTGAATTGCCTCCCCCAAGTCATAAAGAGGCTGTTTTTCCTCCTTGTTCCTGTGACTCGCGGTGTGGGGGGCCTGGGGCGCCTGGAACCCCTGCGATCCGCTCAGACTGACTCCAGGACGACTTCCGGTGTCCTGCGCGACCTTCTGTTGCGGGGAACGCCAGCCCGCCACACCTGGCCGCGCTCTACCTGGAGGGGGCGGGGTCTCCTGCATTTCCCGGACCGCGGGGGTGCCCCACCCTGCTGCAAGGACGGGCCTCCTGGCGTCCGGGCTTCCGGGGTCCCGGGGTTCCTGGCTCCCGAGCCCCAGGTGAAGCCCCCTCCATCCCTGGGGTTCGCCCCTCTCCTCCCGGCGGGTGGACCTGGAGGCCCCGCCCCCGCGGGCCAGAACACCTGGCGGCGCGGCCCCGCCCCAGCTGTGCCCTCTTCCCCCCGCAGGGCACTTGGCGGCCCCACCCTGGCCCCTCCGCGGGCCGCGGTATCTGACACCCCCGGGCCCCCCCACCTCGCGCCTCGCCTTTACACTTGTAAATGGAGCCGCTTCCCGCTGCGGGGAAGTCGTTGAGAGGTGTGAGAATGGGCCCTGCTCCCCACCCCCCCCCCGTGCCCACTTCCTCCTTCCTCCCGCTGGCCTTTGTGCTGGGTGGGGCCGCTCGGACCCGGGGCGGCGGGGGTCCAGCTAGACGCCGCCTCAAGCCAGCAGGGTCGCCGGCCCCTCTCCGGTCCGCGAGGCCCCGGCAAGGTAGGAGCCTCGAGACCACGCGGGACACCAGGTTGGGCCCCCAGCCCGCACTCGAGGCTCAGAGCAGGGGCAGGGACCTGGTTGCACCAGGCCAGAGCCGCCTCCATCCCGCAGTGGTCGCGGACTCCGGGCACTCATGGGGACTCCTGGGGTCGTGGTGAGTGGTGAGGTTCGTTGATTGACTGCGCGATGGTGGCTGAGTTGCAAGCAAACGGTAAACAGCGGCATCATTTCCACTTGACCGGCTTGGGATCTCGTCTCCTGGGCAGTGTTTGGGGGTGACCACGGTTCTTGGATAACCTTCGAATCTGGGTGTTCTCCTTGTAGTGCAAATAGCGCAGTGGCAGTTGCTGTGGGAAACAGCGAGGGCCACTGAGACCTTCAGCAGAACTCCACGTCGAGGACGAATGACATTTGCGCGCCTCTGCTGCGTTCTCTGCTGTTCACCCCGGCGGCTCCCAACACCTGAAGCCTGGCGAGGCATGTGACTAGAGGTTGTCCGAGCGCAGAGTGGTAGGACGGTGCGATCTGGCCCGTTTCGTCTTGCCCTCGTCTTCACCATGGAGGAATTTCTGTGTTCGCCTCTACGTTTTGCAGACTTAATTTGGTGCTCCAGAAATTTATGCAGCCATTCAAGTGCGCTCTACCTGTTATTCAAGTAACTAGAGAGCAACCATTTCTTGAGCACTTACTTAGTGTCTGGCACTAGCTCGCTGGGCCATTGTGTGTTGTTGCGTTTCATTTTCACGAGGTGGGGTGATGTCTGAGGAGGCATTTGGGGGACCACTGAGTGGATTGGGCATGACTCCGTGGTGGGAGGAGGAATTCTTTCCTGCGTGGGGTGAGCCTCTTTCCTTGCCTACCGTGAAATTACAGTTCAGGGGAGGTGAAAGACTTTCCTGCAGCTGACCTGTTTTCTCCAGGAATCAAATGAGCTCAGATACAGGTATCTTTCTCTCAGGCCCAGAGTTGCTTTCCAGGACACAGAGCTATGAGAAGTCAGCCCTGTTTTATGAGTGATCATTTTGTTGGGAAGTCATAATCCAATGCCACGGAGGGGTTTCTAGATCACTTCCTGCTCTAGGATGTTTTACATTCACTGCACTTTTGGAGTGAATATTCAGAACAGCCTGGCTCTTGTTTGGAAGCCTGAGGCAGTCCCCGTTGAATACGTGGGTCAGACTCTGGATCATAGACTCACTATGTCCAGGAAAAGGCCAGACACCTGCCTTGAGATCGGCTCTCTAGCCCTGGCCAAGCACAGCGCTGTCCTCGCAGAGGCACAGGTGATAGTTAGTCACTGTTTTACCAATGAAGAGTCAGGGCCAGGGAGCTTAGGTAATTAAGTCTGACTAGTTACTACCAACTTCGCCTGGCTCTGGCTTCTCTGTGGCTGACCGAGGCTTCTTGTGGCCTTTGACTGGGACACGGGAATGTCTGGGGATGGCTTTGCCACACTAACCAAGACTAGACTCCTTTCCTCCCAAGCTGTTTCTCCCTTGCCCTCATCTGTGTGTCTCTGATGCAGCACCACCCCACACTCCAAGAACGCATGGGCACACTCTCCTGGGGTTATGTGTGTAGCTTTCACAGTGCTTAGGGTTTCATGTGGTAAAATTGGATTTAGTGGCCAGGTATCATTTCATCAATAGGTAAGACCATGTTTGTGGTCTGGGATAGTGTGATCTCAGTTGCCCTCCACCCCCCATCTCCCTCGAGGGAGGGCTTGGGTCCATGGGATGCACCCCTCCCCAACTCTGGTTGCCTCTGGCATTCAACTGGAGCCATGTGCACACCTGAAATAGGATCTGGTTTGTGGGTTCCACGTTGGGTAGTTGGGGGTCAAGAGACAGGGAAGATGCTTAGGATTTCTCCTAACTGTGATAGTCTGTTTGCACCACTCCTGTGAAAACCAGGGAGAAACTAGGTTTTGCCGGGTGAACTTCCTTTGGGTCGCTCCCCTGCATCCGTGTGGTGTGGGCCTTAGAAAGGAATTTGAATTAATACTCCTGAACAAAGGGAACAGCCTTCTTTTCAAAGAGGCTATCAGAACTGACAGGGAATGGCACAGAGTTGGGTGTGTCTTCAAATCCAGAGACCAGCCCCGCTCGGGTGATTAACTCACCGGAAGAGTACCCGGAGCAGGTGATGCGGGAGCTCCCAGGTTGACCTTGGCTTTCCATAGAGGGTAAGGTCCCCACAAGGTGGAAGTTTTCCTGAAAAACAGGCTTTTCTTTATAAGATTACCTTCCTGTTCTACAACCCTTCTCTTCTTTTTGTGAACACATGTGTACTTGTGAGCACATGTGTCTTCTGGAAATCCTTGGTTTCCGCTGGGGCTCCGGTGGGGCCGGGGGTGGTGTGGATGTTGGGTGCCCCCCCGCCTCCATCTTGGCCTTTGGATTCTGCTCTGTCTTGTGGATGACTCAAGGAAGTGCTGGGAGGAGTCTCTTGACAAATCAGTCATGTGAGTCCCGGTGTCCTGGCTCATCTCCAGCTTGGGTATGAATAGAGTCAGCCTATTTTAAGTGCCCCCTGCAGTTTTTAAACAGGTCTCCATTCCGCTTCACTCCACCTGGAAGAGGGTGGTGGGGCCAGGATCATCCCTGGGCCAGCCCTCTCCTTTCTGTGGTGCCTCACTGGGACACTGAGAAGGGGGAAGCTGCTTTCTCAGAGGCTGTTGCTTGGAAAGTGGCATCTAAGCATGAGAATGACTGCGGCGTGCAGGTTCCCATGAATGGTCATTTCCTGTGAGCCGGGCCTTGTGAGTGGTCTTCCAGAGCCCATGTCGTGTCTATGGTGTGTCCGCTGTCCTGTTCCAGGTTTCAGGGATCCTTTGTGCTGGGCAGAAGATCCACTGAGCTGGCATCCAGGTTCCTCCAGCAGAACACGGCGCAGTGGTGGACCTGCCGCAGCTCTGAGGCCAGCGAGCCAGTTTTCCCCAGCACCCTGTTTCCCAGCCCTAGCATCTGCAGTGTCCATTCTCCTCGCTCCTCCACGGCGCATGCTTTTCACTCAGGGTTGAGGATTCTTTTTCCTCCACTTGCACACATCCTTCTCATTTCTCAACTAAGCCTAGGATTAAGAATGAGGCTTCAAGTGACAAAAGCCAGGAGATTTCACAATTAAAGTTGGAATTGTGTCTGCAGTGATGTCTTCCTCAGCATTTAAGGAAGGCCTTGAATAGTGGGTAATATTTTTCTATCCTAAATTGGCCACATGGCTCCAAATAGTGGGCAAAGGAAGACACTCCTGTGGTAAATTCGAGAATGTCTTAGTTGAGGCTCTCATGTCCGTAGAGGATGAAGGGAGGGGGGTTATGACTCAACCCAGTTGTGCTTTTGGGTCCCTGGTTGTGTCCCAGTCAGGCCCGAGAGCTTAGAAGCAAATCCTGTATGTTACTTGGCCCCTCAGAGCAGTCTTTTAAAATATTTCTCAGCAAGGAAGCTTAAAAAGGAGTTTACTTTCCTAATTCTCTTTTGTCTTCTAGAGCAGCGGGCAGGGTGGGAGGGAGAGCCTGGGTTCGCTGTGGTTAGTGGGAAGGGGGCTGCAGCAGCACATGGACCACCTTTTTGGTCACGCCCATAGCTGGGAGTTTTGCAACCTGGTGGTTACTTGGCATGTCAGGGTCCTGGCTCAGATCCAAAGTTTTGCTCTAGGGGCCCCGGCAGCGCACTTTGAAAGCGCTGAGCTAACTGCTGTGCTCACTTTGGTGGCTGGTGACCAGAGAGGTCCCACTGGAAGGTCGTGAATGTCTTTCTTCCTTTCAAACACTGAGGTTCGGCCCAAGGAGAGATGGTCCTGCCCTCCTAGAGCTTAGTAGAGGCAAAACAAGGAAGTGTGGCAAAGAAGGGATGGAAAGAAATGCTGGACTTCTCTCCCACACTGGGAGGCCTTTGCAAAGGGCTTCGGTTTCTGAATCTGTAAAATGAGGGTAAGGAGAAGGTGTGTTGTAAGGATTCAATGAAGTAGTGTTTCTAAAGCCTTTAGAACTGGCTTGACGTACCGTATGTGTTTGTTGGAATTTTTTTTTTTTCCGAGATGGGGGTTTCACCGTGCCGCCCAGGCTTGGAGTGCAGTGGCGCAATCACGGCTGACTGCGGCCTTGACCTCCCGGGTTCAAGCAATTTTCCCATCTCAGCCTCCCAAGTAGGTGGGACTACAGGTACAGGGCACCACACCTGGCTAGTTTCTGTATTTTTTGTAGAGATGGGGTTTGCCATGTTGCCCGGACTGCTCATGAACTCCTGAGCTCAAGTAATCCTCCCTCCTTGGCCTCCCCAAAGTGTTAGGATTACAGGTGTGAGCTGCCAAGCCTGTCATGGTGCTATGTTAAAAATACCTGGAAGATGTCGTGCCCTGTGGTAGGGAAGGGGAGTGGCTGGTGGGGCTGGCTTAGTTTGGGAGCAGCCGTCTTCTTTCTCATTGATTCCTGGGGCCCAAAGCAATGAACTGAAAACTGTTCACGAGGTTAATTTTAGTCTGTGGGATGTTACTACGTATTAGGTCACTCCAAGAAACGCTCAGTAAAATATTTACTTTCTATTTAAGACCTACTTTCTCTTCCTGGAGAAGGAAGAAAAAAACTGCCTTGCCTGATGGGCAGCCAGGGTGGGGGCCCAGTGCTGCCCCAGCCGCCCTGCCCAGGTGAAACCTGTTGAGAAGGGTCACTCAGGTTTGAATTCTCCTCTACTGAGGCCTCAGTACCATCTTTATAGAGTACATAAACCACAGTGAACGTGGGCATGACAGGCCACATTCCGAGGAGCATATTTGTTGAGGAAAAGGAACTGTGTCTGCCCTTCCCTCTGTGCACACGTCATCATAGATCCCTTCACCCTCCCAGGTCCCTGAGGAATGAGTGCGTTTGCCGGTCAGTGGCCAGGGCTGTCGACTTGCTTGGTGGCATCCTGTTTGGTTTCTTGTGGGTGCTCAGTCAGTAGCAGCTGTGGTAACTGGACCAGGTGCAGCTGGGTGGCAGATCTGCTGTGATGTTTGAGCATGTTCCTGACCCCAGGCCCTGGCAATGGGGTGGTAATTAATCATGTCCTCCTAGGATATTCATTCACAGATACTGACTGAGCACCCACTAGGGGCCAGGCACAGTACGCATGTGCGTACAGCATCACCAAATGTCTTCTGATTGAAATGTTCAAATACCTTTTCTCCACCCAGCCAGTGTTAACTGCTCTGTGCTTCCTGTGGGGCTCCAGGTGTGAATAGTAGGTCATGTGCGTGAAATGGCAAGGTGGGGTAAGGAAGGTGCCTGTCCGGCAGTTAGTTTGTCACCTTCAGAGTGGGCTGGTCATTTCATGGACCAGCAGTTTCTTTGGATTCAACTCATGCTATTAAAAAATCTCACTTGGAGGCCAGGTGGGGTGGCTCATGCCTATAACCCCAGCACGTTGGGAGGCCGAGGCAGGTGGATCACCTAAGATCAGGAGTTTGAGACCAGCCTGGCCAACATGGCAAAAACCCTGTCTCTACTAAAAATACAAAAAATTAGCCATGCGTGGTGGTGCGCACCTGTAATCCTAGCTATTTGGGAGTCTGAGGCAGGAGAATTGCTTGAACTCTGGAGACAGAGGTTGCAGTAAGCCAAGATCGTGCCATTGCACTCCAGCCTGGGCAACAGAGCAAGACGCTGTCTCCAAAAAAAAAAAAAAATCTCACTTAGGGCCGGGCATGGTGGCTCACACCTATAATCCTAGCACTTTGAGAGGCCGAGGCAGGCCAGTCACCTGAGGTCAGGAGTTCAAGACCAGCCTGGCCAACATGGCAAAACCCTGTCTCTTCTAATTAGTTTTGGAGAAATTGGTTTTGTAGATTATATTTTAGTCTCTTCTAGAAATACAAAAATTAGCCAGGTATGGTGGTTGGCACCTGTAATTCCAGCTAATCGGGAGGCTGAGGCAGGAGAATCACTGAAACCTGGGAGGCGGAGGTTGCAGTGAGTCGAGATCATCCCATTGCACTCCAGCCTGGGCGACAAAAGCGAAACTCTGTCTCAAATTAAAAAAAAAAAAAATCTCACTTGGAAAAGCAAAATGGTCCTTGAAAATGCCCTTGGGAAACCACCCATGCTGGAATGCAAGGGCATCTCAGCTGGCCAGGGACCAGGGGTCTGGGGCCAGAATGTCATATTCTTCAATTGCAAATCCTGGAGAGTGTGCACAATGAATAAGATGTGGGTGCATGTGGGAAGTGCTCCCACGCTAGCTGTTTGTTACCATTATTATTATTAGGGACGGCGGTGCTGGTGGTGGTGGTGGTGATAGTAGTAGAATTCATGGCAATCCCAGTAGTTACGGTGGCGTGAATGTCATTGAGAAAGACAAATCCTCCCGTCAACTGTGCCTTCTTCCTAGCAGGGAGTGGCTGTTTGTGCCCTGTTTTATCAGGAGGGAGCAGATAAGTGCTAGCAACCTTCTCTGGCCCCCTGCCGTGCCCTGCCCTACCCTGCCCCAAGGGACAGCAGATACCTTTAATACCACGAAGCTTGGGTGGGCTTGGTGGTTTTCACGAGTGACTCAGTCAGTCCCCAGAGAGGCCCTGGTACCTGGGGTTGGGGCTGCTCAAAAGGTTGGCTTCTGGAGCAGGGGCGTCCCCAAGGCACCCCTGGCTAGGAGTCTCCTGAGGGCCCCACCCTTCGTCCCGATGGAGAAGCCCTAACATCTGTATTTTTAGCCACCTCCTCCAGGGGGTGCCTGATGCAGCCAGCCCGAAACTGCCAACAGCAGCACACAGACTGGCTTTCTTCAAAAACAAACCACTCCCCCAACACACACCCACACACTCGAGTCTAGTTATTGAACATTTGGCATGAAAAATGGTTGAAAGAAGATTTTATATAACTCAAATAACCCACTAAATTATTTGAAACTTGGAATATGGATTTCTGCTGTACTCATCCTCATTCTTTGAAGAGGGATTCTCCACCCTCCAACATTACCAGGCATTTCTAGGAAGGCAGAGGAAATTTCCTGGGTGTCTGATAAAATTGGAGCTAGTTCCGTATTCAGATGCACTTGACATTTCACTCTTGACCGGGCAGCAGTGTGTATTGAGATGAGGCTGAGCAGTGTCAGAGCATACCTGCTAGAAAAGAAATTGGTTTTGCAGATTATATTTTAGTAAAATCTGAACTGCTCAGTGAAGCACACTATTACTATCTATGTACACAAGTCAAAGATGGATGCCACAGAGTTGATGTTTTTAACATTGGCCCGTGTGAGCAAGAACATGGATCAGCAAAAGGTGCATTTACCTCCCACTGCAGGCAAATATGCTTAACCTTCAGGAGCGCCCCCGAGGCCCTCACTTGTGCCTCTAGCCTGTTTCATCATGATGCAAGCGGATTTGGGAGTGATACCTGCTGTTTTAGAACTGAGAGTGAACTCGTTTTGTGGCAAATCCTTTTTATCTTGATCGGGGAATTTATTAATTAGTAGGCTTCAGCGAGGCTGGTAACCTAGCTTGTTTCTGTTTGCAGAAGTACTTTGTTATACATTGGCTTATTTTATTTTTAGTAACAACCCTGTTGTGAGGCAGTGCGATTATTTCCCACTTGAGGAATTGGCAAGCCGCATAGACTGGGCTCACAGTTAATTAATGATCGAGAGAGATCCGAACTGGTTCTCCTCCACCAATACCAGGCCGTCTAGAGAATGGTTGTGTATTCACATAACCCTATTCTAGGGATGAGCGGGTGGGTGCAAATTCGAAGGCCAGAAGGGAAGCAGGAGAATCCAGTTTCAAGAGTCTGGAGCCTTTGGCGGGAGTCCCCCGTGTTGAAAGGTGAACTTGAAAGACCATCCACGGGTGTCCTTAGATGAAGAAGGATTTAAGGGACTCTGTTTGCCCCTTGATAGGAGGTTTGTAACTGGGGTCTTGAGCAGAAAGGAATTGCTCTTCTTGGTTTGAGTGACTGCTTTCTGGGGAGCGTCTGGGTGCTTTTTGAGTTGCATGCAGAGCCATTTATGGTGAGAGAAATTATGACCTGACTAATTGGCCCAGGGCTAGGTGTTTTGGGGCTCTGCACTGAGGCCTCTGTGCAAGGAGCTTGTCTGCTTGAATATGGAAAGTGATAGTCTTTGGGGCCCTGGCAGTTTCTTTTGGGGCTGCTTTTGGACTTGAGTTAGCAAAGAAATGACTTTATGATTTATGGTGTTTATGAAGAATACCTATCCGTTTTCACATAGACATCTTAATAGAGATTAAATACAAAATAAAGTGGAATGCATGAACGGAGATATTCCCATAAGCAATATTGTAGTTTTAGGCAGTGTAATTATGTTTTGTACACTTCCCGATTAAGCAGTTATGCATTACTGGGGAAACTACCTTTTAGAGATTTAGAAAAGCTTTAGAATTTAGTAAATCAAAAAAAAATAGGTATACAGTATTTTAGACATAGGGTTTCAGCATGTTACATGGTGTGATAATGCAGTGCCATTGAGGTGAATTTTTTCTTTTTTTGAAATGGAAGGCTCACTCTGTAGCCCAGGCTGGAGTGCAGTGGCGAGTTCTCCGCTCACTGCAACCTCCGCCTCCCGGGTTCAAGCAGTTCTCCTTTCCCAGCCTCCCGAGTAGGTGGGATTACAGCACTCCCAGCTAATTTTTGTATTTTTTAGTAGAGACAGGTTTTCACCATGTTGGTCAGGCTGGTCTTGAACTCCTGACCTCAAGTGGTCGGCCTGCCTCAGCCTCCCAAAGTGCTGGGATTACAGGTGTGAGCCAACACACCCGGCCGGTTGAGGCGAATTTGCTTCTTCTGAACATTGCCTGTGGAATGAAGGTGTACCCCTACTGTGTGCGGGATGTCGTGGGGGGCTGCCGGGCTACAGGGAAGAAGAGCAAGGAGGGTTTATCTGGAGTTCAGCAAAACAGTGGTGGATTTCCGCGAGCTGGGATGGGCAGAGGTGGCCACATTAGGTTTGGAGTTAGGCTGAAGGGGGTGTGCTGAGGCTAAATGTGGGAGAGGGAACCCAAGGTAGGAGCCTTTCAAGTTCGCGTGTCCTTTCAGCTCCCACGTCCTGGCCACTAAACCACGGGAGGTAACGAAATGATTTTCCCTGAGTAAACCGTCTGAAGCGGAGCTGCATCTCAGGCAGCCTCTGCGAGCATGTGCATCACAGAATCCTTCCTCCTGGTGTCTTCTGGGTGTTGCTGATTTCAAGGAAGCCTGGTGGGGTGTGTGCTGGCTCAGCCACCCCTCAGTTGCAAAGCTCTTGGGGGCCGCAGAGGATTTCACAGTTCACTGCATAAAGCAAGTCATTTAATTTTATCATTTGCTTTTTGAGAAGGATCAAGTTTTCAAAATCCTATGTAGAAATAATTTATATACAGTAAAATACCCTTTAGCATGCAGTTCTGCCAGTCTTGACGATCTAGGCGTCACCAGCGGGTGGTTGCGGAACCATCCCATCACCGAGGAAAGTTCTCTGTGCTCCTATGGAGTTCCTGCCTCCCCGCCCTGACTCCCAGCCTCCAGCCACCCCTAAGGAAATCACTCCTTTTTGATAGTAGAAGGGCCAGCCTAGGAAGTGCGAGGAGTTTGGTAGATGCTGGTGTGAGAGGCCAGTAATTTCCAGGACATTTGTAATATCCAAGGATTATGCGTGAGCCCCAGGGTTGCTCTGGTCACAGCAGATGGACTTGGCTTGGATGACACCCCTCATCTCCCCAGTGCCATCCTAGGGATGCCTGAGACTCCAGGAGCTTGGCTCGTCTGGACAGGTCGGACCAAAAGCCAGTCACTGCAGTGTGAGTCGTGTCTGAAACCAGCAGATAAACACCTCCTCCGCAAAGTAGGCAAACCGCCCCCGTCCCCCGCAAACCCAAGAGTGGGCAGTTCTGGGCCACACTTGCAGGCCCTGGTGCATCTAAGGCCATGCTCCCTGGGCTCCCCAGGGACACTCACAACAGCTGCCTCTCCACACTGTGTCCCACCAGCCCCTCTTGGAAAGTGCCTGGGAACAGGTGCCTCTTCGTCCGCCATAGCCGCTGGCTCCAGGTCCAGAGGGACTGTGAGTGACTGCCAGGCCAGGGCCGCTTTCTCCTTTCTCTGTGGGGGAAGTGGCTTTGGAGGGAGCCGGGCAGTGTGCTAACCGTGTGCATGTCGTGTGTTTGCCGCGTGCTCACTGTGTACTTGCTGTGTGCTTGCTGTGTATTTACTGTGTGCTTGCCATGTGCTTACTGTGTGCTCGCTGTGTACCTGCTGTGCATTTGCCGTGTACTTGCTGAGTGTTTACCGTGTGCTTACTGTGTGCTCGTGTGTACCTGCTGTGTATTTGCCATGTACTTGCTGTGTGTTTACTGTGTGCTTGCCATGTGTTTACTGTGTGCTGTCTCCCTGCTTGCTGTTCCGTGCTCCTGTGACTTCTGGGTGGTCTGGGGTGGTTGAGCACCCTCAGGTCCCCATTTGTTTTCCTGAAGGTAGAGACCAGTCAGGATGGCCACCTTTTTGTGGTCAAGAAGGGTGGTTTGTGGAAAGCCCAGAGGAATGAGAGCTTCTGAGGTGGGGAAGGTCAGCTGCCCTGAGGCTGGTGCCGGCCCCGAGGGTAGATGGCCATGCTTGCAGTCCTGGGCTCCACTTTCAACCCCGCCAGCTCCTTATGCGTCAAATAGGACGCTAGTCACTAGTTCCTCTCACAGGAGGAGGTAATGAGAAGGCACTGGAGACTTGTGCCCAGGTGCCCAGCAGAGGAGATGCTTGGCAGGAAGTCCCTATTGCACTCTGGGATATAAGCTGCAACTGACTCATTGCCTCATGGTTTTTGTTTTTATTTTTATTTATTCTTTTTTTTTTTTTTTTTTTTGAGACAGAGTCTCACTCTGTTACCCAGGCTGGAGTGCAGTGGTGTGATCTCAGCTCACTGCAGCCTCTCCTCTGCCTCCCAGGTTCAAGCGATTCTCCTGTCTCAGCCTCCCGAGTACCTGGGATTACAGCCAGTCTGTCAGGCCTGGCTAATTTTTGTATTTTTAGTAGAGATGGGGTTTCACCATGTTGGCCAGGCTGGTCTCAAACTCCTGACCTCAAGTGATCTGCCTGTCTCGGCCTCCCAAAGTGCTGGGTATGCAGGTGTGAGCCACCGTGCCCAGCCACGTCATGGTTTTTAATATTCTTTTTATTGTTTTTTTGAGACAGGGTCACACTCTGTCACCCATGCTGGAGTGCAGTGGTGTGATGTTGGCTCACTGCAACCTCCACCTTCTGGGTTCAAGTGATTTTCCTGCCTCAGCCTCCTGAGTAGCTGAGATGATAGGCACCCACCACCATGTCCAGCTAATTTTTATATTTTTTGTAGAAATGGGCTTTTGCCATGTTAGCCAGGCTGGTCTCGAACTCCTGACCTCAGGTGATCCACCCACCTTGGCCTCCCAAAGTGCTGAGATTACAGGCGTAAGCCACTGCACCCAGCCCTTGATATTATTTTCTTTCAGTTGGGAGAAACTTGAAATGAGTCTTGGAACTTATAAAATTGTTAAGTGGGGATCACTGCATTTGCTAATTTTCTGGTCGTTGCCCGAAATGTCCTTTCGGAGCTCATTCTTTGTCCCCTTCCCTCATCACATCAGTCAGGCTGAGGGCAGGTTTAAGCGGCAGTCATCGTGATTGGCCAGCCCTGACTGGCATTCCCGTGATCTCGGTGCATCTTGTATGCATGCATTTGCAGTATGAGAAAACCCTTTGATGCCTTTGAGCTCAGACTAAATGTGACCTTGATTCCTGGCCTGAAATTAATGTCTAAGCATTCTTGGCTTCTTCTGGGTGGTCGTCTGTGAACAAACTGCCATGCAGTGAGTGTGATGGAAACATACCCTCCAAAGACATACATAGCTTAGCAGATTTCAGCGGGGCTTCCCAGTGTAGTGTGAGGACACTTGGGTACATGGGGTTAGTAGCTGAAAGGTGGGTGGACACCCCATCGTGTCTTTATTAAGGGTTCAGGGACAGTTCAGCAAGGGTTGGGGAAGGGGTGTGCTGGACGCTGAGTGGAAGTTGCGAATGTGTGTGGCCACCGGTCTGCTTTCGGATGGTGAGAGCAAAGTTCTTTACTGTCTGGAAAGGTGATCTGGGGACCTTTTCACAGGTCACCAGCCACCTGTGCTCTGTGATGTGCAGCTGTGAGCACAGTAGGGCCGCAGTTCTAGGCAGCCACAGGGCCTCCTGGTGTCCTGGATACAGGATGCTTTCCCAGAACCCTTCTGGGGCTCCACATCTATCTCCACACTTTGGGTGGGGAAGTTGCTTCCCTTGGGTGGATCCAAAAATTCCAGCTGACTTGGAGGGAAGTGAGTTGAGAGCCCCTCCAGCGGTGCTTGTTCAGGTGAGTAGCTTTTGCTATTACATGCCCAGGTCCAGCTGGCCTAGGCTGGAAGCTCCCAGAGTCCAAAAAACAGGGGCTAATGAACAGTCGAGAAAAAAACAAGGCAGACAGTCTTTTGGGGGTGTGCAGTATTAAATCACTTTGAAAGGGGACCACTTAAGAAAATCCTCTGCCCTCATTCAAGAATATTAGAAATACATTAATTTGGTGGAATAATTATAATAGTAGCTACCATCTTTTTTTTTTGAGACAGTCTAGCTCTGTCACCCAGGCTGTACAGTGATTGTACAGTGGTGCAATCTCGGCTTACTGGAACCTCTGCCTCCTGGTTTGAAGCAATTCATGCCTCAACCTCCCATGTAGCTGGGATTACAGGTGTGCGCCACCACACCCGGCTAAATTTTGCATTTTTAGTAGAGACAGGGCTTCACCATGTTGGCCAGGCTGCTCTTGAACTCCTGGCCTCAAGTAATCTCCCCACCTCAGCTTCCCAAAGTGCTGGGATTACAGGCATGAGCCACCTCGCCTGGCCAATAGTATCTACTGTCTGTTGAGTGCCAGGAATGTGCCAAGCAGGGAAGATGGAGATGTATTTGGTGGATGCATAATAGTAACGGCTAACGCACCGCTCACAGGCTAGAGACAAAGTAGACTCAGAGAAGCTCAGTGACTTTCCCAGGAACACACAGCTCTTTGGCAGCTGCTGTATGGAAACCACAGTGGGACTCATCAGAAGCCGGTTCCTTTGCACAGTTAGCCGAGTGAAGAGACGGACGGGCACAGGTATGTTTGGAGTTCTTAAGTTCGTCATCTTGCACCCAAGAATCAAGGTCGCAGGGTGAAGCTCCGTAGTTCTGGAGCCTGAAAGGCATTTGACATCCTGGCTGGAAACCTACATTTTGTTTTACATTTATTTGGGTAGTGGTTTGCTGTTCTTTTTTTTTTTTTTTTTTTTTTTTAACCATTTGGCTTGGAGAAATTTTCCCTTTGCTTATGGTAATTACCCTTTCCTGATATGTAAATTGATTACAGCGGCTCTTTCCAATCTTACACATTTGATTATCCACGAGCCTCCTTCTCTGACTCTTAGTTAATCTTATTTTTAGCACAGTCCTTGAAACCTCAGTGTGAGACTGTCCATCTTCCGCTGTTTCTGAACTGCCGAAGGTCATTTTCACCAGCCCCGTCAAACGCGGATGTGTTTCAAGTCAAACACAGCCATTTGAACCAGTTTCAAACAGTTGCCTTTCAAGTGTCAGCGTGGTGGGGACAGGACCTGCCGCATGAGGTCCGTGTTGCTTGGGATAGTCTCGAATCACCCAGCGTGACTCCGTTGGCTCCCTTGGTTCAGTCGGCTCCAGGATGAGTGCACTTGACCAGAAGCTCCGGCGACACTGAGATTATAAGGGAGCCAGGTGAGCGGAGGCTGCGTTGTGGACACCAGCCAAGTCCGGGTGGGAGGAGGCACCAGGACCTATCAGCAACCTGCCCTGGACTTTGTTTCCTCATGTGTGTGTCTAGGGCTTTGCGGATGATTTGCTCCAGATGGAATTAATGCTGCAGTTGTTAGAAGAGCATCTCTGGCTCCGCTTCTGAAGCTAATCACCACCTCTGTTTTTGTAAGTTAGTGAGAGGAGCGTGGCTGGCTATGAGGGTGCAGAGGTGCCCCTCCTGCGGTCCCCTGGGGTCTTCTCTGCATCTGAGTCTTCTCAGAGGCCACGTGAGTGAGTAGCCCCAGTGGACTCCGGATGTTTTGTGAGCCTTACCTCGATAAGAATAAAAACGTTTTGGTGTGTGATTTGATTTGTTTGCTAGAAGATTAGTACAAAAGCAGGAAGGAAAAAGAACGTGGTGGAGGTGATTGCTAGAGGCTGGCAGAAGGTTATTTACGGATTTTTGCTGACAGTCCCTGTTGAAAGGAATTCCCTGTGAGATTTATGAAGCCTTTCCAATTTATTGTCTTTCCAAGTAAGGTAAGCAAATAAATAAGTTATTCTATTTTATTATAAACACAGCCAATGTAAAATTAAAAATAAGAGGAAATGGGGCTCCATTTTTTCAGCCTAGTGTGTTTCAGGAAAGCATCTTGGAGAGGCTTTTTGTTTTGTTTTTGGCTCCAGCACATTGTGCATTTAAAAGATAAAGTCGGTGCCTTGATGTTGTATGTGCAGGTCACCATCCTTGGAGGGAACTGGTTGCAGCCTTGGTGGGGTTGACAAGATGGTGAGGACAGAGGAGCTGGGATATTCAGGACCAGCCCACCAGAGTCACCAGGGACTCCCAGGCCCCTTGGGAAATAAGGCTGAGGGGTTCGAGACTCTGCTCTGGGTTTGGCCACAGCCGCTGCCCCCAGAAGGGACTCTTGACTCCTGAGGCCCACGTCCTAGCAAACTGGTGACATCTTCCTGCATCCTTCTTCCTGTTGTCTTGATTTCTTTGTCTCTTCTCCTTAAACTCAGAAATTGTTGGTGCTTTCAGTATCTTGGCGAATTGTGATTTTGTTGATACAGATGTGTAAGGACCCACATGGGAAATTCAGATTTTTAGGTAAAGAACAAGCAGGAATATGAGACCTTGTCGTAAACAAACCTCTCGTTTTCGGCGGTGATGTCAGTGCTGAAGATTTGGGTGGGTCAGGTTTGGTGACCTGTGTCCCACCAAAGGCAGCTCCTGCTCCTGACACGAGCCCGGAGCCCATTTGAAATCGCTCCTGGCTCTTTCAAGGCCCTGGGCAACGCCATCAGGGAAACATCCTGTTACCATTTTGGGAGAATGTTTTACGTCTCTGCCCCTAGATGTCCCTGTGCTAGTGAAGCTATTTTGGGGGGACTAATAGGCAGCGTTTGGACGGTGTCTTGTAACTGTCAACTGATGACTTCAAGTTCGTTGGCCCCTGCTGTGTAGTAGGTGCATGTTGAAGATAGAGTGAGTCACATTCTCTGCAAGGGTTTGTTTTAGGAGCAAAAGAGGCCTAAGTAGGGAGGCTTGGAAGGTGCTGAGGGCATAATTCCTGCAAGAATGGGCTCCATGGGGTTCATTTTCTTTCTTTCCCACATCCTCCACAGTACCCTGTCCCACTCCTATAGGCACACGAAAGAGGAGGGCCTTTCTTCAACTCAGGGCTAATGAGCTGGGCACCAGGGGTTAGGGTGGGGGAACAGTGTGGCCGATGCTTTTCTGGAGTGGTGGCCTGAACAAGCCTGACCTGCTCCTGCCTGCAAGGAGCTGACCACCCAACCAGAGAACACTGGGCAGGCGATCAAGCTGGGTGAGCCAGACAGGGGGATGTGTCTGGGGCCTGGGGAGCCCCACCCATGCACCCTGAGGTCAGGGCTGGCCTTTCACAGGAGGTAGGCTGTGAGCTGTGAGGGTGAGGGGCCAGCCTGGGCCTCCCTCCCAGCTCACCCTCCCCTAGGAGGCCGCCCCCTGCCTGGGTCCCTCCAGCCCCTTCGTTCTCATCCTTATCTGGATCTGAGAATCACCTGGAGAGCTTTGAAAAAAGATCCCAGCTTAATCCTATCCCCAGGTTCTGAGTGTGTGGTCCACAGTGGCATCTGCCTTGGTAATAAAAAGTTCCCAGGTGACTCTAATGAACAACCAGATAGGGAACCACTGCCCAACCAGCACTCCTCAGCTGAGGCCACTTGTCCTGTTTTGCTCGTGGGCCGGAAGGGATGGGCTGGAGAATCAGGTAAGTCCTAACTTCCCTGCCCCACAGACTGGGAGCAGGGTCAGAGGGCAGGAGGCTGCCCTGGGAGGGCGACTTCTTAAATGCACACCTGACTGACAGGTACGCTCCTGCTGTGGGGCCAGGCAGGAGAGCAGCACAGGGGCACCCAGGGCCACACACCGAGAAGTGTCCCGAGTGGTGGGCCCAGTGTGGCCTGGCTTCCCATCAGCAGGTGAGGGTCATCTTTCAGGGCTGTTTCACTTCCTCAAAAGAATGCAGTGGAATGAGCTCCGTAGGGTGAGGTGCCTGTGTGCGTGGGGATGGAGAGGAGGGCTAGCTGCTGGGATGCCAGAAATGAAGGGAGGCTGGGATCTTCCTGCCTTGGTCCATGTGTAGCTGGAAGGAGAAAGCAGCCGTTGCCTAGGAGACAAAGCTGGAGGGCTTGACTCAGACCATGGACCTCTTGAGGCTTCCTGCCTGGGTGGGGGATCAGCCCAGAAACCCCACGAGGCGATGGGGGATGGGATGGGGAAGGTCATATATGCATTTCTATAGAAAAAGAATCTGGCTTTCCAGTGTCTCAAGGGATTCCGGGACCTTACATTTTTTTCAGAGCCCTCAGATGGGAATCCTTGGCCTACAAAGGTGGGAGGCTGTCTTGTGGACAGTAGGGAGAGAGGGTCGTGGAGCGGGTGCTGCAGGGAACAAAGGACACCTGGAGGCATTCCTGGGCGTTGGCTTCCTTCCTGGTGGTTGGGCTTTTGTAGAAGGCAGAGTCAGGGAGAGACTGGGGACTTGGTTTCCTCCCGGGGTGCAGGAGGAAGTAAACCTAACAGTGATACCTGGATCAAGAAGGGGCTCCCCTCTAGCCCAGCGCAGTGAGTGGGGGCGCACCAAGGCATCCATGCACAATGTAGCCTCGCCGCTGCCTATGACGGGAAGGTTTGAGGTTGTGAACGTCGGCTAAGGTCCCCGGGGGTTGGCTGTTGGGATGAACGTGGGTTCTAGTATTATTGAGGTTGAGTATACTGGGGGCAGGGGGCAGGAGGAGCTAAGCAGCAGGGTAGGTGGAGTGGGGAGGGCTATGCCTGACTCCCTCTCCAGGCTGGGAGGGAACAAGGGGAAAGGCTGGGGGAAGATGGGAGGAGGCCTGGCCACACGCATCTGTACTGTTGGCTCCTTTCCCCAAGGACCCGCAGAGGTGGCCCAGGGTGCTGGGCGCTTCACCCTCCCTCATTGGTCAGGTTCTCTTCGTCCTCCCGCGCCGCGTGTCTGGGGCTGCTGTGGTCGGGGGGCAGAAAAGGAGGGGCCTGCCAGCCTGGTTCTCCAGCCTTTGTGGGCTTCGATTGGTCCTGCCTGGCAGAGTGCTCTTTGCTCAGAGGAGTCACCAGCAGTTGCTGGGAGCGGTAGGATTATGGTCCCTACCTGGGGTTCAGAACGAGAACTGTGCTGTGAACTCCCCTGGTTGAAGCAGAGGGCCAGGAAGCAGAGGGACCTGAATTCCCCACCAGGCGGTCCCTACAGAGGCATGGACCTTCCTTTCTCCCCCCTTCCTCCTGCCCTGTTGTCTCTGCTGAGCAGGGCACGGGGGGCTTCCGCTGGGTGCACTTGAGTTGGCCTAGATTTGAATCTGCTCTTACTGCCGTGGACTCTGGCATGAGACTCTAAGCCTCAGTCTCTCCACCTCTGAGTTGGGAATGATAACAGAATTACTTGATGTTGGTCATGTTGGCTGTTGGTGATGGGTTTGTTAAATCTGGTCATTGGGGCTGCTCAGTATTTGCATTTTCAGAACAGCATGCAGCGAGTAACTAGTGCTCCAGGACAGGACTTCGGAATGTTTCCATTTGTTCCTTCTGATCATGTCCTTTTCAAATCTGATCTGTAGTTTGTTTCTTGCCTGATATCCTACCTGCTAAGTTTTACATGCCTTTATGTGCGTTTCTTTTTGGACACATTTTATCACCCATGCAGAAAGAAGCTGCTCCAGTCTTCCAGCCGTGGTTAGGAAGTGCCTGCCATTCGGAAGTCAGTTGTAGTTTTCCACATGGTCGGCTGAATAGGAATGAGGCGCTTCCCTGTCCCTAAAAGAGCTCACAGTGTGGAGGAGAGATGGTACACTTCTGCTTTAGGCTTTGAGAGTCTTTGTAAATACAACTTTGATTAAATTTGTTCATGTTGGCTTATTATTTCCAAGGCAAAAACAGTCATTTCGAAAGACTAGACTAGCCTCTTTAAAGTGATTTAGAGTTTATAGTTGTGTTCAAATGCGTTCTAATTACACCCTCCAAACAACAAGCCTCTGTTTTCAGATGGAGAAAACAAAAGATTCAGATTGAAGGACTGCTCAGACACCCTCCGAAGAGGTGGCCCTGCCTGCGCTCCTCCTGGCTGCAGAGTACCCCACCAGCGCGTGAGCCTGTTTCCCTGTCCCCTGGTTTTGAGTTTCTGGCCTGATCGTTGCATGCTTGGCTTCACTGCTACTTTGTGAAACTCTTTGCTGAGATTTTAACCTGGGCTCTACTTTCAGGGCACGATGGGATTGAGACACATCTTGGGGGAATGGGTAGGCAGGTGAGCAGGTCTGAGGAGGAGGCTGGGTCTGCCTTGACCTGTCCTCTCCCATCTCTACATACTTACCAGCAATCAGTGCTTGATGCTGAAGGTCATACTGAGATGGAGGCTATGGGCAAGAGTTTGAATCTGTGTGGTCTTCTGTGGGTGCTCACTGACCTGCTGTATGTGGATTTCCATGCACCAGACACATGCTCTTAGAATGTGCCTGGCAGCTTGAGCAGGATTGAGGGATCTAGAGCTTTCTCCTGGCTGCTTCCCCCACAATCAAGGAGATTTAGCAAGCAGGTGCAGGGCCAAGTTCAGGGATGTGGGCCACAGGCAGGCCCTTTAAATCCAGTCATCCATTTTGATTCTTCTCTCCTTGTGGTATCTGTCACTTGTCAAAAAAGACTTCGTCTTCTGGGGCTGTCATTCTAAGCGTCATTTTGCCATACCGTTAAAATTTTCTGAGTGTTTGCTTGATTTGTGTTTATTGAAACTAAATTCATTAGGATGATGTGAAAATAGCACTCCGCTGTTTACCAAATCGGATTCTTGTTGTTGGTATTTCAGTACATCATCTGTTCTCACTTGAATGTCGTGGAATTTGTTGGTAAAGTGCTGTGCAGATGAAAACCCATATTTTAGTGGAGTTTTTTTTATTCAAATAAGTTTATAAGTATTATATACCCAAGGTGCTTGATTTGCCATTTGATGCAGTCTGTACGGATGTGCGAATACTGGTGCTTGGCTTGGGCTTTGAGAGTTTGGGGGTGTGCTGGGAGACAGCTGCAGGGATTAGGACTCTACCAGGTGCTGAGTCAGAGGCTGGTTGGAAATCCTCCTCCTCCTCCAACTCCGCCCCGCGCCAGCTGTTTGACTGCTGCCAAGTCCCCCAACTGTGGGGACCCCAGGCCTTCATCTGTGAAATGGCCATTCCTGTGTTTCTGACAAGGCTATTGGAAGACTTCATTGAAGACACTGTATTGGTTTTTCAGCACTTTAACATCTCTGGACTCAAGTTGTGTCATAAAATTGATCACAAGCCATAGTTTAATTGACGGCATTTTTTTTTTTTCTCCCTTAGTGGTTTATAAAATGATGCTGGTCTAAGGTTTGATGATGTCTTAGACTTGAAGAACATGAACCTGTTTTTGCAAAAGTTTTAGAGTTTGGCATTTTCCAACAAAAAGGCAGTTGCTGGACTTTTGAATTGGTCAACGAAATTCCACTTGTTACCAGAGGATTTACTAGTTGCATTTCTAGAGTTGTTGGCCTCTCTTTTCTGATTTGATTCAGTGGTCAGATCATCCAGGGTTCTTGTGTTCAGAGACCCAGAGTGCTATAATGCTTCCGAAATAAGCCTGACCTAAGACTGAGACAGAAGGTGAGTATGGCGGAGACCACCAGGTGTCCACCAAAGGGCCCTGCTTCCCTTCCACCACCTCAAGTATCTGTCGGAGGCTCCATGATAGTTCCCACATGGAATGTGGGTGGCAATGTGTGTCGCTTCCCGGCAGCACTAATTAAGAAACAAGTGTGCCTTGCTCAGTTTTTCTCCTGTTGACTGTCAGCTGGATGTGGAAAATCCAGCAGAGAATGCCTAGGTGCTAGGGGAGGATTCTGAGTGCCTGAATCACTCTGTGGAGCAGAGTTGCCCATTAGGAACATGAGCCTGATGTTCTTGTGATTTAGAAATCAAATTCTAATGTGTTGAGCTGATACACAATTTTAGGCTTGTTTGTTAAAGCAGACAATGTGAACGTAAGTAGTACAGTGAGTTGGGTAGTCCCAACCCGCCGCTGCCCCCTCCCTGTCCTACACTTGCTTGGGTTAGATAGAAAGCAGCGCCGTCTCCCATTCACCAGCCTAAATGAACCTCATGGCTTCACTTCACTCATTCTTGCCCATTTATTCACTGAGTCCTGTAGATTCTGCCCCTCCCTTCTGCCCTTGTTTGGGGGCCTCACACCTACCCAAATGGCATCCACCTAAACACTTTGGGTTCGGCTAGGTGCCCTTAAAGCCTGATTTTCAAACGTTGGAGAAGTTTAGAAGCAAGTCGGGCTGTAAAATTGCAGCAATGACCTGGCGTGGTGTGGCAGCCATGAAGACGCTCCTGATCTTCTGCTTCTGGGAATGTGAGTGACTGGTGGCCCCAGCTGCTACGTTCTGAATCCGGCAGTGGAAATCCAGCATGGCGTTCCCAGACAGCCTGCGCTCTGCGGGCTGCTCCCAGCCGGGGACAGCAGGTGAAGACTCCTCCTCCCCAGCCTCCTGCCTTCCCTGCCATCTCATCTGCATCTGCTGTCAGACTTGCGTCTCCCTCTGCCTCCCCGCCTGTCTGCCTCCCCAAGAAGTCTCTTCCAGAGCTGATCGTGTCTTGGCTTCGGTTTTTGGAAGACCCGAGCCAACACACATCGTATTTGAGACACAGTGGGTCGGAGGCGATACCCAGGAATTTTCTCCAGCTTGGACAGCAAGCCCTTTCCCCTCTCTGGGTGGCAGTGTGCCTCCCTCTAAAATGAGGGGGCGATGCTTGGCAGTTTCTAGAACCTGTTCAGATCAAGGCAACCTGGGAGTTAGAGTTCCGCTGCTCTTGTCTGGCAGTACAGTCGGTCTCTAAATATGCTTTTATTGTACCTTCCCCACCATCTGGGTGAAGCATCAGTAATGAAAATGGAGTGGAGGCTGCATTGACCTTTTCGAGTGTCCACGCACTATATTTTAACTGGGAAGTTGCATGTATTTTCTATACTTAATACTTTAAAAGCCTCTTGGGCCTCTTGAGAGGCTTGTAAGTGCAGCCCACGTGTGACTTGAGCTGGGAACGCAACTTCAGATTGAGAAGTCCCACTTTTATAGGACACAGCATTTAACAGCAGCTGCGTCCAAGTCGTGTGGCATTTAGCAGCGTGTTTCCAAGTGGACCTGGGGTAATCACTTTGCTCTTGGGGAACCGTGGCCAAGGGCTGCCCTGCCTCCAAAGAGGCTCAGCGAGGGAAGGCTAGAAGTCCTGTGGGCTGGCCAGGCATGGTGGCTCACACCTGTAATCCCTGCATTTTTGGGTGGCAGAGGTGGGTGGATCACCTGAGGTCAGGAGTTCGAGACCAGCCTGACCAATATGATGAAACCCCGTCTCTACTAAAAATACAAAAATTAGCTGGGCATGGTGGTGTGCGTCTGTAATCCCAGCTACTTGGGAGACTGAGGCAGGAGAATCACTTGAACCTGGGAGGCAGAGGTTGCAGTGAGCCGAGATCATGCCATTACACTCCTGCCTGGGCAACAAGAGTGAAACTCTGTCTCAAAAGAAGAAAAAAAAAAAAAAAAGAGAAATGCTGTGGGCTAAACCTGGGGGTTCTTTGCCCTGCTTCCAAGCCCTGTACAGCCAGCATGTTGCACATGTCATTGTCCTGGGGTTTTCTTCCCAGAGGGCCCTTTTCGGTGCAGGGTCCTCTGTTTCATCAGCCTGCGTTAGCACAAACAACCCTGACCGTGTCCTGGACCTCCTTGAGCTCACAGGCAGAGGTTGCTGCTCTGTCGTGTGCTGTTTGCAGACTTGGACTTGGAGTAGTTATTCTCCCTGTGCCTCCAGGGCCTTGGTCCTCACAGGTGTTTCTGTGCTCCTCCTTCCAGAGACAGGCCTCCCGTGAATCGCTCTGAATAAAATGTTCCCAGCTGAGGTTTTGGAGTCTCCTTTGGAAGGTTGTCTTGGTATTGTTTTCAGTCTCTTGTTAGGAAAACCGGACAGGTGGGTCTGATCATTTACGATGAACGTGCACACCACCCCCGGGTTCGGCAGGACACACTGTGCCCCTAGCCTTGGTCATCTTCTGTTTGACCACATTTCTTGGCTGAATTTCAGATCTTCACCTGGAGCACGGGTCTCATGACCTAAGGTCAACCTGTTTGTGGTTCTTTCTGTTTTTTCTTTGAGGTAAAACTTAGAGGAAGTGTTGGGAGGGAAGTGGGGATTGGTGGGGAAGGGGCATGAGGTCAAATGAAATGCATGACCTTAAGTGTGCCATTTGGTTAGTTCTAACACACGCACATACCTGCGTACCCCCCAAAGCCCTACCAAGAGCTACAGTCACTCCAGAAAGTCCCCTTGGGGCCCTGCCAGGCTGTCCCCACCCTCACCTCCCTGATCATCTCAGGCCACCACTGTTTTGGTTTCTTTTCCTTCAACAGAGGTAGTTTTGCCTGTTCTAGAATTTCATGTAATACTACATAATACATGTATGTACATTATACACAGCATATACATGTATACATACAATTTAATATGTATGTATATTATGACACGTACCTTTTTGCATGAAGCTTTTTTCATGCCACACACATGATGTATTTGAGATTTTTAAGACATTTTGGGCCAGATTATTCTCTTGTTCCTTTTTACTTCTGAGTAGTATTCCACTGAATGACTCGACCGCAGTTTCTTTACCCGCTCACCCATTAATGGACACTTGGGCTGTTTCCAGCTTTTCGCTATTCTGAGCAAGTAGCTATGAACCATTCTCATGCATGTCTTTTTGTGGACATATGATTTCATTTCTCTTGGGTAAGTTCCTAGAAATGGAATTGCTGGGTCATGGAGTAGGTGTATGTTTAGTCTTACAAAGTGGTTATAACATTTTATGCTTCCACCAATCATGTATGGAAGTCAGCTATTTTTTAAACCACCCTACAGAATGTTGGCTTTCTGCTTGGGTGGTGGAGTGGGATGGGAGGGTGAGTGGGTAAGGCCCCCTCCTCTCCCTTGACCCCCACCTCCCTACTAGCAGGTTGGGGGCAGGGGTCTGCACTGTTGGCTTTGCTGGGCGTGGGCTGTGGAGTTCACATGCTCTGGAAGATGTAGCTGTGTCCTCTATATTAGGGTGGGGCCTGTTTCTCTTGCTTTTCCTGGCTATTCTGAACAATTCTTGTTCCTTCATTCCTTCCCCCCGCCTCCCAATGTCTCTCCCTTCCCCTGCTTCCTCTTGTCCCCAAAATACCATGCTCTCTGATGAAGCTCCAGGCTAGTAAGTCAAGAATGAAGGTCGTGGCCTTTGGTACCTGGTGTATTCCTGGTTCTTTCTGACATCTGTGCCCACTGTTTTGCATTCATGACTGACAGAAGTGGACTTTTGGAGCCTACTCATGGTCACATGGTAGCACATGCTGTCCTAGTTTGCTTCCGTGTGAGGATGGACACTTGGCTAAGTAGGTGTTCTAGACAGCTGCTCCCAGAGCAGCCTCACCATGAGCTGGGCCACCCCAGAACCCGGCATCTGGGTGTGCTAGCCTCATGGGCCTCAGGAAGCTGCAGCCAGCTCTTCCAAGTCTCTGGGGTCATTACTTTTAGAAGCGTGTTTTATAGGGTTACTAGAATGTTCTCTTAAGTGGATTCCATTTTATGTATTTATATCCTACCTCTTTCAAGAAAGTTCTTTGAGGACTCAATAGGATGCCGTAATAGGGGTTGAGATTGGGGGAGGGCCAAAATTGATTTTAAAATGCAAATACAGCAACCAAAAATTTCACGACAGTTGCTGTAACAGATAAGTTGGGCAGCTGTCTCTGAGTTTAGGGAGGGACGACATGTGTCCTTCAAGGAAACGGCTTGCCACAGGGAGCTGCGTATAGGGCATAGTGATGGCTGTAAAGTGCTCTACCACCAACCATGGGCTGCCAACAGATGCCAGGCCTGGGTTCCCACAACTGCTTCTTGTGCTTGAGATTGCTGGAAAGAGTCAGAATTACAACATGGAGGGATGTTTAGAGGGGGCCATTCCACGCGGGTCCTTCTAGGGATGCCCTTTGATTTTGGATCAAATTTACAATACCTCACCAAACACCGAGCCAATTGGTACAGGTCTATTCTCCCAAAAAATTATTGATCTCAGCTGGGCTTTTGATAGGCGTTTGAGAGAAGATGATTCACATTCTACTTTCTTCCCAGGAACTGACATGCACGGCTAGCCCCGGTGACCTGCCAGCCTCTCAGATGTGCAGGTGGACAGTGGTTGAGGCAGGCCTGTTGGTCCAGTGACACAGACGTGAGATCAGGGCAGGATTGGGCTTGTTTGGGTTGTTGATGAGCACTGCAAGGGATGAGGCAGTGATGTCAGTGGTTGCGGGTGAGCCGAGTTGGAGGGGTTGATGGAACATGCAGTTGGACAGAAGTATCTAGAAGGCAGGTGGTAAGGAGCCTCTGGAGTGCCTTTGATTTGAGAGCATGTGCATGGGGCTGAGGCAGAGTTGCCATCCCTCCTTCGTCCGTGCCTACTTCGTGTAACACTCGGCTGTTTCTTGTTTGAACTCCTTGAGGACAAAGTTATGTCTCATTTAATTTCCAGCCTTCCTTACTTAATAGTACCTGGCTTGTTCACAGTTGATGCAGTATTGGGATGGAAAGAGTAGAGTAGAGAGAGAGAGAGAGAGAATGTGTGTGTGTATGCACGTGTGTGGTGCAGCAGGCAAGATAGATGGCAGCTGAGAATGGGCTACTGGCTTTGACCATCATCAGAAGTGCACACAGCTCTTTTGGATGTGTGTGTATGTGGAAGATGTGAATGTGGTGTGGAAATGTGGAAATAGCTATAGATATGTATATGTGTGTCTATATAGCGGGGGGTGGTGACCAGAATAAAAGCTTGATGGCAAGGATCAAATAAGGAATGTTGGCGCCTAGGGGAGCAGACAGTAGCTTCTCTGGGGCCGAGGCCGGGAGGTGCGAGCACATCTGCCCTAACAGGGAAGGAACAAGTACGTGGCTTGTCCTGATTGACGGGCCTGGCCCTGCCATATATTTCGGTTCATCTGTGGCTTTCTGCCTTTGCCATCCCCATCCTCAGCTGTACCGCACGTCAGTTTGTGGGGCCTGGCCTTGCGGATGGCATTTTCTGGTGCTTCCTATCCATACGCTAGGAACGGAGTTCAGCACCCAAGGAAGAGAATTCTAGCCTGAACCCAAAGAGGGAAGCCCCTTAACTCTTGTTTTTTTCACCCCAACACTCTTGATGTCTTTTAAGTCCCAGTGACTTTTGAGTTTGGCTTTGGTCGTTAAGTTTCATGACTGCCTATTTTTAAGTGGAATTAGAACTTAAGTTACCGAGAATCACAGCGTCTTGCTAGGTAGCATTCCTCTCGACCCTGCCACGTGAGCTTCTGAGAGGCTAAGTGACTTGCCTGAGGTCACATAGTTGGACAAGGCAGGAAAGCACCAGCAGCTGAACTGACCCATTGCGAAGTGTGTCCAGCGGGCCCCTCCCAGGCCACCGCTGCACTGCGGTCTAGTGGTACAGGCCAGAGCCCTGGGCTCCTCCTTGCCCTCCTGCAACCTCAGTCCACTCCTGCTTCTTAGGTGGACGGCACTGGCTTTGGCTTGAGACTGGGTTAGGCATGTCATCTATTTGGTTTCTCGAATGCTCAGCCCTGACACTTCTTCAGATGTTCTTAGCATCACCCTCAAACAAACGTTGGTTGGGGATCCGGGGACCGACTTGTTTACACTTCTTCTGATTTGAGTGAAATACCAAGAGGCTGGCAGAGGGACAGCCCCTGAGCTATGGCTCCCTTTCTTAGCCCAGATCTCAAGAGCTTTCTGCTGTTTTTGCTGTCATCTCTGCTGGATGTCGTCTCTGCTACCGAGGTACAGCAGTTAGGAAACATTCGCGTCCCCATCACTCTGATCACTCTGGTCACTCTGCTGACTGGTTTTTGGACACTGAGTGTCCCATTCACTCTATCACTGTTGACTGGTTTTTGGACAGTGAGTATGTGACATGCATATGACCCATGCTTAACTCACTCGGAGCCATTATCTGAGCACTATTTGTCAGGTGCTAAGAAGGCAAGCTTCAATTGACTTAAGTTCCAGCGGGGATGTTTGCTTCTTATGAAAATGATGCTTAGTACCTCCTTACTAAGACAATGGCAGAATAGACCAGACTGTTGTCTTCAGAGATTCCCAAACACCGGATATTGACAAGGTTTGCTTTCCTAAAGTTGAGAAGAGGGCTGAAATATAAGGCTTATGTGTCTCTCTGAGCATTTTAGAAGAAAGATATATCTAAGCTCTGTGTTTAAATATAGCATGGTGTTTGCTACTCGGATGGCAAATAAGCAATTGAATATGTAGGTCATTGACTTATGAGAATGAGTTTGGAGGTTTTTTTGCATGTGATTAACGCTGTCTTACAATTGGGCTGTTGATGCTACGCCAAAATTGGGTTACACAGAGTTCAGCAAGCCATCTGGGAAGAAAACTGGAAGAATCATGAGAGGATACCTCTGTCCCCTTAAGGTGTTAGGAGTGTGACTTGGTGTTGAGCCCTGTGGCTACAGCCAGTGGCAGTGGCACCAACCGCTCCCAAGTTACACTGGGGAGAAACACATCTGAGTGCCGTGCGTCTGTACATATCTATCAGGAGGGAGGGGGCAGAGGGCGATACTTCATCGAGATAAATGCCAGCGGTGTATTTTAATACATTCTTGATTCAGAAGGCACTGTTTGGAATTGCATATTTAAAAGGAAACTGCCATCCCCTTTTGAAGGTATGTGACATTTAAAAGATCTGTAGCAGAAGATTGGTTTGACAGCTTTGAATTATAATTGAAAGAGTTTTTGTTTTAAAAAAGAAAATGATTACTTCTATTTTAAATGTCATCACAAAGACATAAATATGTTTAATCAAATTATATATTTAATGTATATAGAATATAATTTTTGTTTGTGTGGAAGAGTCACTGGTTTGTGTGTGTTTTAAGCAGCTTTAAAGCTAAGCAATGTTGATGATTTGAAAGTGATTCAGCTTTTTTGGTAAATGACTATTTAAGGGTTTATAGAATTTCAAAAAACAGTATTATTAAAATCTGTATATTTTTTATCTATACACATGTACCTAGTGGCACATTTTGGGAGATGGAGGTACTTTTATTATTGTTGCTGACAGATAGTAAAGATAAACCGTCGAATGAATTGAAAAAAGTGGAACCTTGAAGATAATAAAGGCGGAAACAGCAGAGACGCTCCTGCAATTTTCTTTTGGATTCTTTGAATCAGCAGGGAGTTACCGGGAGTGCTAGCGTCGAGTATGCCAGCTCTCCTTAAAAGGGAGGCAGCAGGGGAGGCCCGGGAAAAGACACAGAGTGCCACAAAGACCTTTCGGGTGATACAAAAGGCTGGTGTGGCGTTTGAGGGCACCAGCAGGGTCCCCAGGCTCGAGAAGCAGGGGCGTAGCTCTGGGTCTCCCCTGACCCTGGCTATCTGCTAGCACACTCCAGCTCTAGAACTTTCTTTGAGCAAGCTGGGTGTTGGAAGCCGGCCAGCCCAGCGTACAACTGTGTGTGTCAGCTGGGGACAGTCTTGGCCTGTTCCAGCCTGCTCTGTAGTTTCGATTTAGCCAGACTGGGTCAGGGAGTCCTGAAGTTGTTACCCACCAGAGTGGCACTTGCCCAGCACAGAGCTGCCCCGGGGGCTGGTTTTCTCTTCTGGTCTGTCCTCCAGGGCTGCTCTGTCAGGGAACGCGCCCTCTGTTGGGTGTGGCCCTGGGAGGCCTGGGCAGCTGGCAGCACCTGGGAGAGAACAATGAGTCAGTCATGCCCGCTCCCAGGAAAGAATTGACGTAGCACGAGCATCTCTGCCAGCTCCGGTGAGAGATGGTCAGGGTTCAGGAATTGTGAGCTCTGGCTTCTCGAGAGACAGGATGCACCCCGGGGCCCCTGGGGAGCCGGAGGACACAGATCCCAGTTGAGTGCGTAAGCAGTGTCAACAGGGCCAGCTCCTCATGGCCCCTCCTTGTAAGCGCTGATCCCCTAAAGAAAGGAATTGCCCTACTTAGTGGCCAGCATGAGCTAAACCACATAAACCAAAAAATGACAAATCTGTTATTTTAAAAATTAAACTTATTTTGAAGGAATTGCAGATTCACATACAGAATGAATTCACAGGGTAGGGGAAGGTAATACAGGAGATCCCTTAAACCCCTTCCCTGGTGCCCTCCAGTTGTAACATTGTGCAGAGTTCTGGTAACAGCAACACAGCGGAGAAATTGACATGGATAGAATCCATGGATACTATTCAGAAATCCCTACTGTAACATGCACTCATTTGGCTGTGTATTTAGTTCTGTGCAATTTTAGCACGGGTAGGTCTCTATTTGTACCAGCCCAAGAATCCCCCCTGTTGCCCTTTTATAGTCATATCCACTTGAGGTGGCCAGGACGGTCCCCAGCTGAAGCACATGGTCGACACACATGGGTAGACACAACTGACCAGCTTCTAAGACCCAGTTTGCTCAAAGAAAGTTCTGGAGTTGGCGTGTCCTACCTACTTCCTGGTCTCTAAGCCTGGCAACCACTAATCCGTTCACCATCTCTCCAGTGTCATTTAAGAGTGTTATATAAATGGAACCCTACAGCATTGCCGCCTTTGGGGATTGGGATTTTTCACTTGGCTTAATTCCCTTTGAGATTCATTCGAGTTGTTGTATGTATGGCTGGTTGGTTTCTGTGTATTGACTGGAAGATTTTTGACCCAGCCTTAGACCAGAACACTGCGGAAGAGGAAATCCATCATGGAAACCCGAGAGTGACAGGACCCTTGCTTGGTGACAAGTAGAGCTGGTCATGTCGACAGCCCCCTCTTACCTCGTCCCGTCTCAGCAGATGTCCATGGGGTCGTATTGGGAGTGACTTTTGTACCAGTTGGCTTGGCTGATTTTGGAAAGAGCAGAAGAACCCCCTTCACCTTGTGAGTTTTGTTCATCTGTGTTGCATGTGTTTGCACAGTGTACATTGACTGAAACATGAAGAAACAGCCCTTGGGATAAAGGGCTTTTGAGTCTCGGTTTTCTTTCTTGGCGCTCATGCTCTCAGAATAATAATACGTGTGGTGCAGGCCCGGTGCACCAGGCAAGTGAGGGCTGTGCTGGCATGGTTTCTTTAGGAGGAAGGCCTGTTGCACCTATGTGGCTTTGGCATGCTTCAGTGAAAACTGTAAAATTACAAGTCCCAAGAATCTAATCTCACAGTGAAAATGTTGAGTTGTTCATTCAGAAAGCACGCTTGCCCTGCATTTTGAACATACATACTTGTGTGTATTTATATGTTCATCATGTGAGAACAGCATTTGTGAATTGCTACCCTAAAAGGTTGTCCATTCTTTCCAAACTGCAGAAATGCGGCTGAGTAGTTACATACGTGTGTAAGTTAGTTCAGGATTCCCAGTGTTAGTGACTTGATGTACATGCATCAATAGATAATATTTCTATGTCCTTTAGGGGCTCTGCAGTTATTTTTTTCCTGAATCAAGACTAAAGCCAGCCCTGCTGCTGATTGTAGGCAAGTGCCCTTTGCTTTTTGGGGAGCCAGGACTGGAAGGTCGCTTGGTTCACAGGCCTGGGTTAGGGTGGGCCGCAGGTTGGTCTGGAGTTGGGCTTTTCTCTCCCATCCCAGATTCCCCTGGTAAGAGGCTGCGGCACCTGCATCAAGGACCATCAGAGTTGGGTGGTTGGAACTCACTTTGGTTGAATGTGAAGGGGCTGCTGTTTGGGAGGTTTCACCTCCGTGATGTGTTTCTTGAGCCTGGGTGACAGCGTGGTGTGGTGCAAAGTGGAAAGGAGTTTGTTGCTGATGGTCTGGGGGACCCAGGCCTTTTTCCCCATTTCTAGATGTTGTTGTATTCATTTAGCACTGTGATTAATTCTTAAAAATAGAATGAGTTGCTTCTAGAGGGAATATATTTTGGACCCAGGAATTCAGTTCTGTCTTTGGGTGCTTCCTTCATGGCTGTGTTTGCAGAGTTTCTTCATATGCTATTTTCTGTGACATACATAGCCTTGAAATGGATTTTTTAAAGTACAGCGTCTGAAAAGTGAGTAGCTTGTACATGGTGGGTTTAGCTGCTGCTCCATTCCACAGCAAGGATACTCTTCATTTTCAATTGAAATCTCCCCCAACCTTGAGGTTTGGGTTCATAATTCAGTTTAAAATTAAATAGAACCCGGTTTCCTTCAGGCCTCTTTTCTTTCCAGGACTGTGGATTCTCGAATTCACCAAGCCGTGTGAGTAAAGCATTTGGTATATGATACAGCTAACGCTTGGGTGCCTCTGGCGTGCCAGGCGCCATGCTGAGCGCTGTGCATTGGTATTGCCTGTGCTTCCCGCTGTGGCCCCATGAGGGAGGTACAGGTGACCACATCTGGGCTCCTGGGGGAGGAAGAGAAAGCAGAGGGAGAGAACACTCTCCTGGGGTGACTCACAGCCTCACCCAAGGGCTTCTTACCATTTGGTTGGTCTCTGAGCTTTGCAGGATAAAACTTGGATTCTGTCTCTGCTCTCATGGATCTGCCCATCTAAACCGGTTATAGAACAGGCAGCCCATTTATGTAATGCCTTTTGCAATAGATAAAGGGTTGAGGGTGAGGTCATTGTCAGGGGAAGGCAATGTGAGAGAGTCAGGGTCAAGGAACCGATATCTGGCCACCTTAATTTTACTAACTTCACTTTCCCAGTCAGTATTGCACATGTAGTCCATTGATCAATAGTGTTGACATGGGCAGGGCAATTAGCTGGGCTTGGGGGCCCGTGCCTGTACAGGAGGCTGAGCCCAGAAGAATACTTGAGCCCGAGAGGTAGAGGCTGTAGTGAACTATGATCATGCCACTGCACTCCAGCCTGAGTGACAGAGTGAGACCCTTTCTCTAAAGAAATGTTGTTGGCCGGTGGCTCACAACTGTAATCCCAGAACATTGGGAGGCCAAGGCGGGCAGATCACCTGAGTTCAGGAGTTTGAGACCAGCCTGGCCAACGTGGCGAAACCCTGTCTCTGCAGAAAATAGAAAAATTAGCTGGGCGTGGTGGTGCATGCCTATAATCCCAGCTACTCAGGAGGCTGAGGCAAGAGAATCACTTGAACCTGGGAGGTGCAAGTTGCAGTAAGCCGAGATTGCACCACTGCACTCCAACCTGGGCAACAGGGTGAGACTCCATCTCAAAAAAGAAAAAAAGAAATGGTGTTGATATGTAAAGCTGGGACTTTTCAGGGACTGTGGACTTTGAGCCATTTGGTTCTCACGTCATTTGTTTTTAAATGCCACTTCCTGCTCATCCTGCTGGAGTCTAATCTGTGGTCAAGGACTTGGCTGGAGCCCACTGGGAAGTCTCCTTTGGCTGAGCCCTGACAAGGCTTTGGCTGTGCCTCTTTCCCGGCATCAGTCGGGGTCCTAGATCCTTGCTGGGGCAAGGGATTCTCGCTGTGTCTCTCCAGCTCACCAATTCTCTCCCAGGTTGATTGGCTGTTGGAATTGAGACATCTGCATTGAAATCCCCAAGAGAACATCCTTTTCTGTATTGAACTTGCATGAGGGTGGAGGGACACTTGGCTTTTTTCAAAACCCACCTTTTAGTACAGCAGCCACGCAGGGACTTACATCCTAAATGGGGCCACTTTACAATGTTGGTGTGGCCCGGAAGCCTGCAAGGCAAAGCAGCCCAGGCAGCAGCTCACTTTCTGCACCCCAGCTTCAGAGCCCTCCTGACAGGAGCTCACAGCTCACATTTTTCCATATTATAGGAAATCATGCTCTTTGCAGAAAATAGAAAAATACAGGAAAGTATAAGAAATAAGTAAATGATAGTTATGTTACACATTTTAAAAATCCTTTTTAATCTTAGCATGGAGAATAACACTTTGGATCTATTCTGTCTCTTATGCATATACGTATATACTAAAAATGAGATTCACTGAAGAATGTTTTAAAATATAAGTGAGATTTGAATACATGTTTCATAGTTTATTTTCCATTTGACCTATAAGTATTTTTCCTATGTCTTTGAAGTATTTTGAAATACTTTTAGTAAATACATAATTGTTGAGATGGATAGTGTCTGACATATCCCTGTACAGCTCTATCAGGAGAAAATTTATCCTACTCTGGTTTCCAGCATGGTCTGGTACATCTTGACCACTTTTCTAAGGATTCCCTAGGGGGAGAGTGGAGTGGGGCATGGAATCTCAAGTTTACAGAAAAGATGCCCACTCCTTCCACCGCAGTGGGAGGGCGGGGTCACACCCTCGCTGACTCCTCAGAGCAGCCAGCATCCTGCTTTTGGTCAGGGGATCTTGCATTAAAACCTGCCAGCTTTAGAGGTTCCATCTCTCGCTGTGGTATGGGTGTGTGCTCTGAATGTCTGAAGACCCCTCTGCTCACCTTCTGGCCCTGTGTAGGGCCTATAGTAAATATATAGTCTGGCCCTTGTTAGATCAGGTGTCCTTGGGGTACCCTGTGGAAAGGAGCTCAGAAAACCCCTCTCGGTCACCCTATCAGGGAGAAAGCAAGACCGGAGCCTGACACCAGGATGCCCCAGCTGGTTAGTAGTGGCCACCAGTTGGAGTGAGCCGTCTCCTATGTCCGCTCCTTCTGGCAGGTTCCTGACCATCTCACAGGGGTGTGTGCACCTCCACCAGCAGCCGCCTTGTCCACTTACAGTGTGGAACCATGGAAGACTAGAGACGGATACCTTCAAGTGCTTCTGAGTTGGGATGTGTTTTCTACTTGTCTTTCGGAGCTGCGCGCCTTTGTGGGGACCTCAGGGCCAGGCTTCCCTCTGAGCCAGGCTGATTTTAAGCGTTCCCCATCCCCCCCTCCCACCCCCCACCGCCTCCACTGCACTGGTCTCTTTCAAGTTCAGGTGATTTCCTGGCTTGTCTGTAAGTAGGACTGTCGTGCCCCACTCAGGTACAGGTGTGTGGGGGTGCAGCCAGGCCCCATGAGCCTCAGGTCCAGTTGCTCACACCGGCTGCCTCTGCTTCCATGGCCCACGGGCAGCTTTGGGTGTGGGAATGCAGCTTGAATTCACAAAATGACGTCGTTGTGTGGGCTGCTTGCTCGTGGATCCACTTTTTTCCCCCCCTTTCAAAACTTGGCCCATGGCAGCCCCGATCAGCAGCACCCGTTTATCAATTTGTTCCTTGTTCCTTTCTCCAGTTGTTGCCAGGACTCCCATCTGGCATTCTCCCATCTCACGCCCTTGTTTATTTCTCCGTCCTGGAGCCACTTCGGATGGGGCACTTCTAGAAGCCTAGCTAATGCCGCAAGGGCTTCAAGTTCCTCCTTGTCACCCAGCTCGTCTCAAGTCTGTTGGCCCTGTCATCTAGAAAAGCCGAAAGCTGAAAGAGCAGGGGAATGGTCACATTAATTGACTACATCTGAGACAACACTGGAAACATATCCTATTTTATTTTTCTTTAAAAAGTGGCAGGATTCCAAGACTTCCCTTCCAGTTTTCCACTGGTTGGCCTTCTATTGGAAGACGAGTTCTAAAATCTTGGCTGTTGGGCCTTTTTACATTCTTAAAACTTAAAACCAGCTGAATATATTTAATATTGTAAAATTTCCATAAACACTCTCTGACAAAGACTGTGTATGTAAAGTTTCTGCCTAGAGGGCGTTTTTCTTCTCAGAGTTGAGACTCTTGGGCATCAGGGGGTCATAATGAAGTGTTGATTTCACCTGAAGTGCCTCTGTGCCAACGTGGCTGTATAGGGACATGGAAAGAATTAGCTTTCGGGGTTGTTGTTTTTTCCTTCCCTGAATAAAGGATAATTGTTTCCAAGCTAATTAATATGGTTTATTTATTACTAGGCAATAGTTGGTGGAATTGAATCTCGGGAAGGAATAATCCAGCAATGCTAAAGTGACAACCTCTCGGGTACACCCTGTTCATTCCTGTCCAGTGTGTATCTGACACTCAGCCCTTTGGTAGACATTGTCATTTTATTGTATTTCTTTTCCCCATGTGCCAACCAAACTTGGACTCCACACTGCTTCATGCCCAGTGAGCTTGGCCTTTCTCAGGGTGGGTTTGTCCTTAAAGGCTGGCCAGGCGCGTAATTAATATGGTGGGGTTGGGGGGTGCCGTCCCAGGCAACGTTGGGCTGTGCTGTCATGGTAGCAGCCTGAAGTCCTTGTTAGAGGGCATGGGTCACACGTGTACCCCACTGTGTGGCGCTCGGTGGCAGAGTTGAGAAGTGAGGAGAGGTGGCACCTCCCACTGCCGTTTGCTCAGGGATGCCTGTCTTTACCCCCAGCAGCCCCCAGGACTGCACATGACCTCTTCCTGCAGAGCCAGCTGGCGGCCACCCCAGTGCCATCCGCCACTGCCCCCGTTACAGTTCGTTGTACTGCGCATCCTCACTGCAACCTGAAGAGAGTCGGGGCAGAGGAGGGTTGGGAAGGCCAGGGAGCGGGATGTCGCCTTGTGGGAGAGCACAGGTGTGGCCCGTGTTCACACACAGGTGGCCAGAGACCCCACTGAGGGTGGCTGGGGGTGTGTGAACCAGGAGCCACTGTGGTACGCAGGAAAGGAGGCGGGCAGCTGAGTGCCTGTCCCTGGTCATTCAGGGAACCCATGGGTCCTCTGGGCTGCTTCTCATGGCCTCGAGTCAAGGGCCACCATCCTGCCTCATGCTGCTTGTAGGCAGGTCAGTTTTGGGGCAGAGCATTTGGCTTCTTGATGAACTTTTGCCCGAGGCTTTTCCTTGACCGCTGCCCTTGAACTTGAAATCGTTGGGAGGATCTGCTATGGGATGTGTGGGGAAAGCCCCTGGCACCACTTTCCATGCCATCCGCTCAGGGACTGGGAAACAGCTACATGTCTTCATTGTGGTCCTACCATTGAGAGTCCTCCCCTTCCCACATACTGACTGATACCCCGAGGCAGTGCTGTGGTGCTCTAGGGAGTGTCAGGCTAGGAGAGGGGGCTTGCCCTGGGGTATCTGAGCTGTGTCTGGATGCCTCCGAGGGATGGGCATGATCCCCAGGGCTGTGGCTTTAGCTCGGCTTCTGATACAGCTCGGCTTCTGTGGGTCCCACTTTTAGCAGCCCAATGGTAAGTCACCCCTTCTGAAGGGGGCCAGAGTGTTGGGAGGAGGGGGCAGAGTGTGGGGAGAAGGGTGAGACATTTCCTGGAGTAACCATGTGACGGGCCCATTTTGAGAAGGCTGTCAGCATGGGTGCCGAGGGACTGTCTGTGAGGCAGAGGGCGTTCACTCGTCCTAACAGACGCCGTGCTTCCAGAAACCCCAGGCCAGCCGTGGGGCACTGTGACCTGCACACTACCCGTCCCTACATGAGGCGTGGGTACAGGCCTTGGCCCCAGAGTTTGCTTGGGACCTTGCTGGCACAGTCACTCCGTGGTTTGGGCAACAGTGGGGTGGGGGCTGAGTGCTGGGTTCAGGCCTGGAGTCGGTGGCCCCTCCTGAGTCCCTGGGGCAGGGACCAGGTTTCTGTTTTGCTCCTGTGCCTCTGGGGCTTGGCACAGTCCTGGCACTGAGTAGGTGCTCAGGAAATCCCTGTTGGAGGGATCCAGGAGTTTGAGGTCATAGTTGGTGTTGCATCGAGTCCAGAGAGGTCTCTGAGGAAGCCTGGATGTTTGTAGTGGGCAGGGGTGTGGAGTATAGGGGGCAAAGACTGTAGACTACTCTGACCTGCTACCATGCCCTGTGCTTGGGGCAGAAGTGCAGAATTCTGGATGGTTCTTTACGCAATCCCTCTTTTCTGAGCACAGCCACACCACAGGATGGCAGTGAGGCCACCTTTCAAGGGAGGGGAACGCTTGGGGTGCCTAACCATTAACCATCAATGACCTGATTAGGACTATTGGATTCTTGTGCTGAATGTCAACTGTTTATCTCACGAGTTAGGCAGAGATGAGTTTCTTAGAAGAGGTGGATAACGGCCTCAGCCTGGAGACATGTCTGGAGTCTGATGATGACACGCAGTTATTGAGTGCTTGCTGTATGCAGGCCTTGGGACGAACCTTCCATGGGTTCTCTCTTTCAAAGGGCCTGACTACCTGTGAAGGTAGATGCTGTTACCTCCAAATCACAGGCAGGATACTACTTCTCAGCCACCGATGCTGGCCTGGGGAACTTGGGATTAATTCTTGCTAACTCCTTGTTCTTTCCCTTGTCCCTTTCCAGAGTCCATTACCTGTGGGAAACTTTTGATCGCCTAAGGGATGGTTTTGTGGACACATTCCAGTTTTCTCTTTTTAGCAGTAAACGTGAACGGTGCTTCCTGGAGTGTGAGGAACACAGCGCGCAGTGGTGCTCCGTTCAGCCAGACCTGTGGAAATCATGAGTCAGTTTCAGATAAGGCTTTCCAGGGTGCAAGGGCCCCTTTAGGATCAGTCTTTCTCCCCTAATACATGCCCACGCTGAGCTGAAGTTCTGCTCCCTGGCTGGTGTGACCCAGCCGCAGGGCCAGCCTCAAGAGGAGGCAGCAGGAGGTGCCCTACCTTGAAGCAGGGGTGATGAATCCCTCGCCATCCACGGCGGGACAGTAGTAGGAGGAGCCTAGACAGCCAAAATGTGAGTTCAAGCAGAAAGCCTCAAGTCCTAACGAGAGCTGGCACATGTGAGCTTCAGATGGCAGAAATATCACTAGAAATCCCTCCTGCAGAGAAAGCGTAGGTAAGCGGGCACTTGGTTAGATGAATGCTACTCACAGCAGGTGGCATGGGGGGGCCAGGCCAGGTTGAGCTGTTCGCCTGACCTCTGTTATCTCTGCATTTGGGTGCGTGGGTGGGCACCCCTTCCATGCCATGCAGAGTACAGAAGCTGTTCTGAAAGAACGCTATGAGTTCAAGTGAAGGCAGGCCCAGTCCTCCTGGAAGGAGCCACACCAGAGTTTCTCAGACGCCCCCATCAAGACCTTTTTAGGGCTCATTGAAGGCTTCTAAAGGTTCTAGTCTCATTTAGTTTCTAAGAAAAGGATTTATTCACTACAGACCTAAAACGTAATTTTTGTATGCCTGACTTAGTATAAGAACAAAATACCCAAGCAGTGGCGGCGGGGTAGGGGGTCCCGTCTAGGTACTGCAGCCTTAGTTGTGAGTTTCCTATATGTGGAAGGTGCAGGAACTAGCTGACCACAGTCTGGTTGGGACTCCCACCCCCAAATCCATCTCTGGGTGCCGCGGTTCTCTTCTGGGATGTGTGAGAGTACACACCCCCCTGTCATCAGCTGTAGGCAGATCACATTTGCCGCGGGATGTTTAATAAGTTCACGCAGGTTGATGGTACAGGCCAAAAATAGGACCCCTGTCTGGCCCAAAGCAGCCGTGAACTTGGAGGGGGTGGGCATGCTGACCGGCAGTTACACGCCGAGGCCACTTTAGCTCCTGCGGTTGCTGGTTCAGAAGCAGTGGTGATTTTAATCGGCTAAGTCATTTCTGCGTCTCGTTGTATACTCCTGGAAGTTCTTAGAGAAATCCTGCCAAGAAAATATCCCCTGGTGAATCCTCGGGGCACTAGTCCACGCCGCACTGTCAGCAAGTATCTGCTGAAACAAGTATTTTTGAATCTTTAGCTTTTCTGTAGCTCCAGTCTTTTTTAAGTACTTCTTTTGACCTTCAAGTAACAACGGGCACTTGCTTTAAAATTCTGACAGTCTTCCAAGCCTTTTAACATTCTTATTCCACTAAATAAGCTGTCGTCGTTCACTGGGACAGGCAGCACAGTTGCTTGAACTCCTGGCTTGAAATTCCATGAAATGTCACCTCCTCTGTGAAGCCTTCTACAAGGCAGACTTGTCTATTTCCTACTTAATTTTACTATGAAATATCTCAACATAGAACCTGTACCCACCACCAAGATTAGGTAGATGTTAACATGTTGCTACGTTTGTCTTCAGACATTGTTCAAAAACAAGTAATGTTATAGTCATTGCTAAGGTGCACCTCCCCAGTTCCTTTTCCTTCCCTCCTTCCTTTCCAAAAGGGACTACTTCCTGAAAATAGATACAATCCCTTTATATTTTTGGAAATTCTGTGTAAACCATTGAAAATGGAAGGAGAAAGCCTGTGACATACGAAGACAAGCAACACTAATCAGGAGTATAAATTCTGTTGTGCAGTTAATTAAATATTTGATTCCCTACTGTGTTTCAAAGATAAATAAAATGTGATTAAGTAAAAGGCGTTTAACCTTTAGAGACTTGGAGATGGGCAGGGTATATAGTAGCCTGCCAGCTAGAGTAGGGAAGATGTTAAAGAAGATAACCTGTGAGATGGGTTTTGAAGGGTGGATAGGAGTTTGCCAGGCAAGCTCTGCCACCTCAAAAAAATGGTTCCTTGGCTGTTAGATGCTTGTGTCACTATAGGCTTGGGATTACTGAAAAGCTATGCTTGTCCCTCCCTTCCTAACACTTCTGAGGCTGGAATGTCTGTCTCCCATCTACTTCCTTAAGAGGTGTGGGTTACAGCGTGGTGTACAGTTGGGAGTGAATTACTACTTGACCTTGGGTACATGATAACCTTGACTGTAGAGTCCATGCTTTTCCTGAGTAGTTCTTCAGAATCCTTCCTGCCAGTGACTTGGTTCTAGGTGTGGAGCAGGAGCTGGCTGTCGGAGGACTCATTGAATTCAGTGGAAACAGCACGGGAGCATGGTTTTCTTTTGAATGGAAACCATGAGTGTAGCAGTTCTTCTTTATGACTTGCTACATAATCATGCAGGAGAATGCCTGTCACGGGATTGGATCCTAGGAGATTAGCCCCATTGCTAATTAAAAGCCCCATTAAAAGAGGGGAAGTTCTTTTAGGAATCTACAGCTTCCTAAGATTTGAATGGTTTAAAAAGCAGAATGTTGGCTGGGCATGGTGGCTCATGCCTGTATCCCAGCACTTTGGGAGGCCAAGGCAGGCAGATCAGAAGGTCAGGAGTTTGATACCAGCCTGACCAACATGATGAAACCTCGTCTATACTAAAAATACAAAAGTTATCCGGGCATGGTGGCGTGCGCCTGTAATCCCAGCTGCTAGGGAGGCTGGGGCAGGAGAATCCCTTGGACCTGGGAGGCGGAGGTTGCAGTGAGCCGAGACGGCGCCATTGCACTCCAGCCTGGGTGACAGAGTGAGACTACGTCTCAAAAAAAAAAAAAAAAAAAAAAGAAAAAGGTAGAATGCTGGCTGGGCACGGTGGCTCACGCCTGTAATCCCAGCACTTTGGGAGGCCCAGGCCAGTGGATCACTTGAGGTCAGAAGTTCAAGACCAGCCTGACCAACGTGGTGAAACCCCATCTCTACTAAAAATACAAAAATTAGCCAGGTGTGGTGGCAGGCGCCTGTAGTCCCAGCTATTCAGGAGGCTGAGGCAGGAGAATTGCCTGAACTCAGGAGGCGGAGCTTGCAGTGAGCCGAGATCGCGCCATTGCACTCCAGCCTGGGTGACAGAGTGAGACTCTGTCTCCCAAAAAAAAAAAAAAAAAAAAAAGTCAAATGCAGCTGGGAATGTGGTTCGTGCCTTTTTGTATATTAACCATTTGAAACTTGGTTGTAAGGTGGGGTTGGCAATGTCAGGCCTGGCTGCAGCAGCTCATGTCTGTAGAGTGTGCCTCTTCCCTCTCTCGTGGGGCTCGAGCAAGACTACCTTCATACATGGGCTCTCCAGTTACATAGCAACTCCAGTGTTAAATTCCATCTTTTCTTCCTGGAAAAGCCGTAGAAAGGACACCTGGACATGCCTGCTGCACAGGTTGTCTGCCTTCCCCATCAGCCACAGGAGGAACTTTGCTCTCTTCTCTCACAGCTGTGTGTGCATAGGAAGTAGTTCGGATGATGTGGGTCCCACCATGTATTCCTTCTCTGTTCCATGTAGAGTAAAATAAATGGGAGTGCTGTTTAATGCATCACCTCGGTTCATATTGCATTTGCCAAGAAAGTGCAATTTTATTGAACATTAGGATTGAATTCTTAACTGAGTAATCAATTTCAGTAGTAAGTTAAAATGCCTTCTATTAATGGACAACTGCAACCGTTAATCAGAGTTACAGTAGATTAACAGTTGTCAGCATTTATGCTAATAGCACTTATAAACCGTGGGCTCATGATTTGCACTTTATAATTCCATATTTCTCAAAACAGTTGGTAATACTTTTTGCTTGAAGGTATTGATTCTTTTGTCCCTTTGCTTGCTACTTGGAGATGTAGAGAAAGCTAAATGACATTTTCACAGTGACGACACAATATCACCTTCTGCTTTTGCACACTTGGCTTTGTGTCAAAATAGATGGAAAGGGTTCATTTGTTCTGGTGCTCTACTGTTTAATTTGATCTGGTGTGTGACTAAAGCAAGACAAATAGTATTTTTAATGAAACCATTTAATAACCTCTGGTAGCTTAGAGTCGAAGGCATTGGAAAAATGCAATTAAAGGATGCCTAGATGTAAACAAAAAAAAAATATCTACTTCAACTTCACTGACTCCATTCATTTTGCTTTCAGGGTTTCATCACCTTAAATGGTTTTGAACCAATGAAGCTGTATTCCCTTAAAAAGACGGACAGCCCATCGTGTGAACTATAGAGTTTGTGGACAGATTTATATTGGTGAGTTATTGTGAAATATCTCCAGGTAAAAGTTCAGTTTTCTAGAATCCCCTTTGCAATGTGTGTTCAATTAGTTGATGAGTATGGATTGCCTGCAGCCTCTGGCTATTTCATTGGGATGTCTAATCGCGGGATCATATTGATTGTCTTTCAATTAATTGCATCTAGTATTTTCATTTATCAAAAGAAAAATACATGTAATTAACTCTGAAGCAATATAGTTCAGTGTAAAGTGATTTTTGCTGCTGCTGCTATAGAGATAAGTCAACGGAAATTATGCTACAAGGAAACTCAAGTCAGAATGGAAATAGTGTTAGGATTTCTCGATGTATTAATTAAAAAGAATAAAATGAATTAGAGAAACCATCTCATGACACCCCGAGTCAGTCATAAGTGATAGATAGATGTCTTTAGGAAGAAGGCGGCTTGTGGATACTGGCACCTCTTCAGTCAGCTTAGGCTTTTAGTGTTACCAGCCTCTAGGATGTCTTGAACATACCATGATTTTTCTGGGGGAGTAGATTGGGAATGTGGGTGCAGGCTGAGATGAGCATTCAATCCCTACCACACTCATTGATGGATGGAGTTCAATCCTGTGCCCGTAGCAGGGTTTTGGGATTCTAAGTTTCATTTCGGCATGTCTTTAGTCATTTTTCACAAAACCTGAATCTTTCTTAAAGTCTCAAAGTGGCAACTTCTCTGATGGAATTGATTTTAATCTTGCTTTTTTAAAAAAAATGTTTTCCCCATGAGGTAACAACGTCATTCAAAAGCAAGGGAAACTGCTAGCCAATTGTGTCCTGTCTCTCTCACCTGTCACACTCCTAGCAGAGCCTTGAGGGGACTAGCTTTGGTTCCCAGAGAGGTTTAGGTTTGTGACCAGGCCCTCAGGCCTGGCTTCCTGAGTTGCTGGAGGCAGTTAGAGACTTGGAGCCCAGGGGCACACATGGGTGACCACCTGAGGGGGCCAAGCTGAATCTCTGCCTGAACCTAAGCAGCACAGTGGGTTGTAGGATCAGGAAGGGATCTCTGTGTGTCCCTTCCTTTTCTCCATAAAGTAGATCTAGCTGGGGAAACTGAGGTAGCTGACCCAGACCTAGACCTCCAAATATTGCTTACCAGCTTGGTGACTGAGCAAGTGGCCTCTGCTGGCACTCGGAGGCCTTATCTGTGAATCGAACAGATGGATTGGGCTGGTACCCAGGACCCTCCCCACCCTTTAAGCTTGAATTTGATGTAGAAATTCAGAACCCTTTCCTGGGAGTGCTCTGACAGGGCTTTGCTGGGCCAAAGGCCATAGCAGAGCGTGAAGCTCGAGTTGAGTTGTGTATGAGAGGGGCCCCTCAGTCATCTTTGAACACTTAAGGCTCTTAGCATTGAGGAGGATGAGGAACTGGAAGTCTGATGGAATGTTCTTTGGTGGAAACCTGAGGGAGGTCAGGACCGCCACTCGCAACCTTATTCAGTTCAGCCTTTCAGGACAAACGTTGCTCGCTTTTCTGGCTCTCACTCTCTCAGACCTGTGTGCTAGAATCTGCCCGGGTTTCTCAGGCAGAGACAAAGTCACCTGGGGCCTGGGGTTGGCAAAGATAGTTCCAGTGTTGGGTGCTGGGTCCGAAGATGTTTTCAGTGGGTTGGGTCATGGTGATGTTTCCAGTTGGACACCATGGAACTGGCCATGTTGGACATCCACACTCTTTCACCCAGACAAGTACCAGGCCCTGCCTGCCTGGGAGCATCTCCATTGGATGGACCATCAGTACGTTTCATAGATGCTCATTTCAGTGTTGGAAATCATTTTCTCTAAACAAGGATGTGGGAACTTGGTGTATAAGGATGAAATGGACTTTTTAAATATCAAAAATGGTTGAATGAGGACACTTTCATTTGACTCAGTCTAATAACCAGAGCCACTCTGGGATCCTGTTTAGCAGTGATCTCCCTCTCAGACAGATGAGTTAACATTCTCCAAATGCATCCAGAACCAGAATGAAATTGTGACACGCTTCCTGTTAACAAATGTTTCCTGAGTGCTGAGCAGACTCAAGACACTTACCCTTATGTGGGGTTCCCACCATTCCTGTATTTTTGGCATCCTTTTGGGTAAGAGTTTTTTATAGCACTTTGGAAGAGCTTAAGAGACTTGGTGTGGTACTGGAGCTGGCCGTCACTGGAGCATGGTCACTGTTCTGTGACAACGGCTCATGGTGTCCACGGCCCACGCACACAGTGAGTGTGGCCCCACTGGCCCACCTGCTCTCTCCCCGCCCCCGGCCCACCCCAGAACCAGGATAAAACTTCTCCCCTGACCACTTGCAGATGCTCTCATGGTGGAATTCTCACATGGCCCCAGAAGGCGTGTGTTTGCTCTCAGACCCTTTCTGCTCTGTGGAACGTCACCATGCCCAGGGAGTTGTATCCAGCTCTGCCTGCTGTCTACATGCAGCAACACAAGGAGGTCATGTGGGATTGTAACCAAAGTAAGGACCACGTATGGATTTCAACCAGAGCCCACCTGTTGAGATCTCTGGTCTAGACACATCTTTTAAAATGTGGGCAGAGAAGAAGGAGGTAGATGAAAATCACGTGACACCATCAGAGGTAATGGTGAATCCGTGAGGCCCTAGAGCCATTTATACATCGTTTTTGCCCTCTTAGTATTTTCTTTAGCATGTCCTAATTTTAAAAGCATCCCATTCCTGTTGTGCTAGACTTAATATTTTGGTTTATGGCCGTCTTTTTTAGTAACTTGACGTCAAACACTTCAGCCTTCTCCTGACAAGAGGCTTGTTCTCTCAGTAATGAATACTGACGTGCTAAATTTAGATCGGTTGCATGTTCTGCTTTTACTATCTGTTCTGTATGTTGCTATTTGTCAGAATGAAAGCTCAACGTGCCAGATGGCTTTGCTGGCTTCTCCTGGAAAAAGACTTCGTTCTGCATCACTTCAGTTGGGTCATGGTTTTTTAGTACTATTTTGTTATTAAGCATTAATATTTGCAGCAGTACGCAATTATCTTTTTTTTAACAAAAGTGTCACAGAAAAAGTGTTTTTGGTTAAATGCTCATAAATGAGTGGGAATGCAAATCAAATCCCTTAACTTTCATTATATTATGGAAAATGGTGGTAGAATAGTTGCAGCTGTGGTTTTGCAAAGATAGGACTGTTTCCGGCTGCCATGCATGCTGTATTATGTATTTTGACAGATCTCCAGGATGATGTAGAAGCTTGGCCTGCCTACCAGGGCCTCTGGGAAAGACAGTCTGAGGTGACACAGTGCTGGAAACTCAGTGTGCTTGGTGGTGGAAGATGGTGGTGGAAGAGGGGTTTGCCTTGATCTGCTGTGGGAACCAGGCTGGATTTCCATCTGAGTTGTGGCTGTAGCAGGCCACCTAGTTGAGGTCATCTTCCTGATCATTAGTCCTCTAGCCTGCTTCTGGCAGGACAGATATCTTTTTTCCATGAAAAACAGAAGGAAAGTATTGAATTACTCCGGAAACACATACCTAAACCTTGGGGTCCGATTGTCAATGGTTGTAAAGTGGTGGAGGTGTTGGGCCATGACCACTGTGCCACTCTGGTCCCAGTGTGTGGCCCCCAGGGTCCTTCGGGCCCTTGGCCTCCTGAGCTCCTGGCCTGCATGCATCCGTGGGGCCTTTGCTAGGGCCGTGTGATCCTGCTCCAGTGTGTGGGCCAGAAGCAAGACTGCCAACCTCCGAAACCACAAACCAGAGGAAGATCCACAGGGCCTTTCATCTCTGGGGTTCTCTAGGTGAGAAACAGTCAGGAGGCTGAGATGGGGCAGTGGGGAAGATGCCAGCAAAGCTTTCGCCAGCCTTCGGAGTAGGGGAGGAGGGGCCCCCGCTGAAGCTCTTGGTTCTTGCTTGGATTTTATTCCTGTGCCTTCTGGATGTGAGTTGTGCTTTGGAATCCCAGCCTCCCTCCACCCCCCAAGGATAAATGGGAGGCATTGATTCAGCGTTTGTTCTTCTCTCCTGAGCATCTCAGCAACCTAGTGTGGCCTCCCAAGTAGGGATGGAGAGATCACCCCGTCCATTCCCCTTCTTTTTGCTTTAGCGTCTACATGGGTCCAGGGTCACACAGGGGTCACGCCCTCCATTCTCCTGGTGAGTTTGGCTTTCTGCTGTTACTGTTGTTTTCCGCTTCCTGCGCCACCCCGACTGCTGGTTCTCATCAGAGTGGATTTGCAAAGTAGGGAGGAAGAGACGAGGCAGAAGGCCTGAATTTTCCCACTGTGACCCATGTGTGAAGACTGTGTGGCCGGCCTGGGTGGGTTCCTGCTGAGTTGCTCCTTCGCTGGAGGGGTACCTCCGAGCAGGGCCTCTGCAGGATGGTGGGCACACTTGCCTCACTCTTGGCGCGGCCAGGAGTCTCTGTTGCCACTGAGTGACGTTATGCTGGGAAATGGAGGCGTGGTGTCCGCTTCTGTTTCCGTGATCCTCATACCCTTGCCAAGACCCCCATTTTGTTAGTGAAGAACTTGACGCTCAGATCCACCTGCCAGCATGTGTGGCCTTAGGTATATCTGGTATTCAGCTGCTGATGAAGCAACCCCAAACTCAGGTCGCCCTGCGTCCCTTGCTGGTGGAAGCCTTTCCGGAAACACTGTGGTGGTGAGCCTGGCTTCCCAGACACTGCAGGGTCCCTTTACAGTGAAGATGGCTTCCCAGGGGCTTTGATATTCCTAGAAGCTTTCTCAGGTTTGTCATGGTACCGTCACACCCCAGGGGTGTGGGAGGAAGAGCACTTGGTCCATGTGAAGTGGGGCCGCACATGGGCTGCATCTTTCCGCTGAGAGTGTGGCAGTGTGCAGAGAATGGGCCTCTGCTACCTCTCAACAGCCAGCCCTGGTGGAGACCCCCCTGTGCCCCAGACAGGCCTGGCCACTGAACTGAGGGATGGCAGCCCTGTTGTGTGGGACAGCCAGAGACACGGGTCAGCGGCTGATTTCTCTGAGGCTTTTGGAGCGTGTGTTTGTTAAAGGCAAGAAGAGTGGGAGGGAGTGGATGGAGCGAGCGGCAGGGCCAGAGCCTCAGTTGTTGAAGGGAGTGGTTGGTACATTCTGTTTACTGTCAAGTTTCAGGCTGGGGCGTAGATGCCGATGTGCAAATGAGTAGGCAGGGAAGTGAGCTTTCTCTTATTAAAATGTTGGCTTACTAATCAAGTGTTCCTGGGTGTGATTAGTGGCAGAGGAAAAGGTTATTTCTTTCTGTAAATATTTTTGCTTAACATTTATGCGTTACCATTGCTGATTTTATTAATACTCTTAGAATGCATTAGACCAATAACTTTTTTTTTTTTTAAACATGGTCTTGGTTTTAAGCAGTTTCAGTTGGTCTTTATGGAAGGACACACAGCATTTCACTGAAGCTTGAGGGATCTGCCAGGTTCAAGTGTAAAGGGGCATTAGTTTCAACTTAGAGCAGCTCCCCCAGCTGCAAATGCTGATAAAATAGCTCAGAAGTGCAAGAGCCTGGTTACTTTCAGTAATTTTAGGATTTAGTATCTGGATCTGAACTTTGACCATTGTTGAAGGAGCAGAAAATTGGATGCATTTTCTAAAGTAATGATTTAGGCCAAGGAGGGTAGATCCTTTGAGCCCAGGAGTTTGAGACCAGCCTGGGCAACATAGCGAGACCCCATGTCTATAAAAAAAAATTTTTTTTTAAATCAGCCAGGTGGTGGCGTGTATCTGTGGTCCTCAGGTTCCAGAGTAGCTGGGTGGGAGGATTGTGTGAGCCTGGGAGGTCAAGGCTGCAGTAAGCCATGATTGCACCACTGCACTCAGCCTTGGGTGACAGAGGGAGACCCCATCTCCAGAAAATTTTTTAAAAAATCGGCCAGGTGGCGGCGCCTGCCTATGCCTGGGTGGCCAGATTGTGTGAGCCTGGGAGCTCACGTCTGCAGTGCACTGTGATCACACCCCTCTACTTAGCCTGAGTGACAGAGGCAGACCCTGTCTCAAATAAATTAATAAATAAATAAAAGTAACGATTTAGGAAATGGCTGAGAATTCCCATGACCCTCGTGTCCTCGGGCCTGGTGTTTTCACAGGGGTGGGGGCGGGAGAAGGGGAGAAAGAAGGACGTGCTGTCTGTGGCTTCCTTCTTCCCAGGCATTCATTTAACACCAGCTGAACGCATTTGCTTTATTGATTGGTTGATTCATTTATTTTTGGCAAACTTGGCAACTTCTACCTGGCCCCATGCTGTTAAAAATAAAGTCTTCTTGGTCGACTGAATGCTTTTGCAATTCATTCTTTCCATGTAGCAATTAAGATGATTCCCCTAGCCTTGTACCAGTTAAGGATAAATAGGAGGTTTTCAAAGAAAATGCTGCGTAATTCATCGGCATTTGTGTGTGAGCACACGGGTAATACATGCGAGTAGCTTCCGTGAGTGGACTCCTGTGTAAGGAGGTAAAATGGAACGTTTTTCTGCACTTATCCTGAGAAGCAGCCCGAACGGTGACATTTATACATATTTCATAATGTGGCTTCTTCAGGCACGCGGAGCAAACAAATCAATTTCTCAGCAGTATACTGTTTAAAAGAAACAGCAACAACCTGTGGGGAAGTTGCAGAAGCTGTTAAAATTAATTATATATGGCAAAAAGATAGAACATTAGGGGGAAATGTTAATGTAGGAGGATGAAAAAACACAGCCGTGGATGAGCAGCAGTGCAGAGCATCTGATGACAGTGTTTAATTTCCGTTTCTTTATAAATGTATACTGATGAACAACAATGGCGCCCGCACAGGGTCCTCCTGTTCCGTCCTTTCTCCAGGCCGCTGGGATCGAATGTCCCCGTGAGCATCCAGTCAGCTCCACGTGGCGTGAGCCTTGATTTCTGGGAACGGTACCGTGCTGTCTTTTAATAGGGATTTGTGGAAAACGAGAATTGGTGGTGAAGGTATCGAATTCGTGAGCCTTGTAATGCAACACCTTTCCCGTGGTCACCTTCCCTCTTCCGGTTCAGCCATACATTGTTTAACTCAAAGGAAACCTTTGTTGTCGTGGGTAGGGTGTAACCTGCAACTCCTTGAAAAATTCAGCTTGGGTGATCAGTTTCCTCAGGGATGCAGGGGGAGAGGCTCTACAGCAGGGGTGGGAGGGTGCTTACAGGAGGGTCCCAGAGCTGTGGGACAGGCTTGCCCCCTTTCCTGGGGGAAGCTCACCTCTTTCCCGGACACCGCAGGTTTGTAGGATATACCCCTTGGTTCAGCTGGTCATGGCAAGTGAGTCCTCCTTATCACCCGCTTCCGCGGTGGTGGGACGCCTGGGGGGCATGGATGGGGCCTGCGTCCTGGGAGACCTTGGCTCCAGCTGCTCGAGGCCGCTTTGTCTCTTCTGCATGTCGCAGAAGCGTCTGTACCTCCTGGGGTTGGCTTTCCTGTGAGCATTTGGGCTCCCTCTGCCTGGGTGGCCTGTTGTCTGGAGGGAGTCTTCAGTCCCTCTTAGTACAGCAGCCAAGGGTGTCTCTTCTCACTCCCTGAGCCTTCTGATTCCTGTATCAGGGGAAGTTAAAAAGTGTTGTAAATGGACTTGGACCAAGGAGCAGGACTCTGACTACGAACATAGAACCTTCCAGAGTGATTTCTGCAGCTCCCTGAAGCAGAGCTAGCTCCTTGAGCTCATTGTCCCCTTAATTCTGTGCATGGCCTGCATATTGTAGATGCCCCAGAAGTAATTTTTTGAATGAATGAATCCAGGCTGCAGTGGGGCCAGGGGGGTGTGGAGTGGGCTGGGCACATGTAGGAGCGCATCGCAGCAGCTGTCTGGAAGGCTGGGTTGGTTCTGTGTTAGCTGGGAGTGTTTTCTGCAGACAGAAGGCAACCCAGCATGTTATACTATCTGTTCAGGGGAGGTGTGCATGTTCTGAGATAATCACGCCGTGTTCTTGAGCTTTCCACCGCAGGGAAGTGAAGTCATGCCCCCGCCTCTCCTTTGTGCAAGTAGGGCGGGGAGTCTAAACCCATGCAGGTAGGGTGTGGGGACCCAGCTGTACTCTCCCGCCACCTGTGGGTGCTGCTCTTGCGGCAGCCTCGTAGGTGAGGGATAATGTGGTTCAGCCAACCTGACTACATCCAAGCTGGGATGATGAGGACAGCAAGAAGGCCCACTGGCTCTGCAAGTCCTGTAGGCCTGGGTCCCTCAAGACAAAGCTCAGATGGCTTCTGTATCAAATTCCTTCAAGGACCCAGCATGGTGGCTGCTGCTTTGCTCACCTTCAGAGGCCTGGAAGTTGGTGTTTCCTGCATGTGTAACTGACGGCCCCAGTCCCACATTTGTTAGAAAAATCCTTCACTTTGATGAGAGTACAGTACTCCTGGCTTTTCATAATTCAATTGAAACTCACTGCCACTCCCTCATTACAGCAGAAGATGACCTCTAAACCATGACACAGGGCTACAGCTTCCTCTGGGAAGGAGGACTCACATTGATTTGTGCTCTGATCCCCACCCCCCTGCAAACCCTGGGCTTAAGTGGCAGCACTGCAGAGGCCTGCTGAAGGCCGGAAAGCCCTCTCTGCCTGTGTGTTTAAACAGAGCAGATTGATGCAGAGTTTGATGTGGCCGGGAAGAATTCTTTAGCATGGAATTGCATCATAACAGTCACTCCCTCCAGCAGCCCCAGCGGCTCTGGCACTTCCTCCTGATGTTTGCAAGGGGAAGGTAATGATTCTAATTGCACAGGACTTGGTCCTGGCCTTGGTGATGGCAGGAGGGCAGGGTCCTCATGGTATGGCCAAAAAATGTTTACAACTTGACCTTGTCCTCCTCTGATGGTGTTGACCTTGGACAAACTATGCCCCTCTGAGCCTAGTGCCTCAGTTTCCCCGTCTTGCAAATGCAGCAGATAGTAGTGCTTAATCTCAGAGTTGTGGGGATTCAATGAAACAGTACTGAACGGGGCTTAACAGATACCTAGTACATGTTAAGAGCTTAGTCAAGAATGACTGCTGAGTGTGGAATGACATTATGGGGACTGACAAGGGAGGCTGATGAGAGGTGGCTTGGTGGGTACAATGTGCATTGTTTCAGCGATCGAGGCACCGAAGACCCTGACTTCACCACAATGCAAGGTATGGATGTAGAAAATTGCACTTGTACCCCATGAATATATGTACACACACAAAAATGATTGCTGCAGTAGCAGCAGTAAATGCACACAGCCAAAGGCTTACCATGTGGGAGATGCCCTGCTCGCCTGGCTGGGCTGGAGGGGGAGGTAGTACAGGTTGCATCTCTCCAAGCCGGTACCTGTGGTCTATGTTGCAATGAACATTTCGATGCAAGACGAACGGAACTCAAACCTTTCTTGGTCGTGAAGGTCTACTGTGTTCCTGAAGGTTCTGTCTTCCACCTGGCACTTGGGATGTGGGTTGCTCACTCCTTGCCCATCGACCTGGTAATAATGTTTTCCTATCAAGCAGTGAAAGGTTTGGGGTTTCCATGAAGCCTTTCCCAGATGTCACGCATTGGGGTTTTAGTTGTGAGGGTGTGCTGATCCCAGCCGCAGCCAAGGCGAGGTGCTGGCACCATGCTGCTGCACCCGCTCCTGTGCCCACCTGGACATCTGTTTCGTAATGGACATCCTTCCCTGGGAACATGTCTCTACTCCTTTAAATGGCTTGAGGTCTCTGCAATTTGCCTGAACATTAAGTGTGACCAAAGAGCCTGAGGCCAGCCATGGCGAGGACGAAGACATGAGGCTTTCTCTCGAGAGCCACACTGGGAGAGGCCGGGAACACGGCCACTTCACATGAAAGGCGGTTAGATTCAGGTCACTGGGTCTGGACTCCTGCATTTTATGGCAAAGTCTAAAAATGCAGATTTGTAACAACCAATGTTAATGAATTCAGACTGTTTGAATTTCACACTGAATAATGGCTGGAATTATCAGAGCCCACAGCTTATAAGATCCCTGGGTCGTGTAATCTTTTCTCAAGATTAAATTGATAGAATGATGTAATATCACATTAATTTTATTAAAAGTTCTGGCCATAAAAGAGAAACACCTATTAGGATAGAAGAATTTAGTAAAAATAGTAGTAATAACAAGACAGTTTGGAATATGTCATATATTCAGTAAATTTCAAAATTCTTCATCTCATTTAAAATACAATATTGTGCCCATAGATCCTGAATGCAATACCTTTGTACCCTAGGGCTTCCTCTTTCCTACACTAAAAACATTCTATTTAAATGCAGATTTTGATTTGCAATCTAGGAAGAGGATTCTGGAAGAATGGGAAGGAGGACAACTCTGCATCTATTAACTTAATTTTAGCTTTATGCTATTCGCATTTTTCCTCTCATCCTTATCTCCTCCAGCCCTTCCTTCCTGTAAAAGGATCCTTTCTAAACATACAAATAAAGACATGCTTAGAATTTCAGCACATAAGAATGTTGTTATGCCTTCTTTTATTTTTGTTTAAAAATTAAATCAAAATTTTTTTTTCCAAAAATGTTTGTTCCTTTGATTTGTGTACGTGTGTGCACGTGTATTTGCCCCTGGGTTCTAGCCTTGTCTTGCTTTTCCACACACGCTCCCAGTATCTTACCTAGGAAATGAGCGGAACAGTGGAATTACCAAGTGCAGATGGTAGAACTTCCCTTACCAGAGCCCAAGTGACTTGTGTGATATTGAGCTTTGATTACTAAATAAATGGATTTCTGGCTTTTGACATTGTACTCTGAGAATTGGGTGGCCAATCATCAAATACCATTTTTTTCACTGTTGTCTGCATTTAATACAGCATCTTCTGCCATACGCACTTGTCAATTCAAACTGAGCGTTACATTTTGGTCTTTATGATCTGTCAAGGGAAAATGGAAGTAAATTCTTTATAATATGCTAATCGATGTATTTGGGAATTTTTAAATGTAGACAACATCTGTGCATGCCGTTAACACAGTTAATAGCTCCCGTTCTTCAATATGAGAAGGTTTTCAGAGTCTATGTGTGATCTTGATGAGACCTTCTGTGTCCCCCCACCCCCTCCCACGGCTTGGCAGTGTCAAATTTAAGGCTGTTTTTTCTGGTGCCTTAGGACTGAATCTGAGCCTGCGCAAAGTCCTGTTTTGAGGATGCTTCTGGCCACAGTGTGCTGGGATTGTGTTGGTTCTGGGAAGAGCCTGGCTGGCCAGACCTGGTCTTATCTATCACCCCCGTCCCTACTCCGTCCTAGCCTGGACCAGACTGGCTGGAGTGATGGGTCCAGAGAAAGAGACCGTGGACCTGAACAGTCCTTGGGACCCTTCTGCCACTCTTGGAGGTGCCACCTCCCCTGGTAGCTTGGCACCATTTGGGTTCTCCTTTAGCCATGGGTTTTTGACAACTCAAGAGCTTATTTTCCATACAAACTTGTTGATGGTTTTCTAAGGCAGGAAGATTGCTTTATTGAGAGTGAGGAATTGTACCCTTTGAAAGCTGCCCCCTGAAAAGGGAGTGGAGAGAGATGGCTCCAGTTGGAGTTCAGGATGGGGGTATCTTTCAGTGAACCTGGAGGGAGGGCTGAGTGGTGGAGCTTGGGGCTCATGTCCCAGGCCTTCTCTGGTCAGGAAAGCAGAGTTGAAAAGGGCCCTTTTAATCTGGAGGGCCCAGAATGGTCCAGCCAGTTGCCCCGGAAAGGAAGCCTCATGTGGCATGCGTGCCAGACGCTGCACGGCTTGAGTTGGTCCTATGTGTGTGGCACAGCCTTACAAGGTTGAGGTATTTACCTTTATTCCTATAAATTGATGGATAAGGGGGGTTAATTGATTTCTCTTGGCACTTGGCAAGAACAGAGGTCAGATTTGAACCTAGGTCTAGGTTTCAGTTGCACACCCAGCATGTTCTGCTCCACGGCCTTTTCCTAAAGTAGTTTAGATGTTGGTATAAACCTGTGCGTACTGAACGTGCCTGACCGTGTGCTGGTATGATGGCTTTTCTACAGTCTCTCCCTAGACTCCATGCTTGCAGACCGACAGCGCGTGGAAAGGAGGCTTTCTGGCTTGGTAAATGCTCAGTCAGGTGAGCTTGCTGAGTTTATTGTAAGCTTTGCAGTTCCATTTCCCACACACCCAGTGGTGGGGATGGAGGGGGCGCAGGGAGGAGGTGGCCCCAGAGCAGAATGAGCCCCTTGGTCTTTGCTGTAGCCAGGACTCCAGGCTAAAGTAGCACGGGGTGGGCAGCTCCGAGGCCTGGGTGTCTCTCTGTCTGTCTGTCTCTGTCTCTGTCTCTGTCTCTGTCTCTGTCTGTCTCTCTCTCTCTCTCTCTCTCTCTCTCTCTCTCTCTCTCTCTCTCTCTCTCTCCCATTTCTCTCTCTGTTCACCCGCAGCAGCCCCAGGCTGCATCATTGGCACTGTGAAGGTGCAGGGCACAGGTACAAATAGGGGAGTCTTCTGGCCATCTTTGGACATAAACCCCCATCCTCGGAAGCATGGCCCGCTCATCCCCAGGTCCTGGCCTTCCTAAGGGCTGTTAAACACACATCAACCAAGTGATGCCTTAGGGACCACCCATATACCAGACGCAGCTGGGTACCGTGTATTCTCTTGATATTACTATATTCTCAGCCACCAGGGCTAGTGTATGTGGGTGTCATTGTCATTAGCAGCCTAGGGAGGGAATGGAATTTTGGGAGTAGTCTGCCTAAGTTCCATTCCGTTCACTCCAAGAGCTGAACACGCGCTGCGTCCACACACCTGTGGACTGATGGCTGGGACCGTCTCAGTGCTTGGCAAAAAAGAAAACGGGGATAGCAGGCACTTTCTGAACATTGATTACTGACTGCTGCTGCTGTTACTGGTATTGTTGGCATTTTTTGTTTGGTTGGTTTTTGAGACAGAGTCTCGCTCTGTCGCCCAGACTGGAGTGCAGTGGTGCGATCTCGGTTCACTGCAATCTCCGCCTCCTGGGTTCAAGCAGCTCCTGCCTCAGCCTCCCTAGTAGCTGGGACTACAGGCGCCCGCCGCCACACCCAGCTACTTTTAGTAGAGATGGGGTTTCACCATGTTGGCCAGGCTGATCTCAAACTCCTGACCTCAAGTGATCCACCTGCCTTGGCCTCCCAAGGTTCTGTGCTGGGATTACAGGCGCGAGCCACTGCTCCCAGCCTTGTCGGCCTTTTTTGCCTTCTGCTTGTACCTCAACCCTTTGGCAAAAAGTAGGAACTACAGAGGGCCTGTCATTGAGACTTCGAGTTGCCAATGCCCCTCACCTATTCGTCTGAACTCAGGCACATGTACATACTCACACGTGTGCACGCTCACACGTGTGCACACATACATCTGACATGGACACACTGATATGCACACGTGTACAAATTGTGAATGGTATGGACCCCACGTGAGGCATGCACCTAAGGCGCGCCTGTAGCAGCGGGACAGAGAACGGGCTTCCTTGTACCTTGTACTCATCATGGGGGTTGCGCTGGCTTCCTTGGGTTGGCTTTGAGGAGTGCGGCTTGTGACTTCTCCACGGTAGAGAACTGAGGCCTTAGACAAATAGTCATCCATCGTAACTGTTCCCTGCAGTGTTGATAGAAATGGTGTTGGGATAATTAGACTGTGCTGCTGCTTTCTCCTTTTCTCCCAGGTTGATGAGTAGGAGCAGTTTAATTTGAGACTAGTAAATTTTGTAATTGGATTTAAAAGACTGAAATGAGCGGACCTGGTTTCCATATTACCTTTATACCCCAGCGAGGGGAAATGCTTGAGTCAGGTGTGGATCAGATTATTTTATTGTGCCAACATTAATATTGGGAGCACACACATAATCTGGAGTCAGCAGGTTCATCCACTACTATCTCATTAAATTTTCAGGCAAAAGCTGCAAAAATTAATTGGAAGCATGTAATAGTTTAGAATGTGTGCCGGCTTATGGTAATATAAATTATGTGAAGAGAAGACAGTTTTATATACTGAGAGAGGGAAAACTGGTTTACTTTAATGAGAAGAGATAGAAATGTAGAGCTATTTTTTCATTACAGATACACTCTAAAATGTTTGGACTTAGTTGATGAATAGAGTTAATTCGCTGCTACAGTTCCAATAATTCATGTTGCACAGTTTAATGACTTCTAGATAAAAACAGGATTGAAATGTTAATTTCTCTGAAGAAATTGGGGCACTCTTGTATATCAGACATCTCCCCCCCACCCCCCCGATTAAACCACTAGTTAATTCCACCAAACAAGTCTCTTTGAGCTATTTCATGCCACATAGACTTTTATATTTCTTACCTGGGCTGGCTGGCTTTTTTTTAAACCTTAATGTATATGATAATCTTAGGTGACAGAATGTGTTAGAGCTGTGTCTAGGCAACCTGACTCAGCAGAGAGTTTCATACCTTTTAGTTTTGTAAATGACCACGTGCTATAACCTGCATTCTAGTGTCCAGTAACTGTTTCGGCAGGGAGGGGGTTTACTGGGTTGTTGTTAGCCATCTGTTTAGTCAAGTAGCGATGTTGTCCCACTTCTGAGCTGGGAAATAGGAAGTATTGATCAGTCAGCTTTAGATTCATGAGGCGATAGTCTCAAATCATGCAGAGATTTTATCACTATGTTATTTTGCATCTTTGTTTTCTTTTTCACTTTTCATAACTTGGAGACATTTTTTCCCCATGGGGTAGGTTCAACAAAGTTCAGTGTCTTCTTTCTCTTTAACCTACTCTCAGAAAAAAAGACGAAAAGGAAATACGAAGTATAGTAATGAAGTGTTAACTAATAGTGGGGCTACATAATTGAGTACTCGGATTTTGTTGCCAGAGTTCTTCGAACAAGAATGCAAACATGTCTCATTTCAACCATGTGCGTGCTATGTTTTGCTTTTTTTGTGTTTGACAAAGGGGACAAAAGAATAACCCCCTAAGTATTAAGGAGTGGAGGGAAAGGAGATGAGCCCCCACTCCCTGCGCTCCCTTCCTGGTTTGCCTTTGGGTGTGCAGTTCATAGGGCTTCCTAGAAACGGCTGCGTTAGGGCCGAGGGGGTGAAGACTTGGCGGGACTTCCTGGCAGAGGCAAGGACTCCCCTGCCTCCCACCTCATGACCATTGGGCCTTAGCAAGGCTTAGTGAATCCTGAGTGGGGTCATCTTTAGCCTAAACCCGGAGTCACTGCAGAGCTTTTGTAAACAGTGAGAAACCTACTAGTTCCTGCAGAAACTGTGCTGTCTGCAAAGCTCAGTGTCTGCTCCAGCCTGAATCCCCAGGCCCTGTCCCTGTACACACCTAGTTTTGAGGTTAGGACATCACAAAACATCTGCCAACATCGAAAAGTCATCAGGAGCCACCCAGACGTGGGGTGTAGTGGTGGGAAGAAGGAGCATCTTAGTCTGCTTCCTTCTGAGGCCCACAGTTCCAGAAGGACTAGCGTCCTCAGAGCATGTGGTAGTGACTGTTCTTGTCTCTTTCTGGTGGTGGGGCCTGGTGACCCCTAACACCAACGGAGCTGTTCCCAGGCTCATTTCGTCCCTTTTTCTGTGGTGAGATGAGGCTCCTCCTGCCCTCCTTGCTGGGTGGTCTTTCTGTTTTGACCACATCCCTTGGAAGCGTGGCTGGGCTGCGTAACTCCAGAGCAGCCTGGTGGTAGCTGGGGCTGCCTTCTGAGTTTGGGCTGGTGGATGCTGAGTATTTGCATTCAGAGCCTTAGGCATTGACCTTGGCTTTCTGGGACCCTACGCCCCTCTGTTTGCCTTTGTCAGTAGAGACCTTCTCACATTTAGGGATTCATTTTTTCCAAGATCTGTTTGCTAGGTGTGTGTCAGACTTCCTCCCAGAGCAGTGACATGGATGGGAATTGTGAGTGTGTTGAGAGACCTACCCTAAAAGATGGGGCTGCAGTCATCTCAGGGGACCTCCTGTTCTCAGCTCCACCTCAGCCCTGCCACACTTGCTTCCTCCGCGCTTCTTCAGAGGCTGGAGCCCACCCCCATGCTCGTCGTCTGTTCTGCTTTTTTGGTGCACTTACTTGTCCCTTTCAGCGTATTGCTTATGTCCTATGTTGGTTTAAAAAAAAAAAAAAATTGCCGGTAATCAGCCCCAGCCATTTCTCAGCATTTCTAGTTTGGAACTTCAGAGACTTCAACTTACGATTCCTTTAAGGCAGGAGTTTCTACTCTGGCACTGTTGACATTTTGGGTCTGGTGGTTCTTCGTTGTGGGGGGCTGTCCTGTGCATCATACAATGTTCAACAGCATCCCTGGCCTCTCCCCACCCGATGCCAGTGTTGCCTCCCTCCCCACCCCGGCATGACCAGAGATGTCGCCAGATAGGGCCCAGTGTCCCCTGCTTGAGAGCCCCTGGTGAAGGGGTAGACGTTGATTCCATGGCCCTTGTCACACTGTACTTGAGCCATACCGTGCTTGGCACGGAAACCACCCTGTAGCCGTTGTCAGAGGTGGAGCGTCCTCCCTGAGGTGCGTAACCCCCACATCATCGTTGCTTCCTTGGGCTGTGTTCTAGCGTTTGCGTCCGTCCCTTTTTCTCCTTGATTGCAGATGGAAGGGCCCTGCTCTGAGCCGTCGCCACATGCCTGGTGCTTGGCTCCATGATGCTCACACGGGTGTTCATGACAGTGCATTTGACAGACAGATTTATTTGTCACCTTGTCAGGGTGACATGTTGGGATGGCTCCACCACTTGTGTGCCATTGACACTTGGCTGTCTGAAATCAGGACAAAGCATCCCTGAGACTGATCCGAATGAGGCTTATCAGCACCAGGCATAACTTACCGCCTGCTTTCCTCTGTTTCTTTAACTTTTAATTGAAACCATTTAGTTACCACCCCTGCTGCTAGGAATCTGGGGACAATTAAGAAAGTCCCATCTGTCCTTTGAACCACATTATATTGCGTTTCTCCTCGCAATCTCGAGAAGACGGCACATTCTAGCAGCAGTGTCTTTGCCTTGTCGTCTCGCCTCCCACTGGATGGTTTTTATCTCACTTGAATGAGTTATAGCAACTCTTTAATTCAATTATTTTTTCCAGTGCAGGCTTTGAGATGATTTAGTTGAATCAAACACCCGGGTTTTCCAATGCAGAGCAGTGACTCCCAGCGAGGCCGTGGGTGGGTTTTTACATTTTCACTTCCAGCCACGGTTGCGCGCGTTCTGTGCTGCCCCCCGAGCGTCCTGGCACAAGCCCCTACTTACCATTCCAAGGAGTAGATTGGAAATGGCAGATGCCGTGGGCTTTGCCAGTCTTTCCCCAAGGCAAGGAATTATCTGTCCAGTGATATTAGGTCACTGCATTCCCACCCAGCTGTGTCAAAAGAAGGGAGGGGGTGGGGCAGCCTGGGTGATGGGCAGGAAGGCCATTTATAAATTCAAGTGTGGTAAACAGTCGACTCTCCTGCTTTGGTATTTGAGTTTGAATTAAACAAAGTGTCGTGGGTGGGAGGTGTATCGTACGATCATTTTAACCATTGTGCCTTTTAATGTGGAAAATCTGCCCAAAATAGGACCTGCTGCAGTGGTTTTCACATATACAAAGAAGTGGCTAGAATGTTCTCTCAGAACAGCACACGGGATTAGAAAGGACATTTGGCCGCTGGAATTCTTCAGTGAGAATTCAGTGATTAAGCCTGTCTTCTGTTTTCTTTGGGGCCCCAGGGTTCCTGTGGATGTCCCCACCCTCAGATTGCTGGAGTAGAAAACTTAACTTTCCAAAACACTGAGTTGTTTTCAGCCCAGCATTAGAGGTTAAAGATGCTCACGTAGAAAGCACGCAGGATGGATCTGACGAAGGAAACAGCTTCTGATACTTGAGCAGGCTTTGGACAGTGCAGATGAAGGGGGCTGAGATACTGAGGCAGGAAAGAGAACGGTCAGCTTGGGGTCTGGAGTCGCTGGGCACTGAGTGCGCGTTCTGAGTACCATTCAAGCACCACGTAACGGTTGGGGCTGGTGTTGGGTCCTGAGATGGGCCGTGGGCCACCGTTAAACTCAGGAAGCACGTGCTGCCCCCGCCACTCTAGAAGGCGGGCTGTTTTCCTGGCGCTGTGTGTGCCATGCTTTGTGTGAACATCTCACTGGGTGTCGCTCTCATGTGGTAACTGGGCATCTTGTAGAAGTCGTTGCTCCTAAACGTAAGCCAGTGCCCACATTGGGTACGTTCTGGAAGAAACAGTGTGGCCCAACATGGGCTTATCCAGAGACAGGACACCTGCTGCCTGGTGACGTCACCACCTCCCGATGGCACCACTCTGTTCTACTCCACTGCCCCCGGGGCCTGACTTGCTACTATGGAACTAACCCTGTAGGATGAGGCCGCCATGCCCGTGTGTGTGTCTGTCCAGGTCTGTCCCCACATACTTGCTGGTGGCGGGTGGGAAGAAGATAAGTTACTGTCATAGATTGTGACTATGAAGTAATCCATTAGAATCTTCAGACAAGGAATGCTGGGAGTGGTGGCTCATGCCTGTAATCCCAGCACTTTGGGAGGTGGAGGCAGGATGGATCACTTGAGGTCAGGAGTTCGAGACCAACGTGGTGAAACCCATCTCTACTAAAAATACAAAAATGAGCTGGGTGTGATGGCACGTGCCTGCAGTCCCAGCTACTAGGGAGGCTGAGGCAGGAGAATCTCTTGACCCCAGAAGGCAGAGGTTGCAGTGAGCAGAGATCATAGAGATCATGCCACTGTACTCCAGCCTGGGCAACAAAGGGAAACTTCATCTCAAAAAAAAAAAAAAGAATCTTCAGACAAGGAAACCATGCTCTTTGACCTAGTAATCTCCCTTCCCCACCCAATGCCAAGAAAGCTCTAATGCACCAAGATTTTAGTTATGGTGTTACTTGACAGCAAAAAGACAGATGACTCAAGCATCCAACAGTGGGAAAACAGCTAATTCTTTTTCAAATGATGCCTTCACAGTTTGAAATAAGTAGAATGCTTGTCTTAAAATGAAAAGCTTCAATATCAAATGTTGAACATTTATGAATAGAACCATAAAAATAATCATGGGGGAAAGCTGATGAGGAGCAGTTCATAGTGATTATCTTTAGTTGGTAGAATTTTGGGTGATTTTTTTTTCCATACCCACTCCTCCTCCCCAAATGTTCTGTAATGAATATATGTTTGGGTTTTTTTGTTTTTTTCCAAGACAGGGTCTCACTCTGTCACCCAGGCTGTAGTTCAGTGGCACAGTCACAGCTCACAGCAGCCTTGACCTCCGGGCTCAAGCAGTCCTGCCTCAGCTCCCCACATAGCTGGGACCACAGGCATGCATCACTATGCCCAGCTAATTTTTTGTTTGTTTGTAGAGATGGGGTCTCCCTGTGTTGCCCAGACTGGTCTCAAACTCCCGGGCTCATGTGATCCTCCTGCCTCGGCCTCCCAAAGTGCTGGGATTACAGGTGTGAGCCACTGCACCTGGCCTATGTTACTTTTTAAATAGGGAATAAAATAGCTGGTCACCCTGATGCTTCCAAAGGAATCATGCATTTGTTGAAGAGGGGAACAGTGCAATGCAAGATTTACGAAGACAGAACTGATTACCTTCCCTCCCCAGTCCTCAGATACTGTCTTTCTCCTTGCCTTTACCAGGACGTACAAGTGCATCTGAGCGTACGGAGGGTGTCTGCGTTGGCTTACCGAAAGGAGTCCTGTTACTCCTGCATTCCCATTCGATATGGCAGATTGTGCATAGATACCTCTGCAGACCAGTAGGCCTCTCCAATACTTTTCTTTCCCTCTTACTGCCTTTGGGCATGTGTGCACACCCAGGATTTTACCTAAGTGGAATCTGTACTTACTATGGTTTTGGTTTGTGTTAAGTCATATCCTTTGTTTTTTTCAATTGTCTCTTTTGGCAGAACCATGTATGCTAGCATCCAGCTGCCTGGGCTCAATTCCTGCCTCTGCCTTTGGTAGCTGTGTGGCATTGGGAAAATGGCTGATCTTTTCTTTGCGCCAATTTCCTCCTTAAATATGAGTAATAATAGTACCTGTTTTATAAGCTTGTAAAGGACAAATGACTTAGTACCTGCAAATTACATGGACCAGTGCTTGGAGACGTAAGCACTTTGCCAACTTGCTGTCAGTGTGGTTGGTTATTTTCCCCCATCTCCCCAGTTGTGTTTTGTTATTTATTTATTTATTTTTGAGACAAGATCTTGCTCTGTCGTCCAGGGTGAGTGCCAGCACAGCTTACTACAGCCTCGACGTCCTGGGCTCAAGCAGTCCTCCCACCTCAGCCTCCCAAATAGCTGAGACTGCAGGCATATGCCACCATGCCCAGCTAATCTTTAAACTTTTGGTAGAGGTCGGGTCTCACTATGTTGCCCAAGCTGGTGTCAAACTCCTGGCCTCAAGTGATCTTCCACCTTGGCCTCCCAAAGTGCTGGGATTACAGGTGTGAGCCACCACGCTGGCCCTCCTCAGCTTTTTTTTTTTTTTTTAAACAACCATTATTATTCCATATTTTTTCTATGAAATCATTTATAAACATAAAATATCTTAAGTCTGTAATTCAGTTTATGATACATATTGAGTTATGATACATTCTTTGCATTTCACTGTTTCATGTTTCAGCCAAATCCCATCCCCCCAACCTTTTTTTTTTTTTTTTTTTTTTTTTTTGAGCCAGGGACTCTCTGTCGCCCAGACTGTAGTACAGTGGCACGATCTCGGCTCACCGCAGCCTCTTCCTATTAAAGTACTGGGATTATAGGTGTGAGCCACCGTGTCTGGCCCCTATCCCTCTATTAAGTGCCTTTCAGCAATTCTGTTTTTAGAGGAAAATTCCTTTTTGCTTCTGCTTGCTCCTTTTACCACCCCTGCCCATGAAAGGGGGAGTTACCTGTCCAGAGCAAGCATAGCTTTGGCCGTGATCTTCAAGGACTATTGCATTGGTGCTGACTGCTGGGGCCCCTTGGCCCCCAGGTTCCCACCAGTGGAGCAAACACGAAGGGTGCAGCCTAGTCGGAAGTGTTCCCAAGGACAACATCAGTGTGCAGACTTCCAGGGGAGGGGCATATGAAACTGAGCCAACAGAGGCCAAGATGAGAACCCTCCTGTGACATGGTCCCACCCATTAGGCCATTCCCTTGGTCAGCTGGATGGCAAATACTAGTAGTGTATGCTATGGAGCAGACATTTATTAAGTCCCTGCCGTGTGTCAAGGATTGAGCTAGGACTCTGCAGGAAATGCATGTGTAGTTCAGTCCTGGAAGCTGCCCAGCTTCCGCCTCCTGGAAGCATCCTTTTCTCCCCAGCTGCTCTCGCCTGCACATCTTACATTCTCTGGCTGGTCCTTCTGGGTGTGTTCAGCCACTTTGAGCTGTGCCTGCCTGATCTGCACACTTTGCAAATGTGTAGACTCAGAAAGAGAAACAGCCCAAACAGTGGCCAGAAACCATTCTTGGAGGCTCTAGGTTGACAAAAGGGTCCTTTAATACCTCCAGGTTGACTCCTCCCCTAGACACCTGTGCTCTCCCTGAGCCACACCGTGACTTCGGAAGTTCAACTGTCATCCAGTTTGGTCGGCTCTTTCACAAAATAATTTCACTGATTCTGTCAGGCATTTTCATTACTGTGATTTAAAGTTTTTGTGTCAACCTCTGGTACTTTAGAATCTCCAGATGTTGAAAAACAAAATCCCATTGGTAATGTTTGTTTTCCTTTACACTTATGAAAAAAGCAACTTTTATTCTCGCCTAAAATTTATTGTCGAGAGCACGTCTTTTAAAGTAAAAAAAATGTTTGCAGCATGTCATACGGCTCTGAAATACTATGTAGGTCGCAGCTTGTTTTGAGGCATAAGTGACAAATATACTTGTGAGAGATGTTATTCTTACCCTATTAAATAAATTAGAACATGGCTTTTGTGTCTCTGATACTGATTTTATATCTTCGCAACCGAATTTGTGAATCCCAGCTAGAATAAAAGACACACTTGATGCATGAAGAAAGTGAAATGGTTCTGTTTGGTATTTATCTCATCTTGATCTTTGGCTTGGAAGAACTGATAATGAAACTCTCTTCGGGAGGACAGAGAGCTCTGGGGCATTTATCTCCCAACTAGGTCTCCGAATTTGGTGCAGTTCTTGAAGGTAGGTGGGTTTACACAGTGGTGAGAAGTGGGAAGTATGAAGGGTGTGATCTTCGCCCTCTTTTTGTATGCCCGTTAACAAAACTCAATTGTTAGGCGTCGAGTAGGGCTATTGATTTCTAGCCAACGGAAACACTTACTGTGTAATTTCCAGGAGAGAGACATTTTCAGGTGATGTGGACTCATTCCCTGCAGTTCAGAAGGTAATGAGCAATAGTGATCAATCCTGAGGTTATCTGGGGTGATTTCAGCTTGTCCATTGCATTGATTGATAAATGGCATGCTCTGAGGCTGGTTGTGTTGTTTCGCCACGATTGAGTGATGCATCAAAGAAAACCCTCAGTTTGCATGGCAGGTATCAGAAGTGGCTGCCTTGATGCCTCCTGTGATCGTTTGAGTGGTAAAGAGACATTCTTTGTATGTTTATAACTCTTGATTTGGGGTCATGGTTATCATCTGTACTAACTGCACAGGTCATCCCGCTCCCATCCCTTTTTCATTCTTTAGAATCCCCCACAGCGGTCCACGCCCCTTGCCAACTTCCTTCCACTATCCTGGTTCTGTTGTTACTCCTGCCGACTACAGTGCTATTCCGTGAGCTTCTTGAATGACATCGTACGGTATCTCCGACACACAGTACGTACCAGTTACAGTTGTCTTGACAGGATCTCCTGTGACCTTTTGTCCCTTTTCAGTTTAGCTCTTGGTGGCTCCGTAGGCTCTCAGGCATCCTGGACAGTTCTCTGTGGGCTGGCGTCCTGGGTCAGATTCCAGGGCCAGATGTAAGCTGTGCCTTGACCATTTGAAGAGCTCACCGAAGGAGGTGGGAATGGACGGTGCAGGAAAGTAACTCAGGCACCCGAGGGTGCTGAGCCCAGAGAAGAAGCACCTGTCCTTGGAGTATTGTCCCAGGAAATGGGGAGGCAACCGGTTCCAGAGGGCAGAACTGGGTTGGGAGACAAGGAAGCACAGTTCTTGTAAATCAAGAAAATTCGTAAAGCCACATAAGCTGTCCACCAGCGAGAGAGAGCATGTACATGCTGTGAGCTGCAGTCAGGCCGCCTGGCCACAAGGCGTGTTGTGGCATGCTGTGGGAGTCGGCGTTGAAGCATCCCAAAGACTTCTTGTGCTTAAACAAAGCTGAGTTATTCAGCACACTCCTAGATGTGGCGTCTGATTGTTGGTCAAACTGAAGGACTTGAGAAAATGAGGACTAAGTGGGGGGATGAGAGACATGTGAGTGGGTGTTGGGCCAATAGAATGACAAAAGCAGCAGGCTCAGGCTCTTTGGAAGACAGACCTTTGCCCTTCAGGGGGATCGGGGGAGTGTTTCCTGGCAGGTGTGGACATTCGTCCTCATGGATGTCTTCTTTATAATAACCTGTGGAGGACGGCCCAGCGCATCATGCCACTGACCTTCACTGATGCTTCTGTACTTAAGAAGTAATGTCCCTTGGCCGGGCGCGGTGGCTCATGCTTGTAATCCCAGCACTTTGGGAGCTGGAGGTGGGCGAATCACCTGAGGTCAGGAGTTCAAGACCAGCCTGGGCAACATGGCGAAACCCCATCTCTACTAAAAATACAAAAATTAACCGGGCATGGTGGCAGGCTATAATCCCAGGTACTCAGGAGGCTGAGGCGGGAGACTCGCTTGAACCCAGGAGTTGGAAGTTGCAGGGAGCTGAGATCACACCACTGCACTCTAGCCTGGGTGACAGAACGAGACTCTGTCTCAAAAAAAAAAAAAAAGAAAGAAATTGCCCAAATTTTCCTTTCAAGGTTGAAGTTAGGGCTGAAGAATCAGGGCTGGCTCATGATCTCTTCAGACTCAGTCATCCATCCATTCAGAGATCGTGTGTGTGGGCGCACGTGTGTGTCGTGGACTGTTCCTCAGGATCCGCAGGTGCAGTGGCCGCGCTCCCACTGAACTTGTGTTCTAGAGGCGGAGCCCCCTCCCTGAGGGCCTGGCTTTCTCAGTGTCAAGTGGAGAGTATGTTGTCTTAGTCTGCTTTGGCTACTATAACAAAATTCCATAAGCAGGTGGCTCATAGCAACAGAAATTTAATTCTCACAATTCTTGGGAAATCCAAGACCAAGATGCCAGCAGATTCGATGTCTGATGAGGGCCCACGTTCTGGTTCAGAGACGGTACTCTCTCGCTATGTGGAAGGGTCAAATGAGATCTTCCTTTTTTTTTTTTTTTTTTTAATAAAATTTTGCTCGATTGCCCAGGCTGGAGTGCAGTGGTGTGATCTCGGCTCACCGCAACCTCCACCTCCCAGGTTCAAGCCATTCTCCTGCCTCATCCTCCCAAGTAGCTGGGATTACAGCCGATTACCAGCACACTTGGCAAGTTTTTGTATTTTCTCCTGCCTCAGTCTCCCGGGTAGCTGAGATTACAGGGATTGCTGGATCAAAATTTACCACGCTCGACAAATTTTTGTATTTTTAGTAGAGATGAGGTTTCACTGTGTTGGCCAGGCTGGTCTCGAACTCCTGACCTCAGGTGATCCACTTACCTCGGCCTCCCAAAGTGCTAGGATTACAGGCATTAGCCACCGAGCCTTGGCCAAAAGAGCTCTTTCATCAGGCACTAATCCCGTTCATGAGTGCTCCACCCTCATCATCTAATTACCCCTCAAAGGCCTCACCCTCTAATACCATCACCTTGGGGATGAGGCTTTCAGCATAGGAATTTGCAGGGGGACACAAACATTAAGACCAGAGAGATACTTTGGACTGAGGGGAACCTTTGGTGGGAACGCAGGGAGTGGTTCTCTGTGGGGAGGCTGAGATTGGCGTGGCAGGAGGAGGCCAGCCATGGGGCATCTGGGGAAAGGTCTCGAGGCCGAGGGGCTGTACCCAGGGCAGGAGCCAGTGCGGTTGTGGCTCTGTGAGGGCAGACCCGGATCTTGACCACGAAGGCACTGGGCGTTGCTGGAGAGCTTCCAGACACTGGGCTAGGATCACATTTCAGTTTCCAGTGAGAATCCTCCTGGGTGTCTCTGGAAAATGGCTTGGAAGGGATAAGAGCAGAAACAAGGGGATCATTTAAGTGAACTCATATAGTAGCAGAGCTGTGCATTGAGATTACCCACACCCCAGCTGCGAGAGTCCCTGTTAATGCAAGGTGGCCGGTTTAAAGCTGACAGGACTAGATTTCCCCATGGAGTGATTTGCTGAAGGCTTTGGGCTGGAAGTTCCAGCGCCCGCAGAAAACTTACTGTTGGAGGTTCTTCGCCCTCGTTTCTGAAGGAAAGCTCCCAGCGCTGCCTGGAGCCTGGAATGGAAATTGTCTCTGGTTAATAGGATCTTTAAGACAGCTAAATCCTGCACTAAAGACTTGATGCAACTGCTGTTGCACACGGAGGTGGCTCCCCTGCCATATGCCCGCAGAGCTTTCTTTCATTGTCATTACAGAGAGTCAGACGTGTGTACAGGAAGGAGACGGGATCCTGCCGTAATGACTTTGTCTTCACCATCTTTTCTCAGCTGCTTAAATTGCTGTCAGGGCAGCGTAGGAATCTTAAAGGAGGGAGTTTTCTCTCATATAATTATGCTGTTAGTAAAAATGTTGGCGGCTTTTCTCTACTTTTCCCCTTAGCCACCAAAATAAAACTCTTTATCTTGGAACTCGGCAGCTGTTTGCAATCCGCCTCATTTCTCCTGCTGATGTATTGGTGTCGCAGCTTGGGTGATGGGTGGTGACGTGAGGGTTGAAGGTAATTTCTGTCGCAGTCCCATGGTCATGAGCCAAGACCTGGAGTGCTGGAGGTGTGCCAGGTCGGGTCATCTTTGGGTTTTGCCCAGTGAGCTGTTGCTAAGGAGAGGGCTTTGTTTGCCTAGAGCTGGGGGAAATGTTCAAGGGCAGGCACACATTGGCAGAGATCTGCTGACGTGGCGACAGCAGAACTCATGGCTGTGTGTCAAGCCTGGGCAGTAACAGGTGGCGAAGGCCAAACCTTTGGGGGCAGACTTGGGGCAGCAGTGGAGACGTGTTTTGGGGATCTCAAGGCGTCTTGGTGGGAAAGAGTGCCGGTGGGTCAGGAAGGCGGGGGTGCTGGGACGCTGCTGCTGCTTGGGTGGGGTCAGGACCTGCTACACAGATACCAGACCCACCCTCTGCCAGGGGACACAGAACCGGCAAGGAGAAGGGCTGTGCTTCTGAGTGCTTCACTGGTCTGGAAACCCATGTTTTAACTGGGGCCGCCCCTGGACCCCTGAGACTGAGGTGGTGTGAACCTCAGGGCTGGGGAGGTGGCTTCCAGGGGACCACCTCCTCACGCCCTCCCTTCCCAGAGAGGATGGGGAAGGTTTGGGCGGGAGCCTCCGGACTGGTAGGGACTCCACCTAGAGGCCAACCCCTCCTGGGGTAGGCACAGAGGCCTCCAGAGCGCCTCCCTCTGAGTCACATTCCTTCTCATTTAGTCACCTTTCCTTCCACGGGGCTGCTGTTGGCTCGAAATAGAAGGATGACTGGACCGTTCTCCGTGCAGCTTCTTTCCTGAGATGTTCCCCAAGCCCCTCAAGGCGTCCTTCGTGATGCACTTCTCAACAGCAGCCGGCTGGGCTCACAGTGGCTCACACCTGTAATCCCACGACTTTGGGAGGCCAAGGCAGGAGGATTGCTTGAGCTCAGAAGTTCAAGACCAGCATGGGCAACATACATAACATCTCTACAAAAAATAAAATAACATAGTGGGCTCTCTTCTCTACAAAAAATCAAAAAACGTAGCTGGGGCCAGGCGCCGTGGCTCACACCTGTAATCCTAGCACTTTGGGAGGCCAAGGTGGGCAGATCATTTGAGGTTAGGAGTTCTAGACCAGCCTGGCCAACATAGTGAAACCCCATCTCTACTAAAGAATACAAAAATCAGCTGGCCGTGGTGGCGCATGCCTCTAATCCCAGCTACTCGGGAAGCTGAGGCAGGAAAAATGCTTAAACCAGGGGACGGAGTTTGCAGTGAGCTCAGATCGCACCACTGCACTCCAGCTGGATGACAGAGCAAGACTCCGTCTCAAAAAAACAAAACAAAACTTTAGCTGGGTGTGATGGTGCGTGCCTACAGTCACAGCTACTTGAGAAGCTGACGTGGCAGGACGGCTGGAGTCCAGGAGGTCAAGACTGCACTCCAGCCTGGGAGGCAGAGTGAGATCCTGCCTTAAAACAAACAAACAAACAACAGCGAGTGTATCCTGGGTGCTTGTTCGGACTAAGGTGCGAACAGAGGGCTTTGCGTTATGGTCTTTGATCCTGGCGGCATTTTCATTAGGCTAGATGGTCACGGTAATGTGGTATCTTTTCCTTTTTTGTAGACAGGCGACTGAGTCTCAGAGGGCGGTATCCTCGCCCAGGTCGGGGGTCTGCACATGGCTGTCAGTGTTGTGTCCTCGGACAGCCCTGTCCTGGGAACTCAGAGGCTCAGCAGTGGTGCCTGTGGAATGGGCCTCTGTTTTCACCGAGTAGTTGACCCCATCTAGCACGACAGGGAGACTCTTTTTTTATCCAGAAGCCAAATCAAGAGAGGCTTTTCTGAGTGACTTGGCTGTGCTTTTTTCCAGCTTTGGAAAGTATGTTGAGAATGCGTGCTGGCCCTGGTGGTCTTATGTTGTTGGTGTCAGATGTAAACTTGTGACGTGAAGGCAGAATTTAAGTCTAGCTTTATTTAGTCCAACACGTGTTCTGCAGCAGCCGCTGGCTGCAGAGCCAAGGGGATAACCATCCCCTCCCAGTACTTGCAGTCTGGTGGGGACCAACCCCCCAGAGAGATGGACCCTGTGCTGGCTCAGAGAGAGAGGGCACTTAAATCTTGCTTGGTGTGCTCTGGGAAACCCTCTCCTGGAGCATTGGCTTCTGAGCTGAATTTTCTGGAGTAGAAGGTAATGCCGAGGCCTGCTGGACATATGTCCTGTGAAAATTCTCAGAAAGGCTGGGTGCAGGGGCTCACGCCTATAATCCCAGCACTTCAGGAGGCCGAGGCGAGCGGATCATTTGAGGTCTGGCATTCGAGACCACCCTGGCCAACATGGTGAAACCCCGTCTCTACCAAAAATACAAAAAGTTAGCCAGGTGTGGTGGCGTGCACCTGCGGTCGCAGCTACTCAGGAGGCTAAGGCACGAAAATCACTTGATCCCACGAGGCGGAGGTTGCAGTGAGCTGAGATCACGCCACTTCACTCTAGCCTGGGCGACAGAGCAAGACTCTGTTTCAAAAAAAAAAGAGGAAAGCTGGCAGAATGATCATGGATACAGTGTGCAAACGTGACTTGTGCAGCCACCATACTCTCCTCATGGGGGAGTAAAAATTAGCTGGAAATGATACCTGAGGCAAGAGGCCTATTAAATCTTATTAATAATTGATTTTAGTGGGAAGTACAAGTTCAGTACATAAAGCAGGAGCTTTTTGGGGAAGTTACTTTTTTGTCTTCTCCAGAGAGAGGCCAGAAGGGCAGCATCTCCAAGGTGAATCTGCCCATTGGCTGTGAGGAGCATGGACGAGGACTTAAGAGGCAGCCCATCTGCCACATCTCCAAGGCGAGGCTGTCCATTGGCTGTAAGGAGCATGGATGGGGATTTTGAAGACAGTGTGTCCCGGAGCCGGCCTGCAGAGACAGGCTGCCTGGGGGGAGGAGGGCAGCCCCCAGCTCCGGCGTGGCCAGCCCTGACCTTGGGCCATCAGGGAGGGCACACCAAGCTTTGTGACTTTCAGGTCTGTTCCCTTGCCCACGGGCTGGTTCTGGCTGGTTTCTGGACTGTACTGTGGCCGTGTGGAATTCTCTGGCACACAGCAGCAGGTACAGAGCCTGCGCCTGGGCAGCGCTGACCATGCTGGCCTGGGGTTTGGATACTTGAGCCTGGGTAGAGACAGGGTGGGTTCTCGGTGGCCACTTTCTCTGCAGCAGCCGACAGCAGAGACAGGAGGAGGCCTGGGACCTTGCCCTGCCTGACCCGCCTGTCTTTCCATCTGAAGCGCCCCTGACATGCTGTGACTCTTACTTTATTTTTGATAGTTTACCTTTAAGAGTAATGAAATCACATTGCAAAAATTTGGGTTCTCTGGGAAAATATCAGTCAATCTTGATTCTAAAACTGGAACACAATCACTGTGGCCATTCATGTCTATTTTTTTTTCCCTTTAACTTTTTCTTTTGACATAATTACAGACTTACAGAAGAGTTGTAAGAATGGAACAAAGAATTTCTAGCCTCTCCAAATGACATTTTACCACGTTTGCTTGTGTTTCTCTCATACACAGAAACACACGCACAGAGTATATAATTTTCAGATCCCTCTGAGATATTTGCAAATATATAAGGCTAAAGTATTCAGGGATGGAGGAGTTAATTTTTCCTAAACACAGCGCACATTCTTTCACATAAGACAAGTATCAAGGTCAGGAAATTAACATTGATAATCATATCTAATATTCAGATCTTACTGATTTTGCCAGTAGTCCCAATAAGATCCTTTATAGCAAAAGAAACTTCGGATTCTGCGTTGCCTCTGGTTTCCTTGTCTCTTTAGTCATCTTTAATCTGGAACCGTTTCTTGTCCTCCTTTGTACCATGATATTGATGTTTTTGAAGAGAGCAGATGAGTCATTTTGTAGAATGGCCCTCAGTTCAGTTTGTCCTGTGTTTTTTCCTGATTGGAGTTGGGCACTTTGGGCGGGAATGCTCAGGACCCACTGTTGTTGTCAGCACAGCGGATTAGGAGGGCACATCATGTGAATTTATCTTATTATTGGTGGGGTTAACTTTGATCACTTGGCTAAGATCGTGTCCGTCTTTCTCCACTGTAAAGCTATTATCTCAATCTCTCTTTTTTTTTTAAGTCCTGTACATGCTTTTGTGCATCGTAACATACCAGGTCTGGGTATGGGATGTGGGAGGCAGCGCTGAGTGTCCTTAATTTGTGGAGGTGACGCATGTGCAGTTGCCTCCACTGAACGTTAAGAGTGCACTCCTGTGACCCTGAGTTGAGTTCAGAGACTCCTATCAGGTCAGAAGAGCTCCTGCTGTTGACCTGCAGGGCACAGCTTAAGACCTAAGTCTGGCCCTTCCAGATGGGCCATGGCTAAGGTTCCCTCATTCAGTAAATAATTGATGACTTCAGCTGCTGTGTGCATGGATTTCTCGCGTGACTATTTTTCCCCCTTTTTAAATTTCTTATGTGCGTCTGGAGACCCTTTGGCAGTGGGGCCTGGAGCTCCTTTAAAGATCCACAGGAGATTGTGTTTCCAATGATGATAGCCAAGATGGCGCAGGTGGCAGCCCTCCCATGCTAGGGGTGTTGTCAGGTCAACAGCGCTCAATCCCCATTGTTCCAGAACGGCCAGAGGACAGTGACCAGGGGCAGAGGAGGGTGCACTCTCATGGCCCAGCCCCTCACTTAGCCCACCTGCCCTGGGCTGGGTGCACTGGTGGCTACCACTGCTTGGTAAGAGGTACGGGTGACAGATGTCTTGGTTGAGGGTGTGGGTGTGTGTTTTTTTTACCCCTAATCCAAGGAAACTGGGTGTATTTCTCTTTGTGAGTTTTGACTGCTGTTCCCCTAAGTCGAGTTATATGGAAGCATGATTTATCTTCTCCAAAAAATATGGGCCCCTCAGTGAAGTTAAACAGAGTATAAAATGCCTTCATGGTAGTTAAATTTATACTCTGTTAAAATGATTTGTGCACTTTGCAGTAAGCTGTGATATTAAGTGCATAAATATACAGCGGAGTTAACTTGGAGGAACGTTTTATTTGACAGGATCACTTAAATGCTCAGGTACAGTATCGAAACCATTTAGCATGGTTACCAGGAATGGAGGGTGAGCCGACTCTGTTTAAAATCTGCAGAAAACATTCAGAATCCAAAGGAAAGCTTGTAAGTAAGTACTTCTCCATGGAGTGCTTAATCGTGGAAGTGGTTTTCATCACAGGAGAGAGGATTGCAATTTCTAAATCAGTCTCCCTGCATCATGTGAGAAAATGCCTTGTAAATAAACTCTCCATTGGAATAGTCACTTGTCCTAAGCGTGGAACTGATTCTATTCAAATTAGCAACCATTATAGATATTTTGGTCTTCTATTGTCAATGACAATACATTTTCCTGTGGGAATAGATTATTTAGTCCATATTGGGACATTACAGGAGAATTAATAATTAATGACATGCTAGTGCTGCCCACCCTTCTGTTTTTGTAGCCAAGGCTTGATTGGATTTTCTGTATGTATAATGGGCTGTTTCAAAATTGTCTTGCCTCATTGTTTCTTCATATCTTATTGAAACCAACCCACTGTTGATCTCAATCTGTGTAAGGAGAACGCGGAGTATGGCATTCTCAGGACTGAATGCCTAGATTTTAAGTTTGGAAGGAGATCCAACCGGGCAGATGAATTGACCAGTGGTGATGAATATTCTGTAGCATTTTCCTCCCTGGAGAGGAATGCCGCCACCGCTGGGAACCGTGGACTGGCATGTGAGCCAGTGGCTGTGAAAGGCACTGTGCCCCGTGTCCTCCGTGTACTTTAGAGCAGGAGCCTCACACATGGTGGAGCCGGGTGATATCCCGGGCAGGCTCCCGAAAGCTCCTGGTGGCCCATCAGGGGCTGGTTTTTCCACCTTTTTTTTTTTTTTTTTTTTTTTTTTCGAGACAAGGTCTCACTCTGTCACCCAGGCAGGAGTGCAGTGGCATGATCTTGACTCACTGCAACCTCTGCCTCCTGGGTTCAAGCAATTCTCGTACCTTAGCCTCCCGAGTAGCTGGCATTACAGGCACTCGTCACCATGCCCGGCTCGGTTTTTTTTTGTATTTTTAGTAGAGACAGGGTTTCACCATGTTGGCCAGGCTGGTCTTGAACTCCTGACCCCAAAATGATCTGCCCGCCTCAGCCTCCCAGAATGCTGGAATTACAGGCATGAGCCACCGTGCCAGGCCTGGTTATTCCAAATTTTTTGATTGGTCTAGAATTTGTAATGAATGGTAGGAAAACACAGCAGGAAAAAGAAAGAACATTATTATTGGTAAGGGTCAGATTAAGCCCTGGGCGAGAGTCATGAGTCCCTAGAGGTATCTGAAGAAGTCCTCCTGGCTTTGGCCATCTATACAGGATCCGGTGCTTGCTCCGCCTCCAGAGCTGTCCCCAACCATCGCAGCTTGGCTTGTCTGTGACCTCGTGTCAACTCAAAACAGCACTTTCCCCCCAACACTTTGAAGTCAACCCTGGTAGAATTTGTCAGGAAATGGCCAATGTGTGTTGGGTTTAAAAAAAAAAAAAAAGGCTGTGGAAGTAGAACAATCTTGGGGTTGCCACAGAACAGGCAGTTTGAGGTGACGAAGTGGCTTTGTAATCAATAATAATTGATAAGACCTTGTTTCTGGCAGGCTGTAGACAAAAATAATCTTGGACCTATCTTCGCCTAGGAAATATGTCCTAGAACCTCCCTCCTCTGTTGATCTCAACGCCCAAGCCCGTCCTCCCATGAGAAAGGTTTTTTTTGTTTGTTTGTTTGTTTTTGAGACGGAGTCTCGCTCTGTTGCCCAGGCTGGAGTGCAGTGGCGCGATCTCGGCTCACTACAAGCTCCGCCTGCCAGGTTCACGCCATTCTCCTGCCTCAGCCTCCAGAGTAACTGGGACTACAGGCGCCTGCCACCATGCCTGGCTAATTTTTTGTATTTTTAGTAGAGACGGGGTTTCACCATGTTAGCCAGGATGGTCTCCATCTCCTGACCTCGTGATCTGCCCGTCTTGGCCTCCCAAAGTGCTGGGATTACAGGCGTGAGCCACCGCGCCCGGCCTGAGAAAGGTTCTTATGGGAATTGTGATGATGGGGTCAGAGCAGCCCCCACCTCCCCCCATCAGCACCACCCAGGGCTGAATCTGAAGTCAGACTTGGCTGTTTAAGCCACAACCTAAGATAACTTTGAATACCAGGTGCTGAAATCACAGAACAGACTCCAAATGGTGGCCCCGTTTGGACTAAATGAGAGGTGAGCTAAGTTGAACACGGGAGGCAGAGGGCCGGGGGCCCCGTGGGCATCAGCTGGGGTGGGCATCACCACGGTACCCCCAGCTTTTTCATGGGTGGTTTCTTCAGCTGACCTGGGTTTTCAGGGTTCTTTTAGGCAGGCTCCCAGTTGTTTGTCTCAGAGAGCCCTTTTTGTTGGTAATCCCAAGCCCAGAGCTTTCCAGAATGTGCTGTTGGATGTGGCTTTATTCTTTGATCTCTTCAAAAAATGAACCATACCGATTACTATTGGCTGCCAGGCCTGGTGAGGGGGTGAGTGAGGCCTTTCTGCGAGCCCGGGGAGTTTGGAGCCAGATGGGGGTTCTTCCTTCGCCATCTCCAGTCCTGTTGCTCTAAGAACACAGATAAGGGAGTCACTCCATCCCCAACAGGTGCCGCCTTATCCCTGCTGACGTCAGAAACCAACTCTGCAGAAACCAACTCTTCCCCAGCTCATGCTAGAAACGCTGAATGTGTCTTATACCCTGCATCTCATTACATGTGTCTTGAAAATGTGGCTTTTCTTTATGTATATAAACCTACATTCACAGCTCTGCACAATCAGTGGCTTGTTTTCCGCTTACAGTAGCGACATTTTGGTGGTAGCGGTGCCTGACACGCATTTCATTTTTATTTAACTTATAAAACCTTGGGGTGAGTGCTTCTGGACACACGAAAGCTTTCATGGAGTGCAAGAGCAGTGAATTTTTTCTCTTTTCAAAATGGAGGCGTGGCGCATCTGGACACACACATCAGTTGGCCTGACCTGTGCGTTCACTACAGGAAGTAAAAGTTTGGATGACATCACTGCAGGGTTATTTCTTGTTATTGTAATTAATGGACCAGCAGGAAGTAGCGAGACAGATGATTCTTGGCAGAAATGACCATTTAAATGGGGAAGGATGAAGAGGGTCTGGGAAGGAAGAAACCTTTCTGGACATTTAAACTCTCCAGGGATGAAATAGGGAAATACGTAGACAGTGCGCAAGGAACGAGCCGTCTCTTGCCAGAGTGGATATAAAATTGTTAACCCCTGCTACAACTCAGTTTCTGTTTTTCTCTCTGCCTTCTCAGAACAACGGCGACCTGACTGGCACTGGGTTTTTTCTGGTCCTTTTGTGCCAAGTGTGTCTTCCACGTCAGGTCGGCGGCAGGAGAACTCAGAAAGTGAAGTCTGTGCTGCGTGGAGAGGTGCGCTGCCTCTCAAGTCCCAGGTGCTCTTTTGTGTGAGTGGAAGGAGCTGGAAGGAGTGTGGGGCTGGGATGAAAGAAGGGAGGTGGCCGAGTTCCTGGGGAAAGACCTGAGTGGTGACAGTGGTCCTGGTCAGAACTGAACCCAGAGGAGATCTTCTGGACCCAGAGGAGATCTTGACCCTCCTTGAAGTTGAGCCTCCCATGGTGTGTAGGGGCCAGAGCTGACTGGGCGATGGCCGTGCTCCCAAAGTGGTTGAGCTGTGGCTGGAACCCAGCTGCTGCCTGGACCAGCCTTCCAGGGCCAGTGTCACACCCCAGCCCACTTGAGTGGAGTTGGCAGGGTTGGAGCCTTAAGCCACGTTTGCTCAGGGTCGTCTTCTGTGGCCCAGAGGTGGATGCTGCCTGTGGTGTTAAGGGATGATAGCGGGGTAATGGGGGTCTGGAGCTTGGGAAAAGAAAGGACAGAGGAGGCTCCTCATGGGAGGGAGGGAGGGAGTAGTTCGTTTCTGTGTACGGTTCCATCGTGTGATGATAGCACAGATTATACACCCATTCTGTGCGTGGTCATTTGGGATTTGTAGCTTTGAGCTGTTAGGGATGCTGCTGCCATGATCATGTCATTTGGTGCACATGTGCTGCACGCATGTCTGTTGAGCACATACCTAGAAGAAGATTGCTGGCCCATTGGGTTACACATGGTCAGCTTTGGTAGAAACCGCCTGGTGGTTTTCTAGAAGAGTTGTACCAATTTCCACTCCTGCCAGCTGCGCGTGGGAGTTCTGTTCCACAGCTTTGGCAATTCTTAGCATTATCCTCTGCATTTGGCAATTCTGGTGCCTTTGTAGTAGAACCTCAGCACGTTTTAATCTGTATTTTCTTGGCGCATATTAGATACCTTTTCATTGGCTATTTGGGTATTCTCTTAAGTTCCTGTCAAGTCTTTTGCCTGTTCTAAAAATTGCTTTGTCTGGATTTTTTTCTTACCGTGTCTTAGTCCATTTTGTGCTGCTGTAACAGAATACCACAGAATGAGTAATTTATAATGAACAGAAATTGGCTTGCAGTTTTTGAGGTTGGGAAGTCCAAGATCACAAGGTTGGCATCTGGCGAGGGTCTTCTTGCTGTGTCATTCCCTGACCAAGGGGCAAAGAGAGAGGAGAAAGAGAAAAGGGAATAAAATTCACCTTTTTATAAGGAACCCACTCGCACGATAACAGCATTGATTCATTAATGGGGGTAGAGCCTCATGGCCTAATCACCTCATTAACGCCCCACCTCCCAGAATGATGGGGGATTAAGTTTCCAGCATACTCTTCTTGGGGGCCATATGCGAACTGTGGTATACTGGAACTGTAGAAATTCTTGATATATTCTAGATGGAAGACCATTGTTGCATATTTTTACTGAAATATGTTCTTACTTTGTATTGTCACTCTATAATCTTTTTGATGAGCAGAAGCTTTTTATGATGGCTAGTCTTAGATTTTATGGTTGGTGCATTTGTGTCTTAGATCACCGTTGTCTACCCAAGATCCTTAGGACATTCTCCTTTGTTTTCTTTTAAAAGTTTGGTTTACTTTATTGAGTCTGCCTGGCGTCAGTTAGGAGTCCAGGTTCCCACCTATTATTGTTTTCTCGGCTCCGCCTGTGGAAGTCGTAGTCAAGGTAGGACTCATGGTTCCACAGGTGGCTCCAGTGTCACTGTGCCATTGAGCTGCCATCTCAGCTCGTTGTACTTCTCTGCCAGGTTAAACCTGTAGCTGATGAGGAACGGCCCTGAGTGATGTGTGGGGTCCAAGTTGTTGAGAAGGGCCAAGGAAACGGAAGTACTACACAGAGTGCTTCAAGGTAAGAAAGAAGTTACTGGAGAACAATACTGAATACATGCTGTGCACTCTGAAACCAGTCACACTTACCCAGTCACACTTACTTCAATGTAAAAAGGACAGTGTTCGCCAGGCGCTGTGGCTCACGCCTGTAACCCAGCACTTTGGGAGGCCGAGGCGGGCGGATCACCTGAGGTCAGGAGTTTGAGACCAGCCACGGTGAAACCCCGTCTCTACCAAAAATACAAAAATTGCTGGGTGTGATGGCGGGCGCCTGTGATCCCAGCTACTCAGGAGGCTGAGGCAGGAGAATCGCTTGAACCCGAGAGGCAGAGGTTGCAGTGAGCAGAGAATGCACCACTGCACTCCAGCCTGGGTGAAAAGTGCAAAACTCTGCCTCAAAAAAAAAAAAAGAAAGAAAGAACAAAAGACAGTGTTCACTGCAGAGGATGCATCCCAGCTAGGTCTTCATAGTGCACCAGACAGGTCATAGCCTACAGCCAGTTGTCTGCAGGGGATCCTTATTGCCCTGAGCTATTTTGTTACATTCTTCCTTATGTTCACTATATTCTCTGAGACCTTCATGTAGCTGCTGCTTTCAGGAGACTTTGCCTTGAGGGACTGATTATCATATTCAGAGAGGGAGAATGCTGCTGGTATCTAGAGGGTAGAGGCCAGGCTTATGAACATACCACAATGCACAGGAAGGCCCCCCACCACAAATAATTGTTAAGCCTAAAATACCAGCAGTGCTGAGGGGGAGAGATACAGCTGAACATGTACTGAGAACATCCCCAGCATTCTGTGGTCCTGGGCGGGTTTGAAGATCGGGGTTCACGGTTTCCACGCCTGGGCCGTGGGAGTAAGAACAGACCGTCCTGGGAAAGATGACATCAGACAGCCTCCAACCAGCACCAGACCCCGATTGGGAGGAGTTTTCCCTCTCATACGTCGCCATGTCCGGACCCTTTCCGGAGGGCAGCACGCAGAGATGCTGGCCATTTTATGTGTCCAGTCCTGGTGAACTTCACTATGTTCTAAGAGAAATTTACTTGTATCTTTCTTTTTGGTAAAACTTAGCTGCTATAGCCATAACAATTTGTATAAATGCCTATATGAATCAAGGCAGTTGACTTTCCACCTAAAAATTGTTTGCCACGTACAAATCGGTTTCCAATTTTATTAACATGTTTATCTTACTTTAAAAAATAAATCCCATTTGAAAGAGGTGCAGAAGCCAGCCATGCATGATGGCTCACGCCTGTAATCCCAGCACTTTGGGGGGCCAAGGCGGGCGGATCACTTGAGGTCAAGAGTTGGAGACCAGCCTGGCCAACATGCCAACATGGTGAAGCCCTGTCTCTACTAAAAATACAAAATATAGCTGGGTGTGGTGGTGCACGCTTGTAATTCCAGTTACTCAGGAGCCTGAGGCAGGAGAATCGCTTGAACCTGGTCAATTGAACTCGGGAGGCTGCGGTGAGCCAAGATGGCGCCACTGCACTCCAGCCTGGCGACAGAGTGTGAGACTCCATCTCAAAAAAAAGAGAGATGCAGAAGCCATTGAAGAAATCTCATCGTGTTTTTGAGCTTCTAAGTGGACATCATCAACATTGAGATTAAGAAAGAAAGATGATGTAAAATGTAAGAGAGTGGCCCTTGCCCTTGCAGACACTGATTTATTGGGCAGGGCCACATCTGAAGACTTGGGCGAGGTGGCGTGGAACTGCTGTGGCTGTTAGCTTTCTCTGACACTGTGTTCTTGGGCTCTGGAGGTGGGATCTCAGCTGTTTGCCATTCTGTCATCTCTATTTATTGCATCCAACCGTTAGTAATGACTTAAATGATGATTGCCAAAACTGTAGTCAACAGTTTTGTTAGTGATTTGGGGCCTTGTAAAATAATTAGTCCTGAGACATGTATCAAGGGGAACATACTGAATATCTGAGACTAGCTTTTACTTGATATGAGCCTGCAGGTCCTGCTACAAGATCCTGTGTGTGCTCCAGGGACCTGCAGGCAGTTACTTGGGGGAATCGGCCATGCCAGTGGTAGGTGGTAGTTCCTCCCCAGCTACCATGAGGGCCCCAAGCAATTGGCATCTGTTTCTTTGTTTTGGCCTTCTTGTCATTTTCCTTTTTTTTTTTTTTTTTTTTTTTCTTTTCTTTTTTGAGAGAGAGTCTCACTCTGCACTCTGTTGTCCAGGCTGGAGTGCAGTGGTGCAATCCTGGCTCACTGCAGCCTCTGCTTCCCAGATTAGAGCAATTCTCTTGCCACAGTCTCCCGAGGAGCTGGGATTACAGGCGCCTGCCACCACACCTGACTAATTGTTTTTGTTTTTAGTAGAGATGAGGTTTCACCATGTTGGCAAGGCTGTTGTCAAACTCCTGACCTCAGGTAATTCGCCCACCTTGGCCTCTCAAAATGCTGGAATTACAGACGTGAGCCACTGCACCCAGCTTCGTCAATTTCCTTTTCTTGCAGGACAGATAGGAGCTGTACGTGGATTCCTTTTTTTTTTTGAGACGGAGTCTCTCCAGGCTGGAGTGCAGTGGCGCCATCTCAGCTCACTGCAACCTCAGCCTCCCGAGTAGCTGGAACTACAGACATATGCCACCATGCCTGGCTAATTTTTGTATTTTTAGTAGAGATGGGGTTTCACCATATTGGCCAGGCTGGTCTCGAACTCCTGACCTCGTGATCCACCTGCCTCGGCCTCTCAAAGTGCTGGGATTACAGGCGTGAGCCACCGTGCCCGGCCATGTATGTGGATTATGTTCTGGCCAGAAAAGCCCATGTCCAGGCCTCAGGGTTTGTCCATGGTGTGGATGTCTAGGGCCCAGACTGGCCACCCTCAGCCCAGAGGAAGTGCCTGTCTTGACCTCTTGTCTTCCACCAAGTACCCTGCGGGCAGCTGACTGTTCCGGCCCATTCCCCTCAACAACAGTTGCCAGATTCCGTTTCCTGCTTGCATCCTCTGTTTCTGAATCTGCAGCATTTGCAAAGGTGCAGGGTCTGCTTTGGGAATGTTTGGGGGTGGTGGTATGCATTTCAAGGTATCTGGGAATTTGGTTTTGTGATGGAAGGAAGAACCATTGGACCATTAACTGTGGTTTTAGAGAGTTACTGTCTTCTAAGCGTTTTATTCTTCACTGGCTCTAGTCAGCCTTGCTTTCTAAAAAACTCTTTAAAACCTGGCGGACTGGTCCATTCTCCTGTTCCTTGGCCAGCTGTCATCACCATTAGCTCTGTTTTAATTTGCATCTTGTAAGTTTTTACTGCCATCTTTCAGGTCTTACTTCACTTTTGGGGTGGGACCCCTTCGCCTTGTTCCAGCAGTTGGAACTCAAGTCTTCAGCACGTTGGATTAATTTCCTGTCCCACTTGGGCTCAGGCTCACTGTACCAATGACCAATTTGTTAGCTGGCTTTGCTGCTTCCTCCATCAGGAGCACACAGCAAGTGTTCTGCATTTTATTAATATTTCCTGGTTTTTCCATCATCCCTGAATCCCTGGCTGGCCCCCTAGTCCAGTGCCAAGGGCCGTCCAGTGGCCTTCAACCAGGCTCTCATGTTCTTGGGCCTTCCCGCAAATGCTCCTTCCCTTCCCAGAGCAGGGAGCCTGCCCCTCGCTGCCTCTGTTTCCCCTCTCAGGAGGCGGTGGTTGCATGGGTGAGTGGGGCACAGATACGAGGTCGTGGCAGCCCTGGCATACGGCTCGGGAGCATCTGGATGTGCCTGGAATATGCTTCCATGCAACAGAGAGCAGCATCTGCTCAGAATTGGGGAGGGAAGTGATCACCGCATACGGGGCATTTTGTCTTTGCAGGAATGCAGTGTGAGGGAAGTGGGTGATTTTCTTTTTTTCTTTGGTTAAAAAGTTTTTATTTTAGAAAAATTTTAGGCCAAGCATGGTGGCTCGCACCTGTAATCCTGGCACTTTGGGAGACCGAGAGCAGCCTGGCCAACGTGAAATCCTGCCTCTACTAAAAATACAAAATTGGCCGGGCGTGGCGGCAGATGCCTGTAATCCCAGCAACTCGGGAGGCTGAGGCAGGAGAATCACTTGAACTCCAGAAGCGGAGGCTGCAGTGAGCTGAGATCACACCACTGCACTCCAGCCTGGGCAACAGAACGAGACTCCCTCAAAAAAAAGAAAAAAAAGAAAAAATTTTAGATTTACATAAAAATTGTGATGATAATACAGATTTCATATACCTCACACCCAGTTTTCCGTATTAAAATTGGTAATTATTATTATTATTATCATTATCAGTTTTTAGAAATTGAGTCTCACTGTCACCCGGGCTGGAATGCAGTGGCCCCATCACAGCTCGCTGAAGTCTGTAGTTTCTTCTGGACTCAAGCTATCCTCCCAGCTCAGCCTCCCAAAGCTCTGGGATTACAGGCATGAGCCACCCCACCTGGCCTTTCCCTATAATTAACATCTTATATTAGTATGATACATTTGGTTTTTGTTTGTTTGTTTGAGACAGAGTCTCTCTCTGTCGCTCAGGCTGGAGTGCAGTGGCACGATCTCGGCTCACTGCAACCTCTGCCTCCCGAGTTCAAGGGATTCTCCTGCCTCAGCCTCCCAAGTATCTGGGCCTGCAGGCACGTGCCACCACACCTGGCTAATTTTTTGTATTTTTAGTAGAGACGGGGTTTCACCTTGTTAGCCAGGATGGTGTAGATCTCCTGACCTTGTGATCTGCCTGCCTCGGCCTCCCAAAGTGCTGGGACTACAGGCCTGAGCCACCCGTGCCCAGCCAGTATGATGCATTTGTTACAATTAATGACCCATATATATATATAAAACTGCTGAGCTCAAGTGATTGGCCCAGCTAGGCCTCCCAAAGTAATTGATCCATTGTTATTATCCAAAGTCTGTAGTTACTTAGGGTAACTTTTTATCTTTCTATATTCACTTCTTTTGGGGTTTTTGTGGGGGGGGGGGAGGGGGCAGGGTATGGAAAAGGAAGTAATTTCACATCTTTACTTTCTGTCAACTTCCTGATGGTGGGGGAGTTGGGGAGTAGGGAAACAACAAAATACTCTGTGAGAAACCTGCATTAAAGGGGAGACTCTCAGCAGAAATCTCCATGTCCTGATTAGATGGCACAACAAACAGAAATGACCGTGTCCTGGCTTGGGGATTTAATATTGGAAAACAAGCTTGTCTTAATGGAAACTTTCAGCCAGTAATTTTGTTTTCTTGTTTGTTTGAGTTGAAGTCTCACTCTGTCGCCCAGGCTGGTGTGCAATGGCACGATCTCAGGCTCACTACAACCTCTGCCTCCTAGGTTCGTGGCAGTTCTCCTGCCTCAGCCTCCTGAGTAGCTGGGATTACAGGTGTGCACCACAACGCCCAGCTAATTTTTGTATTTTCAGTAGAGATGGGGTTTCACCATGTTGGCCAGGCTGGTCTTGAACTCCCAACCTCAGTTGATCCGCGCACCTCGGCCTCCCAAAGTGCTGGGATAACGGGTGTGAGCCACCGCACTTGGCCATAGGCAGTATTTTTGTGTGTGTGAAACTCATCATTGTGGGCGTTTACAGGTTGGACTAATTCCAATTCTGATTTTGGAATTTAAAGGTTTATAAAATCATAACGCAATTTGTAGTGTTGTCAATAGAAGGTCCTGATTTGTAGGAGCTGGCTGGCAGGCAGCTATTAGGGGAGGTGGTCACTCAGCCAAGACAGGCAGGGAACAGGAAACCCTTGGTCCTGAGAAAGGCCCCTGGAAGAGGCCAGCCCCAAGACTGTTTGGCTAGTGGTGGGGGTGGGCACCAGCTCTACCCCAGCCCTGTGAGTGCATCGTTCCCTTCTGTTCCTGTAGCTGATCTCCCTGCCCCAGCCTGCGATGGGAGGATCAGCAGTAAAATAAGTTGTCTAAGGTCGCGTGTCAGGATCCAAAGGAGAACCCGGTGCTCCAGCTGGCTGAGGGGAGAGTGGGGCCTCGGAGACAGCAGGGGCAGATTCCCCCAGCAGGGCAAAGCAACCCTGACATCCAAGTTGCAAGGGAATAGGTGACTCAGGGAGTACCTCCTGCAGCCCTGCTGGTCTCAAGACTCCCACCTTCCAGGGCCTGGTCCTGGGCTTAGAAACCCCTCTGCATAGGGTGTGATGAGTCCTCTGCAGCTCCCTCACCCAAGCGACCACACTGGGAAACCCAGTAGTTGTCTCGGCCATGGCACTAAGACCTTTGCACCCTGGCCACCTTGTTCCGGGACAGCCGGCATCTGTGGTGTGGTATAGAGACAAAGCTGCCACCTCCAGGACACTTGCTTCTTCCTGGCCTTCCTGCTGCCCTGAAACCTGTGGCCTGTGTGTTAGTGGAAACATTCTCAGTTTCATTGCTCAGTAAACCTTAGGTTATCCAAACTGCAAATAAAACGTTCTCTACTTTCTAGATTTTTATAACTTGCTATTTTGAGAGAAAGGGGATGGGGTTATGTGTGCAAATTAACATTTTCTTTTGGTTTATATAACTCCCTGTCTGCATAGTTTGAATTCTTTAATGTAGATGAAGTTTCACACTCCTGAATTTGGGGATGGTCATTGTATGGTGTTCACCCTGTGCCTAGCAGAGGCTCAGTGAACATCTGTGGTCAGAATGGACGTGTCCTTCGCAGATCAGGATGGTCGTGGGGCAGAACTCTGGTGCAGCTGTGAAGCTTCCCAGAATCCTCTGGAGTCTGTGGGCCTGGGCCGCGTGGTGAAATTGGCTGTCATCTTCCTCGCTTTGCTTTCTGGCTGCTTGTTGGGGCTGAGTTGAGTCCCATCTGACTGTCTGGAGGTAGTGGGTATTCATCCGATGTTGCTTGGCACCAGAGGGCAGGTAGATCCTGTGGCAAGTGGGCAAGTGAGAGGCCCACCAAGGAAAGGTGAAATTGGGGGTGCCTCCTAGGGTATACATCGGACCCGCCCTGGGTCTGCAGCCCGGTGGCTTCTTGGGCAGACACTGCACTTGGCGGCTTCAGAGGTGAGGGCACAGAATGACGCTGGTCAGGGAGTCCCATCATGGGCCCTGCCCATGGGACTTGATGCTTGGGTCAGTGTACGGGTCAGGGCCTTCCTTGAACTAAAGGCTACGTGCACAGACTGGCAGTGACACTTGCTATAACTTACTGCTTTGAGAGAAAGAGAATGAGGGTTATGCGTGCCATTAATATTTTCCTTTGATTTCTCTCATATTTTGGTTTATATTATATCCTTTGCCTGGGTTTTGAGATGGTAAGATAAGAAGTTTGATAAATGGCATATATAAAAGCAGTTTTTTTCCCTTTTAAATGGATATTTTTAAGAACAGTTTGATTTACAGAAACGTCTAGAAGGTTACATGGAGAGTTCCGTATCTCCTCACCTAGTTTCCTTATTATCATTTGACATTACATTAGTATGAGACATTTATTAAAATTAATGAACCAATTATCAATACATTAATATTAACTGAAGTCTACATTGTATTCTGATGATCTAATATCCTTTTTCCATCCCAGAATCCTGTCCAGTTTCTCACCTTGTATGTCACTGTCTTTCTCCTTAGGCCCCACATGGCGGTGGCAGTTTCACGGTCTTTCCTTATTTTTGATGACCTTGGCAGTTTCGATTATGATCGTATATTTTGTGGATTGTCCCTCTACTGCAGTTTGTGTGATGTTTTTCTCATTCCTGGACTGGGTTATGGGTTTCACAGAAGACTTTTTTTGTGTAATCTCTAAATAAAAAAATTCTTTAAAGAAAAAAGTGTAAGCCTTTGCCGGCCAATAATGAATCGCCCCACATAGCAGGTGGACGTGGGGGGTGTCTGGTTGTCCATCAGTAGCAGTCGCCCTTCCCTTATACCTGGGCCTGGTGGTCAGGCGGGGACTTTCAGGAATTCAGCAGCCTTGCCTGCGTTCAGCTGACCAAAGACTTTTTCATGGAGCTGGGAAGACTGCCCAGGGGAGATAGGAAGAGGCACGTCGCACACACTGGGCTTCCCTGGAGACTTCTGGATTCTCGAGTTCACCCTGAGGCACTTACTGAGCAACACATGGGCTAGTTCCTTTTTTGTTACATTTTAAAATTCTGGTGAGGTCGTTCCATTTATGGATAAGAAACCCCCAGGTGTGAAGGGCTCAGGTGACGTACCCAGAGTCACACAGCTCACGAGTCAGTGGCAGGACTGGAGATTACACTGAAGGTTGGTGCACTGTGCTCCCTGGCTTCTGTGCAGGTGTCACCCTCCTCCACCAGGCAGACTTTGAGTCGTGCAAACAGAAAAGATGCTGCCCACACTTCAGGGCCATGCTTCCAGTCCCTGTGAGCTACCCCCAGCAGGCTCCTGTACGAAACATGACAGCACTTTCTAGGGTGCTTGGCCGTGCCTGCTTCCCCCGTTACATCTGCGCACCCTGCTTGCCTTCCGTTCCTGCCCCGCACTCACCTAGCATGGTGCATGCACCTGACTGCTTAGAAGGCACGGGACGTTCTGACTTGATGTTTTCCCGATTTCTCGCTGGTCCTGATGTTGGTAGCTCCATGTGACACAAAGCATTGAGTCTCTGGCTCTGCTGGGGTTAGGATTTGGGATGTGGCTTGGTAGAGGGGTGGCTGCCTGTGCCTAGCCATTGCCATGTTAACAGAAGCTGTGATGTAGGGGCTCATAGCTCACATCCCTCAGCCAAGAGCCACTGGTCACTCAGACGTTGTCCTGGGTGTTAGGACATCAGCCTGAGCATTAGAGGGAGTTCACCATCAAGAAGATGACGGCTTTTTTTTTTTTTTTTTTTTTGGCTAGAGCGCCATGGCACAATCAGGGCTCACTGTCACCTCTGCCTTCTGGGCTCAAGCGATCCTCCCACCTCAGTCACCTGGGTAGCTGGGATTACAGGCGCATGCCACCAAGCCGGGCTAATTTTTGTATTTTTCTTAGGACAGGATTTTGCCATGTTGCCCAGGCTGGTCTCAAGCTATCCGCCCACCTCAGCCTCCCGAAGTGTTGGGATTATAGGTGAGAGTCACCACACCCAGCCGATGATGGCATTTTTCTGATAGACTGGAAAGCCAGCTGAATGAAATAGCTAGAAGAGGACAGTGACCCTCAGCTTCTTCATATGGAGCACGAATGGATGTAAATTTAGTGGGATTTCTTTTCCACTGGGGCTGGCCACACGAGCTGGCAGTGTGCTCCTACAGTGAGTCCCTCCTCTAACTTTACCTCCCACTTTCTCCCTCCGGCCCCCTTAGCTCTCAGCTGAGAGACCCACAAAAACAGATCCTGGGGAGCTGACTGCACAGGATGTGGACTTGGTATTTCCCTGATACTGGCATTTGTTAGCCGGATCCTGCCTCTTCCCCCCGCCACCTCGCCTTCCCCAAAGCCCCTGCGGGCTTTGCTCTTCCTTCCCTTTATTTTGCTGAAGTTGACAGTCAGGTATGAGCTGCGTTAAAATGTTGACTCATCCTTGGGTTGTTTTCAATTTTTTAAAAAGTGCACATTCAGAAAAGCACACAGATTCATGTGTGCAGCACAGGAAATCATCACAAAGAGAACGAGGCTCTTGTTGGGGGCATTTGAGTTCAAGCAGAGTGCCCCAGTTGCAAGACTTCCATTTGGATCTGATGATGGCTGGACCTCCCTGGAAAGACTGGATCCTGAAGAGCCCAGTCAAAGAACAGTCTGTCAAGCAGCCCCCCCCCCCCCCCCCCAACCACAGTTTTTGTGCAGAGTGGTTTGGGGAGCCCATGGAATGGGGGACAGTACGATGTATTTTCTAGTGGCAAACATTTCATCGTCAAGTGAGAGTTTCTTTGCTGGGCATTTCCTGTTCTGTGTGAAACAGTTGTGGTTACCTGTGGGTGTGTTTCAGATAATCATTAGAGCATATTCTCTGCTCGTTAAGCAGTAAAACCAGTGAGGTGGGGAAACTTGTGAAACTGAAATCCCAAATATGCAAAACTTGGCAAGAAAGTAGAGAAGAGCCAGACCAGCTCTGAGCTAAGTCACTAAACCAGAAAGGTTTCATTCTTTGTCTTTTCTTCCTCTGTCTTTAACCACAAGCCTTGGGCTGAATCCCCACATCTCACTACACAGTCAGGGAAGCAGGGTCAAGGCTGACCGGGGACATTGGCGTGGCGGGAATGGGTGAAATCTCCTGGGTGGATAGTCACCTCTCTGCCTTTTTTGAAACTAAACTTCTCCGATTTTTATTTCAAGTTGTCCTGAAGAACATGATTCTAAAACAGATTCAGAGCAGGCACTCTGACTATAAATAGAACATAAGGCAAACTTGGACAATGGATTGTGGCACTTTTTTTTCATGTACCTGAAATTCTTAGAGTTGGGGCTCTCTTCCCTTGAGAAGTAGAACTGCTATTCTTTGGAGACCGATGGGTGACCTCAGCATTGTCCTCACCAAGAACGCTGTTTCCCCAGGGATTGCACCCCTCCCGCCAAAGTTATTTTTCTCTGAAGGCCTGAGTTTGGAAGAAGTACTTGCCTGTTCCCGTAATTGTGGAAACCGGAAGGTAACTTACCTGTTTGTGCCTGGCCTAATTCAGATTAGAAAAACATCAATCTATTGTTGTCTAATGGACAGGGGACGAATGATGAAGAAAACAGAAATAGCCCATAAAATGATAGGGATGTCCCAGCTCCCAGGCAAACTCTGGTGAAAACCGAGGAGACTATGGTGTTCCCTGAGGTATTCACCATCTAACTGTCTTCCACACCATATATATAAGCTGTTTATAAATTCTTTGTCCTGGCCAAAAATACAAAAGCTACTGGCAGTGATTTTTTTTTTTAATGCATTTTAAATAACTGGATTCCTATGTGGAGTTGAAGTTGGATAATTAAATTACGATGGCCTCTAAAGTTGGGGTGCGGGGGGTTGAGGGCTTCAGCAGAGAGCACCCCTGGAAGGTGGCACTGCAGCCTGGGGGTGGGGGGAAACCGTGCCTGATGGAGTTGCCGCAGGGGTCCCTACACGGGGTGTCCACGCTTCTTGCCCAGACACCCTGTGGCTTTGAGAATCGCTGTGACATAGCCACGGGAGAGCTGTGTCTGCTTAATGCCTTTGTTTACTTTGAAAGTTTGTCCTACGTGAATGAATTCGCAAAACTTATATTCCCCGTAAAGCTGTCACTGAGAGAAAACACAGCAATAACTCAGGTGATGTAGTTAAACCACTATTGAGTTTGCGCCATCCGTGAGTTGATAAATCGTATAGCTTCATTTGGTAGGAATCAGCAATTTTATGTGGCAATTAATTTTTACTACTGTAGGGGAGCCAGAGGATGAGCATTTTACTTCGGTTTTGTGTGTGTTGAGAGAAACTTAACGGTTTTGCCACAGCAAGAAAGGATCGTGCGTGAGGCCTTTTGCACGAGTCGACGTGTTGGGTGTTATCCTGGGGTGTCCTTGCCAGCTTTTGTTGGTTCCTCACGTGGGCAGAAGAGTGAATGCTCAGTCCCCATCGGGGTGCCACAGGCCTCATGACGTTTGGGGTAAAACACGGGTGTGGCTTGCGGAGAAATAAATTCTCCGTATTTCTTAAGTATGATGTTTTTCCCCACCAGACCGATTCGCCCATGCTGTTTCCACATCAGAGATGAAGATGTGCGCAGAGTAACAAGTAATTAGCTTTCCAGATTGCTTCGTAGAAGGATAATGTGATAATTTTCCCATTGTTCGTTTTTGGTTCCACCAATGATGGCCCATTTAGCACAGCACACAGTTGCGGCTGAGGTCCAGCTCGAGGCTGGCCGAGGCTGTGCACAGCTGCCCAGGGCCCTGCCTCGCTGCTGGGGAGCTGTCCTTTCTTTGGCTAAGCTCTCTTCCTGTGGAGGCCCAGCCTGCTCACTGGAACGCCAGAAAGATCATCTGAGCATGGTTGTCTGTTCAGCCAGCCTCTCTTGGGGCCATTAGGAAAACGGGTGCACAGCAGATGTTGTTCCTTGGGTGCCCTCAGTGGTTTATTTTTTATTTTATTTTATTTTTTTGAGATAGAGTCTCACTTTGTTGCCCAGGCGCCCAGTGGCGCAATCTCAGCTCAGTGCAACCTCCATCTCCCAGGTTCAAGAGATTCTCCTGCCTCAGCCCTCCTGAGTAGCTGGGATTACAGGCGTGTGCCACCACACCCGGCTAATTTTTTGTATTTTTAGTAGAGATGAGGTTTCATCATGTTGACCAGGCTGGTCTTCAACTGACCTCAGGTGATCCAGCTGCCTTGGCTTCCCAAAGTGCTGGGATTATAGGTGTGAGCCACCGCACCCGGTCCCTCTGTATTTTTTTATTACTGATGGCAGCGACCCTAACCCTAACTCTAACCCCTCGCGCTGAGTTCTGCTGCGTGCTGCCAGCGGGTGTCTGCTGTCCCAGAACCTCCCCGCAGCCTTCAGAGTGGGTGGCACTGTCCCCACGTTACAGTGTTAGAGCTTTAAACAGGACAGACTTAAAAAAGCAGATGTCCTCATCACCCTCATTTCACGTGCATTCTCTTACAGACACACCCTACTAGGCCATTATACAGTAAACCCTAGCTTCTATTACATCAACAAATAGTTCAGTGTATTTTCCTAAAATAAAAGGACTAACATTTGCTGAGTTTTGAGAGCACCCCTGTGTCCCCCCATTCAGGGGCCCCTCTTTCTAGTAGTCCAGAACTGAGGCTGGACTCAGTCGTCCCCTGCTCACCCCGTTTTCCCCTGTAGGCACCGTTTTGAGTCCTCTGGGTTCTGCTTCTCCAGCCCCGGTGGGAGCAGTCGCTAAGGGCCCTCTCGGTTTAGCAATTGAAACAGGAAGTGAAACACACAGGAGTTTAGGTCCATCACAAGCTCAGGGCGTGGACGATCCCTGGACTACCCGGCTTCGGTCCCACCTCCACCCCAGCTGTGTCTTTGGCCAGTTGTTTTCTACCCTGGGCCTCTGTTTAGTCATTTTAGATGAGGAAAGCATACCTGGTTCCTAAGACTGTTGGGAGGAATGAGTGAATTCATGCAAAGTGACGGGAACAGTGTCCAGGATGCCGTGAGCCGGGGAGCCTGCTTATTGCTACAGCTGCTCCTCTCAGTAAGGGTGTGACAGTTGCAGTGACCGTGAGGAGGTGGCACCTCACCGAGGTGCATCTGAGAACCCAGGAATGCAGGCCAGCTCACAGGTCCAGGATGCTGCATGGGGGCTCCGTCTGGCCTGTGGTACCAGCTCTCAGTTGCCTCTGGCTTGGTGTGGGGGCCTCAGGCTTTGCTGCCGTAGACGCTGTTATATCCTCCCATACCCAGATCACCTGGTGTCTGAGTCCCAGGCCACTCCTGGAACTGGGATGTGTGGGATTTGGTGTCAAACTGGCTGTTCCTTGGAGCAAGGAGGAGGAGAGGTGAGGGAGGCCCTGTTCCTGGCGCTGCAGGGCCTGTACCCCTTCCTGTCCACAGGCCTTCTCTGGCCTTCCCCTGGGGCAGCTAGGGGTGTGGAGCAGGGCGGCTGCCAGTGGAGCCACCGTCAAGGGAAGTGTGGGTGTCGCCCCGGATGCCCAGCGAGAGCTTTCCCCTGAACCAGAGTGTCTGGTGCCAACAGCGCCACCAGAGGGGGCCGTTCCACTGGAAGTCCTATCGGGAAGTATTTTTACAGCGCTTGGCTGTCCTTGCAGACGAAAATAAGATGTTTGCTTTAGCAATTTGCTTAGCCCTGAAAACATTCCTAGACAATGCCAGGGCCTTAGTTGAAAATAGTATGCTCAGCTTGCTGGGATGGTCCCAGGAAGGATGTTTTGAGTGAAAATAAAATGGTACATACCAGGGCTGTTTGCCGCCGCAGGAATCCTGGGAGAGTTCAGCATTGAGGGTTGCCGGGAGCCGGGATCTAGCAGGGGCTGGCTATGGGCTGCCCTAGCACGCACCCCTGGGGCCGACCGGAAGATTCCAGAACAGGGAGAACTGTCTGCAGGTGTCACGCTGCATGTTGCTCTTTCCTCCCTTTGCACCTTAGCACACCAGCCCCCACGGGTCAAGAGGGGTCTCCAGCTGCAGGTCACAGTCCTGGTCTCGGCTTCGTGTCCTCTAGGTTGGGGCACCGGCCTCTCCGGGGAAGCCTGCCTGTGTGCTTTTTATTCCTCGACTGTGAGAAACTTCTTTATCCATCTGCAATCTCTCCTCTTGGCTTCCCCTCTCTCCTGGTCATGGTTCTGCCCACGCAGAATACACCCAATCCCTCTTCCGCATGACTGCCCTGCACATAATCACAGGCAGAGATGGAAACTCGGGAACGTTCCCTGCTGGGGATAAGCATTGCCATTCTCTTCCACAACACATTTGCAAGTTTTTCACTTGCTCAGAACCAGTGTTGCAGGTAAGCCGCAACAGACACACACTTGTACACACACACACACACACACACACACACACACGGGTGGGGGGAATGGAATATCATGACCAGTAGTTAAGGAAAAATGCATTTCTGTTTAAAAGCCATGTTTTAAGAAAAAGTACTTGAACTCAAATAATGACGAGTGACTTATTTCATGACATTTGTCTCTGAGACAAGGTGGCAAATAGTGTGCTGTGATCATTTGTCGTGTGAAGAGTGAAGTCAGAGTAACCCGCGCAGCTCCAGAGCCTTTGTTTTCCTCTGCGGATTCCCTTGGCAGCGTTTCTGTGGAGGATAAAAATAGCACACGGTGCCTTAAAATAAATGGCTGTGGGGAATGCTTGTGTACATCAGCTGCGTGGCCACATATGTTCACATTCTCCATATTGTTCACTCTTCAAAAGAGTGACTGGGATAGACGGTTCGAATCTGCCCGCCATATGATAACTAAAGTGACATGGAAGAAGCCTTTGGCCCCTGGGAAGGATGACTCCAGGGATGGGCAGTGGGGCAGGCTCAGGTGTGTCAGACTCGTGGCTAACCCACAAGGTCCTGCAGGTGAGCCTTTTCTGTCCTTTACCCCATTTCATCCTAAGTGTCTCCCCCCAAAAGATCAGCAAAGCCAGACCCAACACAAGCTCCCAAACAGGCCCCTTCCTGACTCCCAGTGAATCCAGACAAACGCTGACAAGCTGACAAATTCCACCTCCTGGAGCTGGTGGGGGTGGGCGGGCAGGAAATTGGCGGGGCTAGAGGGGCAGCACACTGAGCTGCCCACTGATTCAGTGTCAGTGGCCTTGGAGCATGGCTTCTGGGGTCAACGTCAAAAAACTGTGAAAATCTTAGCGTGGACATTAGGCTAATGGGTCCAGGTCAGGTGTGGATCAGGCTGGGTTGGTGGTGACAAGCCTTGGGTCTGGAGTAAATTCCATCTAAATCATGTCACTTTTGGCTGGAGTGCAGTGATGCAATCTCTGCTCACTGCAACCTCCACCTCCCAGGTTCAAGCCATTCTAATGCTTCAGCCTCCCGAGTAGCTGGGATTATAGGCGTGCGCCACCACACCCGGCTAATTTTTTGTATTTTAAGTAGAGACAGGGTTTTGCTATGTTGGCCAGGTTGGTGTTGAACTCCTGACCTCAAGTGACCTGCCCGCCTCAGCCTCCCAAAATGCTGGGATTCCAAGCGTGAAACACCATGCCCGGCCTCAATTCACATTTCTGAAGTGAAATTGCGTATGTCTTACCCCTCACGTACCTTCATATAGCTGATTTTCTCCTCTATAAGCCAACAAAACCCAGCAGGATCCTGAAACAACTAGCACTGCTTGTGTCTCCTTTTTACTTAAACACGCCTCCCACCCCCACCGCCCACACTTTGGTTAGCACCAGCAAAGGAGACAAAAGTGACAGTGCCGTCTCCAGAAGGTTCACGCAGTGAGCCTCCGGTATCCATGCAGAAGCCTCCCCCTGCCCATCCTAGTGGTAAGGAAATCTCCTGAAGGTCCTCGTCACCTGCCTGACCGTGGGGATTTGCTTTTGGTGGTGGTGGAATCTCCGTGTGAAGAATTTGGTAGACTTGATTCTCTGATCTCTCTGTGCCTCTTTATTTTGAGACAGAGTCTCACCCTGTCGCCCAGGCTGGAGTGCAGTGGCATAATCTTGGCTCACTGCAGCCACCGCCTCCCGGGTTCAAATGATTCTCCTGCCTCAGCGTCCTGAGTTGTGGAGATTACAGGTGTGTGCCACCACACCTGGCTAATTTTTGTATTTTTAGTAGAGACGGGTTTCGTCATGTTGGCCGGGCTAGTCTCGAACTCCCGGCCTCAGGTGATCTGCCCACCGCGCCACCACACCTGACTAATCTTTGTATTTTTAGTAGAGATGGGGTTTCGCCATGTTGGCCAGGCTGGTCTCAAACTCCTGACCTCAGGTGATCTGCCCGCCTCAGCCTCCCAAAGTGCTGGGATTACAGGTGTGAGCCACCGAGCCCGGCCGTGGCTTCACATTTCAACAGGGGAATAGTTGCGACACACGCCCATGCCTCGCTGTGTGAACACCGTCCTCCAGATCCTTGGCGGTTAGCTTGGAAAAGGCAAAACTCAGCGGGAGAGGAATGGATGGTTAGATCAGGTGAGAGCACCTTTATGGGACGGTGCCCAGGAGGCATCTTGTGAGGACGCAGCACTGGGTGTGCAATCGTATCGCGTGAAGAACTTTTAACATCTTTCTGGAGTTTTCTGGTGCCTGTATTCTTTATAGTGGGTGACTGGGGAGGGCGCAGCTGCATATTCCAGGCTGGCTGGGTGCAACTGGGACCCCCACTTTGCCTACTGCACAGTGGTCAAGTTCAGGTGACAGTCCAAGAGTTTCTCCCAGTCAGGGCTCCTGTAAAACTCTGTAACAGTTCATAAAGAACAAGCAGAATACTAACTCCGAGAGGCCTCCAAGTTAGAAATGCTATAGAGGAGAAGGCTGAAAAAGCACCTCCCGCCACCCAGCTCGTTTATGGCATGAAAGCACCAGGCCTCATTCCTGCCACGGCCCTGAGCCTGGCTTCCCGTGAGACCCTCTTGGGGGCCTGTGGACAGGAAGTGGGACGGCCAGGACCCAGACCTGTGACCTGCGTCAGAGTGTAACGAAGTCCAGGCCAGTCTGTTGCCCGAAGCACTGGGATGCTTTTTACTGAAGGAGTGTTTTAAAAGGTAAGCTGGATCTCAGGCAAAGCTCCTCCAAGAGGCTTCCAGAGGCTGGAGTTTTGTCAACAAATGAAACAGGCCCTATTTTAAGCCATGCTGTGTACCAGGACTTCCTGTTTTTCCAGAGAAACTTCTTGTTTTGGTTTTTGTGATGATGGATTTATTGAAACATTTGCTATTCAAGTGACCCTCGTTGTGTTCCAAGGAAAAAGTCAAGCTGGAGATTCTGTGGCCTGGAAAAGGGATACGCACTCACAGCAAAAACGTCATCCCCAAAAGACTCAGTCGGGGGGAGTCTGGGCCTCAGTGGCCGATCAGTGAATGGACAAAGAGCTAATTGCCAGTCAGGGGCCCAGACGGATTTCATAGCTCGGGGTTTGGCCTGTTGTTTAGAGGGAGGCGGGGGCTGGTCACAGGACAATTGAAAGGGGTTTTTGTTGTTCCTCTCAGGCTAAGTTAAGCCATGTGTGTGTCTGTCTTTCGAGGAGTGCTGGTCTGGCCAATCCCAGCCACGTAAATCCCACTCACTTCCTGCTGACCTTTTGACACCAACAGATGTTTTTTCTTACAAGTGTCATTAGGGCCTCTCTACTCGCTGACCTCATCAGATTGTGTTGAAGTCGTTTTCATCGGTTTTGTCTCTAACAATCCGTTTAACCCTTCCTGGGTGCCTCTCCGGGAATAAGATTGCACTGCCTTCTGGCCTTGCTGTCTCCCTCCCTCCCTGCCCCCAGGACCTGGCATGGGGAACGGAGCCCAACCCAGAGAGGCATGCTTCCCTGGCTGGGGGCTGCCCTGTGTACCCCGGGGACAGAGGGACCCTTGTGTCTTCCTCGGGAAGGTGTGATGGAGAATGCAATGAGGGGCTCAACAGGTCCCTCGGAGAGAACCTTCCAGAGCTCTGCCTGTGGATACATGCTCTGATTACAGCTCATCAAGCACTGGGGCCACAGACACGGACTGGGAGGTGGGTCCCCATGGCACTTGTGTGACCTGTCCTCATTGCTGCCCGTGATGGGGTTGGGAGCTATGGAGTTGGAGGTCCTAAGGCCACGGAAGTTTCTGTAGCCAACATCCCTCGACTAAGAGTGCAGACTGTCATCTGACCTGACTCTGTGGCCGTTCTAGAGGCAGGAGGATGGCGTTGGTCATTTAACCTTTCCATGAAGCTGAGGCACAAAGAGCAGCTGTGGGGCTGGCGGGTGACTAGAGGGAGTGAGTTTTCAGCAGATGTCCCTGACTCCTGGGCCGCTGTGTTGTGATGTTATCTTACAGGCTCTGGGCCTCCTGGGCTCCTTAGAGCCAATGGCACACTCTTCTGAAGGCATCTGGGGTGGAGGGGGAGTGTGTGTATCCTGCTTGCATCTGAGGTTTCGGGGACTCACCTGAAGCCTCATCCAGAGCTGACAGACATCTGTGCTGGGCGTGTCCTCCTCCATGGCGTGCACGCCTTCACTGTGCAAACCAGCCCAGCAGAATGGAATTGCTGGCTGCTTATGCGTTGTGTCAGTTACTACTCACAGCCGCTTAGAATAGTTCTCATTGCACATGGAGCATTCTAGAAGTGGTAGCTGCTTTTGTTTGTTTTATTAGTTGTTGTTGTTATTATTATTACTATTATTATTATTATTATTATTATTTTTGAGACACAATCTCACTGTATTGCCCAGGCTGGAGTGCAGTGGCGTGATCTCGGCTCACTGTAACCTCTGCCTGTCAGGCTGAAGCAATTCTCCTGCCTTAGCCTCCTGAGTAGCTGGGACTACAGGCACGTGCCACCACACCTGGCTAGTTTTTGTATTTTTAGTACACACGGGGTTTCACCATGTTGGCCAGGCTGGCCTCGAACTCCTGGACTCATGATCTGCCCACCTCGGCCTCCCAAAGTGCTGGGATTGCAGGTGTGAGCTGCCACGCCTGGCCAGTTAGCTGCTTTTAAAGTCATGCATGCAGCTAAAAAGCGTTCCAGCCTCTTGGAGCCTCCTCCTTCCCACAGTCCCACTCCTCAGAGGGACTCCCCTGCTAACAGTTGGGTGTGTGTCTACCTGCCTCTTTGATTTTTTTCTTTTCATGATTTTACATGCTAGTCTGGCTTTTTGCTTCTGCAGATGTTCTGTGTCTGCTCTGGAGAGCTCTCCCTTGGAGTGTGGTTCGGGGATTGTGGGGTGTGGCTTTGTGAGATGTAGCCGTGTTTTGCATCTGGCTGGTGTGGCTCAGTCTGACTCCACAAGCCTCTGCAGTGCTGCTTCTGGGGGAGCGGGAGATGTACATCGGGGTCCTAATTACATAGGACTAGGAGTGACCTGGCCATGTTGAGTCTCAGGTTCTCTGAAGTTTGGATTTGGTGACCTCTACAATCTCAGAAGGCTCCAGAAATGCCATGATCCTAGGAAATCATCCAGGGCCACCCAAGCATCTGGGCACATGAGGGCATGGCACCTGCGTGGTTTTTGCAGCCTTCCCATTTCTGCCCCTTGTGTTGCAGTTGAGGCCAGCTCCTGCCTTGGCTCATGGTGTTCCCTGTCTCAGAAGCGGCTGTGTTTGTGCCCTGAACCTCTGTGCAGACTGCCTTTAATATTTACCTACATGCTCTTTTTCTCTGAGAGCTCAGACTTAATCGTAGCTGCAGTTCAAGGACCACTTTTAAGAAAAAGCAAGAAGGTCTGTTTACCCAGTGAATTACCATTCAGAGGGGGGTCTAGGAGGCTGCATTCTTAATGTGGGGCCCAGGCTCTGATAGATCTTTTTAATGTTCCCCAGATTTATGGGTGTGCGTGAGTCAGAGTGGAGACCCCAGGGTGCCTGAGTTAACTCTGTGCATGTTGAGCGTAGCCCTGGAATTTATTTTAAGCATCTGGGGTAAGTGAACATAACAGCAGACTTTCCGTTCCTTCAGCTTGTATGCATTGCTGTTGTGAGGAGAATAGCGTTTACCCCAAGAGTTTACAGAAGTGGATATATCACAGACCTCATGTCAGTCTGGGCAGCGGAGGATTTAGAGGGTTTCGCTTGTTTTTTGTTAGTGTTCTCTGTCCTGTAGGTAGTATAAACTAGACGCCATGCATTACAAATGTATTACTGTTTTTATCTTTTCTGTTGAACTGTACTGTGTCAGTGACCATAGTCAGTGTGATAGTTTGTATAAAGGGTTGTATTAGTTATCTATTGCTGTGTGACAAATTACCTCAAAATGTAAAGGCTTAAAACAACAAAACTTTATTGTCTTGCACTGTCTATGGGACAGGAACCTGCACAGCTTAGCTTGGTGCCTCCTGCTAGGGCCCTGACAATGTTGCATTCAGGATGTCAGCGGGGTTGTGGTCTCATCTGAAGGCCCGGCTCGGGGAGGGTTCAGCTTCTCATGGACTGTTGGGACTGAGGGCCTTGGTTTCCTGTTCCATGGGTCTCTCCTTAGGGCAGCTGGCATGGCAGCTGGCCTCTGGGAGGGAGGGAAGTTGGCAGGGAAGATGGGAGGATGCCCACACTGGTAGCCACAGTCTCTTTTAACCTAATCTCAGAAGTGACATCCCCTCACCTGTGTATACTGTTTACTGTTTGTTTAGAAGCAGAGCTTGTACAAGGACATGAATTCCAAAAGGTTGGGGGTCCCTGGGGGCCATGGGATTGATTCTTTTTCTGGCATCCACAGTGTAGATGGGATCTGCCCTATTCAGGGAGAGGGTCATGTTCAGCTTGGAAAGCTCTCAATGGGCCTCTGGGGAGGGGCAGTGATTCAGAAAAGCCTCCATGGCCCTCAATTCATGGCCCTCTACTGTTTTGTGGGCACGTCTGTGTCACCGGTGGGTGGCTGTGCAGAGCTATCCGGCTTCGGATTCCCCAGAAGTCCTGTAGGGGCTGGAAAGGTCACTGAGATAATGTGTGTGCAACCTCAGTGAGGGTCCCTGTGTGGAATCTGATCCTCTGCCGGGTCCCTGGTTTCTTGTGGAGCTGGGCATGAGGGGCAGTCTGTGGCCAGTGCCCTGCCCTTCAGAACTATGTGGCATCTCTCCTTTTCCAAGTGAAGTTCCCATTTCCCTTCCTGTCTTCCCACTCATCAGACCCGTCTACACCTTCGGCTCTGGGCTGAGATCTCCCCTCCCATCTTCAGGAGCGTGTCTGAGATGTTCACCCCGGCATCATCTGAAGTGCTGTCTCTGAAGCCCAGAGGGTCTAACCTCAGACCTTCCAAAAACCAAAACCTATTAGCCTCACCCCTTCTCTGCCTCTCTTGAGCTGAGCCTGTTGATTTCCCAAGGGCCTTGGGAGTGGAGCAGGCTGAGCCCAGGAGCCACTCATCCCTGGGTGTCCTCCCTGGGAGAACCTCTGGGAGGGGCCTGGAGAGGACAGAGGGCCTTCCTTGCACTGCTGTGTTGGGGGATGCCAGGAGGGGCTGCAAGAATCTGGACTGCAAAAGACCTTTCACTGTGTCCTCTTGCTCTCTGTTCGGCGGGCAGTGAGGTTGCCATTCAAAAGATAGAGTGGCGGGTCATTTTCAGTGGGCTCCTCCTGCTCCCGTGTCCTTGGTGTTGACAATGCACTGGATCCTTCCTGGAGGTGAGGGAGCCCCGGCCCTCCAGAGATGAACCCCCAGTCGTACTCCAGAAACCTGGGAGAATGCTGCACCTGCCCTGAGGGGCAGCCTTGGCTTCGGTGGCCCCGTGGATTCATGCTTTGAATTATCCTGGAAGTTCTGTGGGGTTTTGTTTTCTTCTTTTTTTTTTCTCTTCCAATAAGCCTTTTGTACTCCTAAAGTTCTGTGTTTTGAAGAAATAAGTACACTTGGGGTCAGCGGCTGCATGCTGCGTGATGCGTATTCATAAACTTCATTCTGGGGGAAGAATTTGAGAATGGACCGGAGAGAATGCTTTGACAGTCAGAAAAGTTTTTCTCAAAATTTCCCATGAACTTGGGAAATGTGGAGATGCACGTGGCTGTCCCAAAGCCATATGAATGGAGTTGATCCAAGCGCCCAATTCCAGCCTGAGATCCAGTGGACGCTCCATCTGGGCTCCCATGGGAGTGTGTTGGGGCTACCGCCAAGCAGGAACCGATGGTGCCTGTGATTGTGGACCCCAGATTCCTGCTGGAGCCCACTCTACGATACACAAAGCCCGGACTGAGGCGTTCAAGGGCACAATCACCATCCGTTTGCTGCTAGACCCCAAGGGCGTTCTTGATAGGCTCTTCCGTCCTCTGGGCCATGTGGGGACCACCTTTCTTTGATCTCCCAACCCTGGCATGAGGCTGATGGAATCTTCTGGGTGTTGTTAACACAGGCAGGACGGTCCAAACAGTGAAATCCCAGACATGGAGCACAGAAAACAGCTTAAGGGAAATAAGGTTAGAACATTCCCTCCTGGGTCTCTCCCCTGGCGAACACAGGTCTGAGCCTCTCAGGAGGCTGCTCCCTGCGTGTTGTGGGGGTCAGCTCTGGGACCCGCAGCCCCTCTGACCACTGCTGGGAAATGGCCACAGGCACACCTCAGGCCGTGCGTGTTGAGCTGTCTGGGGCGAGATTGGAGGGTGAAGGTTGCCTCTCCCCATAAAGCAGGCTTGGGTTGACTTGGCGCTTTTTAATAAAGCCAGGATTCTGGACAGATTGCTGCCCCTGCATCACAACCAGGCTTCCTGCCAGGGGGGTCCTGAGCTTGCAGGTCTCAGCAGCGCAGACCCCCACCGATAGGTGCGAGCCTCCCGTCTGTTGGCATGTGTTGGCGTGCTCGGGTTGCTGCAAGAAGGTTCCACAGACAGGCCAGGACAGAGATGTGTTTTCTCAGAGTTCTAGAGTCTGGAAGTCCGAGATAAGGCATCCGCAGGGGTGCTTCCTTCCAAGGATTTGAGAAGCCCTGTCTCCGTAGCTTTTAGATGCTGTCTTCACACCGTCTTCCCCGTGTCTGTGTCTTAAGTGTCCAAATGTCCTCCTTTTTATGAGAATATTCGTCTTGGATTAGAGTCCACTCTAATGACCTGTTTAATTTGATTGTCGCTGTAACGACCTTATCTTCAAATAAGGTTCCATTCTGAGGTCCTGGGGCTTAGAACTTTAACATAATTAGGGGGGTCCATAATTCAACCTGTAACAGTCAGTGTGATCTGTGGACATTTAATTGAAAAGGTTTTTTTTTTGGTTTGTTTGTTTCTATTTTGAGACAGAGTCTCACTCTGTTGCCCAGGCTAGTGTGCAGTGGCGTGATCTCAGTTCACTGTAAGCTCTGTCCCCTGGGTTCAAGCAATTCTCCTGCCTCAGCCTCCCGAGTAGCTGGGATTACAGGTGCCCACCACCACACCTGGCTAATTTTTGTATTTTTAGTAGAGATGGGGTTTTGCCATGTTGGCCAGGCTTGTCTCGAACTCCTGACCTCAAGTGATCCACCCACCTTGGCCTCCCAAAGTGCTGGGATTACAGGCATGAGCCACCACGCCCGGCCTGAAAAGGTATTTTAATTGCTTTGGGGACTTAATTGATATCAAGACCGTAAATGTTCAGGCTTGGATGGCTATGGCAGGAAGTACATGAGGAGTGGGCCTCCAGGGACCTGCCTTTCCCTAAGGGTCTCCATGTACCATTTTCGAATGGTGTCTGGGGTGGGGACATAAACTTGGGATCCAGGTATCCTGAGTCCTCGGACCTTTTTTCCCATTTATTTATCTGGCTTGGGCTCTAACGTGCACAATATCCCCATAAAATGTCTCAGAGCGGATTTTTAAATGGCCATTACTTTGTCAAGAATTCTCCAGTGGGATTTCATGTAAAATTAGGATCCCTGATGGTAGCGCACGATGAGCTGTAATTCTCCACATAGGTGATTGTATTCATGGGCACCGTCCACCCTCCTCATCCAAATGTCTCCCTCTCGAGGATTTCGGTGCAGGAGGCCTGTGAGGACCCCAGTTCATTATGACAAGGTTGCAGTTCTCTAGAAGATTCTCATCAGGAGCCTTGTCTACTCCTCCCCAGCAACCTCTTTCCACTAACTTATATTTTAGCTATAGCCTGGAACATTCTGAGCTATGATGAATGTTAAAATGGGGTGGTGTACTCGTCAGAGACCTGGAGACCGGGACTGGAAGCCACTATGAAACAGGTGAAATGATTCAAGAAGACAGCTGAACCCCAGCGACACCCCACAACAAAAACAAAAGAGCTCTTTTGAGCCCCACCCCCACCCTTCCTTTTCCCGGCATTTGATAGGCAAAGATGAATTTGTGTGACACGGGAGTGTCCCACCCTCCTCCTCCCCATCAGACTCTGCGAGACGCCCGCTCTCCCTTTGGGTGCAGTCATGGATACCAAACAAAGCCTTCATCCCTCTGGGTTTCCGTTACACAACCGTCTTCCACGTGAAAACCGTGTTAAGCAAAATGAATAGCTGCAAGCTATTTTATTTCATGTTGTTAAATAACTGTGGATAAGACTAAGATTTTTCTCTTTATGACTCAGGTTGAAAAGATAAGGTCTGGGAAGCGGTGTCTTTGAATCTAGAGATTTTCTGGAGTTAGGGATGTCTGATTTCTACATATCATTTCCACGACCTGTCGCAGGAGACAGGGTACCGGTGCCCCATGATGCTGCAGAGCGGCTTTTGGTGATAGAGATGCATTATGGAATGTGTATACTTGTAAGGACCCAGGCATAGAGTATCTGCCCTCATAAAGCAAACATAATCCTCCACTCCTGAGGTCTGAGTTGGCTCTCCTGGATGCCAACCTTTGCATGAGTGACGCCTTACTTGAAATGAAGGATGGGCCACCCCAGGTGCCTGGAGCACTTTTATCCCACTGCATGCCCAAACTACTGGTGTCCTAAACGGTTGGCCCCTCAGACGTGGGGTTTGGGGAGCTGAGCTGTGCATTGGGGCAGTGGCTACACTGGCCTGGTCACGTCAGGCTGGGCAGAAGAGTTGGAGCGGGGTGGCTCAAGAGTCTTGATTTGGTTTGACTCTATAACCTGGCTGGCATGGAACTTGGAAGGCTGGGTCCCCACTCCTTCAGCAGGTGGGCCCCCTTTGGAGGGAGCTGTTCCTGCTTGTTTTTGAGATAATCTCTCCGGACACTTGGCAGCCCAGCCAGCATTTGCTTTGATAGCTTATCTCTGCCGGTCCAGCTTGAACTCCCCTTTCCCACCATCTTCGACCATGCCTGCGGGTCTCCACCTCTCCCTGGCCACCATGTAGCCCTCATTCCTTGCTGAAGGTTCCACACTGAAGTGGGTTGTACAGAGGAACCTCGTCCGGGAAAGTGAAAGCAAGTCCCACTGAATGTGACTTGGAGCAAGCTTGTGAGGTATTCGTGGCATCAGAGCCATGAAGAGAAGGTGGAGAGGCGCTGCCTGGGGGAGGTGGCCCCGGAGCTCAGGTGGGGACTCCCCAGGATCCGCACGTGTGTGGGGTCTATCCAAAGGCATCCTCTGCCAAGTCAGGCCAAGCATGTGCTATATCACCCAGTGGTATCCTGCTGCTGTGGCAACTGTGGTGGCTTTGAAATGATGGTAAGAAAGAGTGTCCTGTGACGGTGGGGACTGAATTAGGCACATGTGTCTTCTGTAGTGGGGCATTAGTGGGCTACACCAGCCCCTCCCATTCTTCTCCAACCAGAAACTGTCAGGTACCCTGCCAGTGTGGAGAAGAGGTGGCCAGCATCTTAAAACTTGGTGAAAGGGGGGTGTGTGTGTATGTGTGTGGTCAGGTGGACAAGTGTGTGTGTGTGTGTGTGTGTGTGTGTGTGGTCAGGCGGGCAAATTGAGGCCAGAGAGCACATTAATGTGCATTCTGGCCAGAATCAATTCCTGGCGAAAGTTGGAAAAATCTCCTTTCCTTTCTAAATTAGTGTCTACCAGGAAAAAAAGTTGTATATCTTAAGATCATACTTGTCTCACAGCAAACTGATCCTGGTGTTGAGTCAAATTGAGCAGTCGCCTGTTGATCAGGTGTGCATAGTGCCCCAGAGGCTGTCATTTGTAATGGAAAGCCTAAGGGGCATTTGCGGAGCAGCCCAGCCCAGCCGGCCCCTCCCTAGCACCTTCCTCTCTGTGCGCGTTCCGTCTCTGCCAAGTTGTTTCCAATTTTCAACACTAACTGGTTGCTATCAGCAGACGTAATGGAAAAATCATTTGTCAGGGTGGCCTCTGGCTCCCTGGGGTCGGGGACTCCACACCCTGGGCAGGGAGCCTCCCTCCTTCTTGGCCTGTACCTCAAGTCACTCAGCTGTGAAAGTGGGACCCCCAGCTAGCGTCTCGGGAGATAAACAAGTAGGCGCTGGCGCTGCATCCCCTTTCCCCTGGCATATCATGCTCCTAGAAACGAAGCATCTGCTGCTGGAACGGTGAGACCTTCTGCCTCTTTCACATCTGGAACTTTCGGGGAAATGCAGCATCTCATCCATGGGCCCAGGCCTTCCCTTCTAGGAGTAGCTGATCTTATTTTCTCCAGGTGCTTGTAGAGCTTAAGTTGGGATAGAAATGAGGATGGTGACTCATGGCTGTCTCTGCAGCCTCTGGAAGGCCATGCAGGGTGTGCAGTGCCCTCTGCTGGCCAAAGGGCCCCATCGCTGGACACCAGGCCTCCCTTGGGCTGGGCCAGCTCCCAGGAAGGGCTGCAACAGGAAAAGGTCAGCCCACGTGGGGGTTTCCATTGGTTTTGAGAGCAAGCAGAGACTGCAGAGAGCATGTCCTTATACGAGCATTCTGGACCCTGTGGTGTCAAGAGATGAGTGGGCTGGGATCTCAGAAGGCCAGTTGGGTTCCCCTAAGGACAGTAGAGGCCCCATAAAATCAGTCGAGGATTCCAGGCCTCTCTGAGGCAAAATTCAAAGGCAAACATCTTAAAAATCTAACCTGAAGATTTTTTTTACAAATTCATATCTCATCATTGCAATTTGTTTGATAAGTAGCTAATTCCTATAATTGCCTTTATTTGATATTTAAATACAAGGGCAATTCATGTGTTAAGTGTAAGCTACATAATTAAAAGTTAGGAGGATTAAATCTTCCGCCATTTCATATACTAAGACAGCAATGTTTAACATTATCTCATTAATTTATTATATACTATATGATACGTATAACACAGTGTTCTATAATATGGTTACAATTGACAGTTGAATACATAGTCTAATAAATTGTATTAAGTTTTGCATAGGTTTAGCATATAACCTCCAGATATTTCTCTCCAAGAAGTGTAGCTTGGTGGCTCTTGCCTTTGCAAGTCCTCAAGTTCAAAACCCTTAGTGGCCATCAGTCCCCTGTGCTTTTACACCATGCTGGACACAGCAGATGTATTGTGTGTGCCCAATTGTATTGTGTGTGTCCAGTTTCTCCGCATGACGTTCAGATATAAACATTCTGGAATCATTTCTTGCACACTGTATGTAACAAAAGATGAGTTTTCTGGTGGAACCACTTCTGTCTGCATAAAATTTGAGATCACTAATTTTTTTTATCTGTTCAACCAGTCTTCTCGGCTACAGATCAAAATTTTCATGCCAGAGTAGGAAAGAGAAAACTAGAAAAGGAAAAATTAATCTGCGTTCCTGATTCCTCAAGCCTAAACAGACAGGAATAAGAGGTGTCATTTAGTTTGTTTGCTTATTTGCTTTTATCCCTTTTTTTGCTTAGCCTTTATTATTAAATAACACTATTAAAACTAATATACTGTTTATTTTTAAGGCATATTTGGAAGACAAACAAGTGCTTTTAAAATGTGTGAAAATCCTAAACACAGGAATGGCTCATTTTCTTTAGCAACAAAGACCAACACTTAATTTCCATTATGACACAAATCAAACAGCCAATTAGGAAAATCACAAATTCTTTCTGCTCAGGTCTTCTGTTCTTGATTATAGCTTTTAGCAAGTGAAAATATTTAGAATTTTGGAGTCTTGCATTTAAAATGAGGAAATGTATTTTCATGTGCTAACAACCCTTAACCAAAACGGAGGATTTACTCAGCTTTGTTGGCCAAGGGAAAGCCTGGTTTTTAGATTTGCTCACCTCCTTCTGTGTGGCAGCCCAGAGCCTCATAGTGTGCCCTCTCCTAGCACTGACTCCATGTGCTCAGAGACTTGCTGTGTACATTTCTTTGATGTTTCTTACTCTGTGTAACTTACAGGGGCTTCACTTTTAATTTTTTGGTCATTTCAAAGCCCCTAAGAATGTTTTGGTGGGAGTTAGATGGACAGAACAGAATCACAGATCCACATTCCTTAGCCTCATATCCAAATTCTTTTTTTTTTTTTTTTTTTTTTTTTGAGATAGAGTCTCACTCTGTCACTCAGGCTGGAGTGCAGTGGCGGGATCTCAGCTGACTACAACCTACACTTCCTGGGTTCAAGCGATTCTCATGCCTCAGCCTCCCCAGTAGCTGGGATTACAGGCGTGTACCACCATGCCCGGCTAATTTTTTGTATTTTTAGTAGAGATGGGGTTTCACCATGTTGGCCAGGCTGGTCTCGAACTTCTGACCTCATGTGATCCACCCTCCTTGGCCTCCCAGTGTGCTAGGATTACAGGTATGAGCCACTACGCCTGGCCCTCATATCCAAATTCTAAAATACTCTGATAGCGGCAGAATTTGAACTGCCCTAAACTGTTGAGTCTATTTTTTATATTCTTTCTTAATCCAGTTGGGTCAGTATGATTATCTGTTCTGGCACAGGCATTTAGATGATTTGGGGGGTACATCGTAATAGATTGTGGAAGCCATGTATTTTTTTTTTTTAAACCCAAGCACTTGTAAATTCTGTAGCATACCTAGCCTTGGGGTGTGGGAAGTGGGTTGTAGCCCTGTGTTGGCTACAGCTGGGTTTCCTGCATTGCATCAGCCCTAGGGAATTAGAGGGTGGGGCCCTTGGAACTGATCGAGGGCATGTGACCAGGGTGTGACCATGTCACTCTGGGGTGGGGCTGCTGGGTGCTCCCTGGGGAAATATGAGCTCCCCAGCCTTTCTTTGATGGTGGAACCCGAGTGAAGCTTCAATGTGTATATTAGAAAGGGTCACGACTGGGCTTGGTGGCTCACGCCTGTAATCCCAGCACTTTGGGAGGCCGAGGGGTCAGGACACCTGAGGTCAGGAGTTTGAGACCAGCCTGGCCAATGTGGTGAAACCCTGTATCTACTAAAAATACAAAAATTTGCTGGGCTTGGTGGCTTGTGCCCAGCTACTTGGGAGGCTACAGCAGGAGAATCACTTGAACTCGAGAAGTGGAGGTTGCAGTCAGCTGAGACTCCCTGGGCAACAAAGCGAGAATCTGTCTCCAAAAAAAAAAAAAGAAAGGGTCCTGCTGGTTACCTTTAGGGCATGGGGTATGGGGGCTCTTGGAGAGGGAGATTTTCCTGTACACCTTTTTATTGGTAGTGTATAGGAAGTCAGACACCCTCTTAATCCCCAAAAACATAAAACTAAATTTGCAAAAATTAATAAATAATCAGGAAGCAATATTCACTTTTGGCCATTGTCTTAGTTCGGGCTGCTGTAAGAAAAATACCATCGACTGAGTGGCTTTATTTCTCACAGCTCTGGAGCCTAGGAAATGTAAAACTAATGATCTGGCAGATCCAGGATCTGGGAGGGCCTGCTTACTGGCTGTAGATCTCCTGGCTGTATCCTCGCGTGGGGCAGCAAGATCATCTGTTGGGTACTACGGACTGGGGACTAATCCTGTTCCTGAGGGCAGAGCCTCATGAATCACCTCCAGAGGCCCAGCACCCAGGTACATCACTGTGGGAATTAGGGTTTGAACATTGACAAATTCAACATTCAGCCTGAAAGAATTTTAGGGTACACAAGCATTCGGTCCATAGCTGCCGTTCCGAAAATTGGCTCCATTAAGCTCATTTCCTATCCTGATTTTCTCAAAAAGCTTCATTTCCGTCCTTTAAAGTACAGTTTTAGTAATTTTGTTATTAATTGTGGTGTTACGGTTGCCATTTAATCAAAGGCTGGGCCAGTGCTTTTTGACCCACTGATCCCTGACTCCTTTAGGACATTTATTTTGTTATATCTGGTTTTGCTGTTGCTTTAAGTTTGAGACAGGCTCTCGCTGGGTTGCCCAGGCTGGAGTGCAGTGGCTTTATTCACAGGTGCGATCGTGGCACACCACAGCCTCAAGAGAGCTGCCCGTCTCAGCCTTCTGAGGAGGGAGACTAGAGGCACACGCCACTGTGCCCTGCTTATATCTGGTTTTTAGTAGTTTTTTCCAAGTGTAGTTTACAAAATAAAATGCTCATCACCCGTTCAGAAGATTCTACCCAGCTCTCTTCCTAAGAAAGACATCTGTTGCACAAGTTTGGTTTCTGAAGCTTATGGAATGTACTCTTTTGAGGTGGCCTGAGCACATGTGGCTCTGTTAACTCCGGATGAAAAGTCAGAGTGTTTTCTGGGCAGCAGTCATTGGTGGGCTGGCGTTCTCAAGGCACTGTTAACTGGCACCGTATCTGCAGATGTGCCGCCGGCACCGCACCAGCAGGCTCCTCGGCTATGTGTGCAAGAGCTGGGTGTCACCGCCGCCTGGACTGTTGCTGTCTCCTCATCTTGGCACAGTGGTCGCACAGGCTCCTGGATGAGCCTGTGGGTGCACTGAGAGGCCCTGTAGGCTGCGGTGAAGGAAGCTTTCCAGGAGTGAGTCCTGTCGTTTGGGATCCCAGGCTCAGAAGGGTGGTGGAACTTGTGCATTGATGCGGCCATCTGGGTTGCAGGGAATCTTTTCTTCCTGCATTGGATCGCCTCAACCTCTCAAACAGAAAGTCTACGCCCCACTCATGCTTAACAGTGAGATCTGAGTTCTCCGGGGACACACACAGAGAACTTTGGCAGGACTTGCTTAACTACAATGATATTAATTTGTGAGCATATTGTGAAACTCGGTCTGCCTTTATTAACAGAATGTTTAAGTAGATTTCCTTGAAAGAATTGAAAGCCATCATCATGTTTAACTGGATTTGAGAGAAATTTCATTTTGAAGAAAGGCACTGTCAGAGGCATGCACTTACTCTATAAATCCCTTCAGCTGCCTATTCTTGATGAAGACTAGGAAGTGGAGTCAAGAAATCGAGAGGGTCGGCCGGGCACGGTTGCTCACACCTATAATCCCAGCACTTTGGGAGGCCGAGGCAGACAGATCACGAGGTCAGGAGATTGAGACCATCCTGGCTAACACGGTGAAACCCAGTCTCTACTAAAAATACAAAAAGTAGCCGGGCGTGGTGGCGGCACTTGTAGTCCCAGCTACTCGGGAGGCTGTGAGGGAGGAGAATGGCGTGAACCCGGGAGGCGGAGCTTGCAGTGAGCCCAGATTGCACCCCTGCACTCCAGCCTGGGCGACAGAGCAAGACTCCTTCTCAAAAAATAAAAAGAAATAGAAAAAGAAAAGAAATCGAGAGGGTCTATAAAACTGAGTTGATGGGGTGGGTTTTTGTGCTGTGTAACCTAAGGGCGCTTGGTAGAGAACCTCATGATGGTGGCGAGGAGCTGGTGATGGTCACTGAGTAAAATTAACCTGCCCAGATTTTAGACTGTGCTTGATGAGGGGAACCCTCCCCTTTCCTCTGCTCTTCATTCTGGATATGTTGGAGTTTGATAGCCAAGCAAAGGGTTGTAAAATCTGCCATTTTTCCTTTTTGTTCTCTCATTTCTTCAGAAATCTCACATTCTCTGTGATACCTCCACGGAACAAATCTTCCATACCCATCCCCTCTGGAAACAACCAAGTATCTCCAAGTGGCTTTCTTTTCCAAGCCTTGTTCATCTTCAGAAATGAGTTGAATTTCTTGACACCAAATATTTCAGCCCTAGATCACAGCCCTCACTTAAATAAAATTTAAGGTCCACGTTTCTGATCTTTGGTTGGAGTTTGGCCTGTGATACCCATAACTTTCCTTTTGGGAGGAGGTAGTGTTTCTTCTTGTGAGGTTTGGCTCCAGGGCACTCTTCTTCCTTTTGAAAAGATACAGCTTTCCTGTTGACCTTGAACTTCACTGAGGTTTACCTCCCAACCTCAGCCAGAAGGGAATGATTATTCGCTGCGGGGATGAGTGTGCAAGGGGGTGTCAAAGGAAAGGCAGGAGCAGCTCGCAGAGACCTGCAGGCTCCCACCGAGTGTTTTTGTGCATATCCTCACTGGCTGGTCCTCACTGCCACTCTGGGACATCACAGTGACATCCCATTCTACAGACAAGGAGCCTGAGTCTCCAGAACAGCTCATCCAAGCTCATTCCACGAGTGGGGTCTAGAACTCCCTCCACCCACAATTCCGCCCCTCGCATGGTTTGAGGAACAATTTCAGCAGAAGTGGAATAGTGAAACACGTTCCCTCTGCTTTTGTTCCTTCCTTATTTGTGCCCGTATTGTTTGGTGTTTAGGGGGGGAAAATTGATTTATGAGTGGAGCCTGGTTTAAAATAAAGGCAGAGCCTGGTTTTCATAGCAGGCATCACCAAGAGAGCTGTGATGTCAGGGAGCCCAGAGCCAGCGTGGATCGGCGGTGCTGGCTTGCTCAGCATGGAGACCAGCTGGAGGCCGCTGTGTGCAGCTCAGCTCTAAGGAGGGCCTGTGGCTATCATTGGAAGATGGTTATGTTAATTAAGTCCTTGTAAATAGCTTGCTCCTTGGGAGGGCTAAGGAGGAAAATGTCACATTTCATACATTCTTGTTGCACAAGAGATATCGGGGGAGAGGATTGAGGCTACACAAGTCAATGGTCACTGCCCAGACCAGACCCAGAGGCTGGTGGCCTTGGGAGCCAAGATGGCCAGCCCTAAACCTGGGTCGGTGCCACTGGCCCAGGGTGTGCAAAAAGGAACCCACAGAAGGTCCAGAACAGAGGGCGACCCCCCTTCCCCCACCCCCAAAAAAAGCCAGACATGGGAGTCAGCCTCTTTTTTTTTTTTTAATAGTAGAATATTGGCGTTTGTGGAAGCTGATGGCTGATCTTTCCTTTGATTGCATGATTGAAATTCTACTTATCAATTTTTCAGGAAGCCATCTAATTATACAAATTAAAATTCAAAGGAAAGCAAAAAGAATGATTACGCCTCACTCGGGGATTGGGGGAGGAGGGTGTGAAACCCGTCTTGCCTCAGATTATAATGCTGTCGTTTTTCATCTCCGAGGTCTTCACAAAAATTAACTGATTAATTCTCTTCCCCCCTTGGATGACGCAGCTGACGTGGAATTCTGTTTTTACAGCAGAGTCAAGGAGGGGCCAGACTGCAGTTTGACCATCAGAGCTTGCACCTGAACAAATGACAATTGCTGGCCCGAGCCTCCCTGGTCAGCCTCACCTAGAGTCACTTGTGGGTGGTGGGGGGATGGACAAAAGCTCAGATCAATAGGTTTGGCTCCCCGACCCCACTCCAATAACTCTTAAGTTGGCTATAGTTAGGGACGCTTTTTTTGTGTGGTTGCCTTTCAGAAAGCCCAGCACTGGCTAGGTGCAGTGGCTCACACCTGTAATCCCAGCACTTTGGGAGGCTGAGGTGGGTGGATCACTTGAGTTCAGGAGTTCGAGACCAGTCTGGGCAACATGGTGTGAAACCCCATCTCTTCAAAAAACACAAAAATTAGCCAGGTATGTTGGCACATGCCTGTAGTACCACCTATTAGGGAGGCTGAGGTGGGAGGATTGCTTGAGCCTGGGAGGTGGAGGCTGCAGTGAGCCATGAGCTTGCCCCTGCATTCCAGCCTGAGTGAAGAGCAGACCCTGTCTCACCAAAAATAAAAAAGCCAACACTAGCAAAACCAGTTTTTAAAATACGTCCACATGGATCTGCTCAAGGGTAACCCCACACATTCTATGACAACCTCCATCTCCTGACTGATCCGATATGGTCATTCCCCGTTTTGGGGGAACTTCCCAATCGTTGAAAGGGTTTGGTATCTCAGGGATGTTACATTAATTATTTATGTGATTGGAAATTGTGCTTTTTCGTAGCTCTTTTATTGAGAATCACGTAATTATCGCCATAAATCTTTTGGATGCCTTTTCAGCCTCGTTGCTGGGAAATTAGCCGTTAACTTACAGAACCTGGTAGACCTGCAGTCTGACCTTTGATAAAGTAACTCTTAATGTTTTGCATAACTGATGACCGTACATCATTATCCTCATTTCTACCCCTTGGGCCTCACTTTTATCTTTATCTCTCCTCTTTCTTTCCGCTAGATCGCTGAGAACCACTTTTTCTGTGTGTGTGTGTGTGTGTGGGGGGGGGGGGGGGGTTGTGGTGGTGTTCTTAAAATAAGACTGATTTAATTGTATTCCTTGGGGAAAAAAATACAGAAGACAATAGAGTGGGCCTTAAATGTTGTTTCCCAGTTGAGATTCAAGACACCTTTTTTTTTTTTTTTTAAAGACAGAGTCTTGCTCTGTCACCAGGTTGGAGTACAGTGGTACAACCTCAGCTCACTGCAACCTCCACCTCCCAGATTCACATGATTCTTTTGCCTCAGCCTCCCAAGTAGCTGGGATTACAGGTGCCTGCCAGCATACCCGGCTAATTTTTGTATTTTTAGTAGAGACGGGATTTTACCATGTTGGCCAGGCTGGTCTCGAACTCCTGACCTCAGGTGATCTGCCCGCCTCGGCCTCCCAAACTGCTGGGCTTATAGGCATGAGCCACCGTGCCTGGCCAAGATTCATTAAGCCTCCTTTAATCAATGTAAAGAATGCAGTTCCAGAGCAGTGACTTAAAAGCTGGGATATTGGGGACAGCTGTTAATGATCTGGACCTCACCGGGCACATTGGTGACAGTCAGAGGCTTCCAAAGTGCTCAGATCCTCCTGAGAAGGAGGATGGGCAGCAGCTCCTCTTCCCCAGGCGGCAGTCAGGTCTCCCTCTAGAGAATCCCACATACCCCAAACCACATGGGAGACCTTTCTTGCCTCCTCCATCAGCCTCACCTCTACCTGAAACGTCATGGGGATGGTTACACTCTCACACTAAGAAATACTTCAGCCCATATAGCTGGGACCAAGTGTCAAGGCCAGCAGCCTGGGACCCTGCCCTTGCTGGTGCTGACTGCGGTCCCCTCCAGCTGCAAGGAAGGTTCAGGAAGGTGGCATCGGACGAACGTTGGTTAGGAGCTGCTGGGGCTTCCCACCCGCGTTCTCACGTGGTAGAGTCAGGGTTTTGTGTTGTGCTGAGCTGTGGCTTTGACCCCTGACCCCTGCGCGGCTGTTTTGGAAAGCACTGTTGTAACTCACCTGGCAGCAGGCCTTGGCAGAGCCCCTCGAGTCGCCATGGTGTGCGTCTGCATCTCAGCGTGAGTGCGTTTGGGGCAGGTCCAACTGGCTGTCACTTGGTCTCTGCCACTGGAATACAATTTATTACATTTCAAATTGGTCAGTAAATTGGCATTTATAGCCCTAAAGTTAAAAGCAAGAGATCTGTTGGAATTTGCTGCTTCCAGAAATAACTGACGATTGTCTTGTGTGCATTCACTTGCTTTCTATTACGAGATAAGAAGCAGGAGGCGGCTGAGATGCACTTGGTGCAGCCTCCATTCCCAGTGCTTTGGGAAAAGAGCAAGTCCCATGTGTCCGCATGGCAGGTTCCCTTATAGAAAGTAGCAGTTAAGTCCCCAGTGAGCTGTTGTCCTGTGCCCAGAGGGTCTCCAGAGAGTAAGGATTCTTTTCTCCTTGTTTCAGGGTTCATAGTGGCGTCATGCACGCAGACTCCTGCAAGTTCCCCTAAGTTCTTAGAGGACTGCTTTGCCTTTTGATCTGAGAGTTGCAAAGTTCCATAAAGAATGGCCCTTGTGGATAAGCACAAAGTCAAGAGACAGCGATTGGACAGAATTTGTGAAGGTAAGAGCGTGTTTGGCGGTTTTTACCAAACATACGTAGTCCCTCACTCAAATCTTCGCTGGCTGCTCCCTTGAGTTGGCTGTGCCACTCCCCAAGCCAGAGTCCCTCCTCCGATTCCAACACTGCATACCATTGGCACCCTCTGCTGGGTGTCCTTGGCCGTGGGCCTGGCCTTGGCTTAGGACAAGGCCTGGCTTCTGGGGTGGGGTTGGGGACTAGGAGGACAGTTTCAGGGCTGGTGGGCCCTGAGGTCCATGTCTTCCATGTACCTAAGGTTATTTTGCATATAAAAGATGGTGTTGATTAGGACCATCTTTTTTCACTTCCTGAAATCTCAGGACGTTACCTGTTTTGGATTAAGATATTTACAATGCTGAATTCCCTGATACTATGAGATTCCTGAAGAGCCCAGCATTGCCCCTCGTGGTGTGTTCATGTCCCTGGTATCTTTGGAAATGTCTGGAAGTGTTCTGTTCATGAAAGGAAAAATAAACATAATTAAAATCTAATGGAAACCTGGGGACAAAACTCTGAAGTGTTGATTAAGCACTGCGCTCTTCCAGCTAGCGGGTGGTAAGAAACCACCGTGTGGATTCGGGTTTAGGGGTGAGTGCACCTGCCAGATGGGGTCAGTGCTACAGGGCTGCTCTTTGCTCAGGGTGATTGCTGGTACTGCCCTACAGGGTGGCTCTCGGAGGGAAGCGAAGATGGCTCCGCAGCCCCCTCTGCACCCTTCACGCACACGCTGAAGTCTAGTAGCTGATCCACCAATTTGCGGACAGGAATATGCAACCCACAGGCCTTCCCCTGCAGCTGCCCATATGGAATTGTCTGTCCTATAAGTAGATGTGGCTCACGCCACACGGGGTTGGGGACATCATAGACATTCTGCTGAGTGACTCCACGGCCTCACAGAACTCTGCACTGCAAGATCACAAAAGCACTGACATTCCTGGGGTTCAGTATAAGGAGTTTGGCGTTAAAGGGTTTTTTTAAAGTAAACATTCACAAATTATAAAAACCTACAGAGAGGTTGGTAGGATGGTACAGTGAACACCAATATTCCATTCAGTTTTCCAGATTCTTTTGAGGGGAGATAAAGACAGAGATATACATATAAAGACACTGTGTGAGTAGATGATGGATTTTCTTCCAGAACCATCTGAAAAAATTCAGGGGCAGCACTTTACTCTGGACTACCTATGGCATGGCACCTTTTATCCAATTTCCTACTGCTCCCAATACCGGAATGAACCCCAGGAATCTAACCTCAGGGACAGTATTGTCTAGTATAGGCTGCATATTCGCATTTCCTCCACGTCTCTTTGCCTGTGCAATAGATAAGGGTCACGCATTGTGTTTAGTTGTTACATCTCTCTAGTCTCCTTAGTCTAAAATTATCCCCTGGGCTTTTTTGACTTTCAGAGACATTGGACTTACTGAAGAGCCCAGGCCCCGTTGATTTGTAGACTATTCCACAGTATGGGTTCACCAGATTGTATGGGGAGTTGTAAAATTTACTCTTGACTTCCGGTGTAAAGGTGCTTGATTGAGGTTACTGAGTACTTGCTTCTGGAACACGCTTGTGACTCAGCTTTCCAAGGTTACTAGCAGGAATGCCTCTGGGGCTGACTCCACCCCCTGCACCCAGGATTCTCCAGGGGTGTTGCATCAGAAACTAGAATGGGATTGAAGAGCTAGCAGCATTTCCTCTGTGTGTTTCCATGGCTGTATAAACCTGACTTGGGCAAAACCATTGTCTGCTTGCAGACCCTCTGTCCCATCCAGACAGGTGCTGAAGGATGGTTCACCAACCTTCCCACCCCCTTCATGTGTAATAGGAAATTTTCAGCCAATTTTTTATAACAGAAGTTTGCATTACCTTGTCTATGCATGGTGTTCCAGATACATTTGCAGTTATATATTTTAAATTTCTCAATAACTATCAACGCAGACAGGCCAAAATGCAGTTACTCCAGTGTGGGTCACCATCTATATGTCAGCTCCCTAGGCATCTCATTAAGTACTCACAGTTGGTCCTAAGTGCTTTGTTGGTGCTCCTCCTGTGTATAAGCTGACTTACTCCTTGTGGCACCTGTTACGGGTCAGGACAGGTGGCACCCATCTCACAGGTGCTGCCAGAGTGGCGCTGAGCAGTAGGCAGTTTGCACCCAGGAACCCGGGCAGTCTGTTTTTTTCTGTTTGGCCTTCTCTCATACCAGCTCCTTGGATTCAGCTCTTTCTTCCACCTGAAGGCCTTGAACATCTAACACACAAACACACACACACACACCCTCTAGCTTTGAATTCTCACCATGTCTCTATTCTATCAACTACTTGTAGAATGTTCTGTATTGATATGCAGAGAGCCTGTCAAACTGTTTTTTTCTCCCTCCCCACTGCCTACGCCTGACACAGGGACTTCTGCGTCCCTTAGGTTTGTTTTTTTTCTTTCTAAATGATTAAAAGCATGAAGCTGCCATGTTCTGCTGTGCTTACCCGGTCTGCTCCCAAGCTTGTAGGAACTTTGTCTTCCTGCTCTTGGTGTCTGGATACACCAGCTCCTTCAAATTCGTCCCCTCCCGCCTGCTACACAATGCCAATATCAAGCCCTGGTCGTGGGTCCCTAGGCTGGAATCAGGCAGGCCTCTCCAGGGTCCCACTCCAGGTACTCCGCTGGAATCTGAGCATCACCCCTGCACAGATACTTGTACAGCCTTTCCCTGTTTTCTAAGGCCTGTCCAGCCCCTTCCTCTTTGAAACTTTTCAAAGCAAGAAAAAGTGGCATGGAGCTTGATCCTTCTGTGTGCCCAGAATCTGCCGTGGGGATTCACTCCGCCAGGCTGTGTCTCTACTCTGAGAGCAGGACACAGACAGTCTTTGGGACTCCAGCCAAATGAGCTGGAGTAATGGTCTTTCTAGCCAACGTAAAAGCCACATTTTAATTTTTTTAATGTAACTCTTTGAGTTTGCTATTTATAATTGTTCCTTTTTTTTCTGATGCCTGCTATCAAGCAATCCTATAATACCATGTAAGAATTATTACGAAGGAGCCCTCTCGTAACACAGGCTGATCAGAACAAGATTGTGGTCTCCTCATTCTCAAGTATAATGGAGATCTTCCTATCTGTTTAGTCTGCTGACATAACTGACATTGTGAACTGCACCAGCTGGAGGGTTTTAGTACCTACTTTATCGCATTATGCCAGAGCTCCTTTGGTTTGCCCCAGACATCTATTGGTTGGAAATGAGGGCTAGCTAACAATCTCTCAGCATTGCAAAGGGAACCCAGAAGAGCATCTTGCAGAGCCCTGGGTTTGTAGAACTTAATAAACCACAATGGCTGTTGTTGGTGGTAACTTTTTGTTAGAGCTGCTTCTTGTGGATTATGATAGAATCAGTCTGTAAACACTGCTCCCCTTTCCTGTGGCTGTTGCGATTGCAGCTTGAAAAAAGTATGTGTTTCGTTTTACTGCGTTTTGTTCGAATGTGTTAGAGACGTGGAAAATGGTCCCCTGAGGATGGTATCAGCTGAGTTGTGAGTAGTCCCCTTGTAACATGACTCAGGGAGGGTGCTTCTCCATTTCCTCTGCAAAAATAAAAGGGACCTCCTCTTAAATAAACAAGCTCATGAAACATTCCGCACCTCTGGAATGTTCTCACGACCACAGAGGATAAAAGGAATGAGAACGTTGAGCTGGTTGGGTGGATATGAGGAAAAAGGAGACAAGCTGGTTTCTGTGCAACACATAGATAGTTAGAAATTCTGGGAATCTCATTCTGCATCACCTTTGTCGCAGGAGGATGAGAAGTCTGAGAAGATGCTGCCGGGGATGAGGTGGAAGGGAGTTTCCCCAGTGGGCCTCTTCTGTGTCGCGGGCTCTTCTGCTCTTCTCAGTGGGTTGAACTTGCCATGGTGGAAGCACATGTCAGTGGGATGTACCCCCAAGAAAGGTCATTCATACGTCTGAGGAACAAAGACAGGCGCCTCCAGGGTCAGCAAGGTTACCGAAGTGGTCTAGAAGTCCAGAGGGAGGCTCTTTCCTTCTTCCAGCAGCCTCCTTGCCTGGCAAACACCCATCAGAGCCTCCAGGATGAGAGAGTGACTTTCTCTTTCCCCGAGGAAAGAACATAATCCACAGAGTGTTGACAAATGGTTTTGTTTGGTATTTAAGATTTATTTGTTTTTGTTCTGAGTAGCTGTTTTCTTTTCACCTATCTTTGTACAGATGCATTATAAAATCAGGACTTGTTTTGTTTTTGTTTGTTTTTTTAAAGCACTTTGAGCGCTTTGTAAAGAAACAGAGTTGAAGCCTGCCTATAGGTAGTCCACAGACAGTTCTAATAAATAACTTTAAATAGCCCCAAAATGTGGATTTTAAAAATGGGATTCATAATGTTGCTATACATTATAATTATATGTTGGGATCAGGCAATTATGCACATTTCCAGCAATTATGTGATTAGCTGTAATTACATTAGCTATGTAAATATACAATAGTCAACTAGACATGCCTTAAAACCCCAAAGCACAAATGAACATACCCAAACAATCTTATGCAAAGGTAAAAGGTTCAGGAAACAGCCAAGGCAAAGCTTCACAGACACAAGTGCGGTTCTTTGCAAGGGGTAAAGTTTCATGTTTTGCCTTATCTGTCCCCGGCTTTAAGAGAAACTCAGAGTGGGGAACCCTCCCCAGGGAACCCCTCACCCCACCTGTTCCTCCACCGACTCTGGGGATGGGGTTCATAGACTGCCCTCCCGTTCTGCAGCTGCGAATCAGGTTCGGTGTTTTATTTCTCTGTTGTTACTCATTTCTCAAGCACAAACATAAGCTTCTCTTTGCACCGGTCAGTTTGGTGATGGGCGGATGTCTTCATACTCACCACTTTTTTCTAATAGCAACATGTTAAGGCCGCTTTGCTTTTTTGGGGGGGGCCAGGGATGTGTAGTGCAACTGGAGTCTGTGGCTGGGGTTTGGGGGTTCATCACCGTCTTCTAGCTTGGTTCTGTAGCTGCGGTTTTCAGCTCCTGCGCCTACCACAGTGAATCGCGCTGTTTCCCACCCCCTGGTTGGTGGTGCCCTGTCTCCATCGATGATTGAGTTGAAACCTCCCACAGTGTGGCCCGGAGCCCCTGGGCCCAGCTGCCCGGGGCTTTACTCTCAGTGCCTGTCCTCTTGGTCCCGGCACCTTTGGGAAAAGAGCATCTCTAGTTTCAGGCCAAGTCAGTGCCTTGAGGGGAGCAGTGCTTGGGGTGGGCAGGGGGAAGGAGTGCCGCGGGGGGAACAGTGCATCCGTAGTCTCCGTGTTTGGAGGAGGCCCCAGGGTAGCCAGACAGCAGCAGACAGCAGCCCGCACGAATGCAGAGAACCTTCTGTGCTCTTCACACAGCTCAACCTAATTGACAGGTATTTGGGGTGAGTGTGAACCAGAACCCCAAGATACATTTTGCTGCCGGCTTCTTGCCCTCTCTCCTTTTCCAGAACGTACAGTGTTAAGCTGTGAAATGAGACTCCTCTCTGATTGCTTTCTACCACTTGGCTCTCTTGCTACTAAAGCTCAGGCACCTTGGCGTGCGCGCTCGAGGGCGTTCCTCTGTCTCTGTCTCATCTCCATCTACAGAGTGACCTCACGTGCCTTTCTCAGCCCTTCCACATCCAGCAGGAGCCTGGCTGAGCACCCCAGCTGGGCTGTGAAGATGCCGAGAGGGGAGAGCATTCTGGGTGTCCAGCGCTGGGGCACAGTGGGATCCCACACTCCCTGTCCCTCCAGCCTGTTTCTCATCACCTGAGGGTTTTGTTTTCCGTGTTCCGGTTGAAGAGATGTCTGTGCCAGGAGGGTCCCTCCCTTCCCATTTGCAACCTGGGATGGGTGACGCAGATTTATCCGAGACTTGGGAGTGAGGCTGAGAGTCAGTTCTTTCGTATCCTAAGAAAGGCTGACCGTCCCATCAAGGCCCGTGTGCTGAAACTGTCCGTGTGCAGGCTCAGGTGGAGCAGGTCTCTGTCAGGCAGCCATTTGTACTTGGGCGGTGGGTACTTTGCCTAGCTTAGTGCCCACCATGCCCAGGCTTGCAAATGGGGCTGTTTGGACTTTGATGTGGGCTCAGGCTCAGAGGGCTGAAGTGGTTGTGGGGAGGGGCTTCTGGGGACTGTGTCCATGTCTCGTTGTCGTTTTTCCCCATCACACCGTACACTCCCTTGAGGCCAGCCGTCCATCACCATTGAGTCATAGTCGACAGTTTGATTTACAGCCCGGGTGTCAAACAAAATGAAAAGCACGTGATGAATGGAGGGAGCACGTGCTGTGGAGGGAGGGGTGCGCTCCGCTCCGCAGGTCAGGGGCTAAGCGGCCATGCCGTGGCCTGTCTCTACAGGCACATGCATGCCCTGGATTATTTTTGGGGTGCTTTTCTCATCTTGAGGAGTGGCAGATTTTTTGGACTAAGGACAAAGTGACAGAATTGGACTGAGAAAGGTTCATGGGGGAGGGCTCGCTGAGCCAGCCCTGATTAGGAGCATTGCTCACAAAACCAGAGGAAGGACGACATCCTGGGACCTTCTGATCCCAGGACAGCCGAGGAGACCTCAAACAGTGGAGTGTGATGGGGCGGGCCACCATGGAGGTGAGGTGGAGACTTTGGGAATCTGCAGGAAATGCTGCTAAAGAGCAGAAGGGGTGGTGTTCATTGAGCACCTACTGTGCGGAGCGTCTTGTGCCGGGTGCTGTCCAGAGCTGAGCACAGCCTCTTGAGGTTGAGTGTGTTCCATTGCTAGAAATGGGAATCCTGACATGGTCCAAGGTGAGGCCTGTCCTGCATCCCAGCTGGGGTCCCGTTGCACACTTTGGCTCCACCAACACTTTCAAAATGGGCAGTGCGAGAGAATGGGCTTGTTTTTTTTTTTTCCTTTTGAAACCCCATAATGAGTGGTCTAATTTTCATAATGCAGTTCCCAGGAAGCTTTACAATATAGTTAAGAAATTGAGTCAGAAGCAATGTGCAGGCCTTTGTTTTCACTTACCTTGGCTAAATACTGAGAGACATGAGGGCTGGGGCTTCTTAGGATGCAGCTAATCTGAAAAAGGCTGGGTTGGTTCAGACACTCGACGTCACTCTCCTGACTTCCTTTGGCGCGTTGCATGGGTGCCCAAGCCTCCAAGCTCCAGGCCCGGAAATTGGTGAGAGCACTCAGTGTGCAAGCAAGGGTGCACGGTGCACTCGGCCCCTTTGATACCTGAAACGATGTCTGGGCAGTTTTGCTAATTGTTGCTGTGTGCTTGTGTGATTTAGACGAAGGCTGCTTTAAAACCCAGCCAGACTTTGTGTTTGCTCTGTAACCAGTGCATTCAGTGTGGCCTCCCACCCTTTGCGTTAGATTAGCCAACTTGGTTACTTTGGGTTGAGGACGTTCGGGGGCAGGGGGTAGGGGGTTGATGAGAGGAAAGACTTTTTTTTTTTTTTTTTTTTTTGAAATGGAGTCTTGCTCTGTTGCCCAGGCTGGAATGCAATGGTTCTGTCTCGGCTCACTGCAAGCTGCACCTCCCGGGTTCACGCCATTCTCCTGCCTCAGCCTCCCGAGTAGCTGGGATTACAGGCACCCGCCACCACGCCCGGCTAATTTTTGTATTTTTAGTAGAGACGGGGTTTCGCCATGTTGGCCAGGATGGTCTCCATCTCCTGACATCAGGTGATCCGCCCCACTCAGTCTCCCAAAGTGCTGGGATTACAGGCATGAGCCACGGCACCCGGCCCAAGAAAACTTTTTTAATGGCACAAATTCCACAACACTTAACTTGACAGAAGCAGACAAAAATCCAACACAGGCTGTCCACATTTAAAAGCAGGAAATGGGTATGCCATAGGCCGATTTTTCTGCCCTGTGTCTGCCAGAAAACCGTGTTACCCGCTAACTTCTGCAGCCTCCCTAGGGAAGCGCTCGCTGTGGGAGACATAGAGGGCACTGTGGTGGCTCCGTCCTGGGATGCAGCAGGCGCTGAAGAGCCTCCTGAGATGTTATTTCCGCTATCACCTTCAGAGCTGCCCTGGCCCTTAGTGTTGGTGGAGGCAGGATCAGGGAATGGAAGCCCAGGCAGGTGCAGGACCCCCCTGGGGAAGCTGTTCCTTAAGTTCCTTCAGTTGGGAACTTAAGTTGCCTCCTGAGAATGAGCTATTCCCTGAGAAGGCCTTGAGACAGACCTGGCAGCCCACCAAGTGGGCAGGTGACAACACAGTTAAGAGGGACACACCATTGAGCCAAATAGCCCTCATGTTACTGCAACCTTCAGACTCACTGATCCCACCTGTTCTTCTTTTTCTATAAAAGTGAGAATTAGACCCCAGAGTCATGTTTTCTCTCTCATTTCAAGCAGTTTCCTGCATGATTATTCCAATGGGAACATGAAATGCTTGTTGGCAGTTTGTCCAAAGACTGCTCCGTCGGAGGGTACCCACTGATCATCCCCATCCTGGCCTCTCTTCCCAGCTCTTCTGGAACTGTCTGGATCCATCTCTGGAATTGTCTGGATCTCTGTAGGTCTCTATTGTTAATTGACACCTTGTGTCGCACAGGGACTTCAGAATTGGCTTTGGGTGGACATCGCCTCTCTCCCTGACACAGCTATGTTATACAATCATCTTATTTTTACTTGACATAATTTCTATAGTGAGGGTTTTGGCAGAATTAAAAAATTAAGCCCGTGAGATGTATTACTCTAATGGGCCCCATCTCACTTTTAGTCAACATGAGAATTTTTAGGAAAAGCAGTCATTTCTAAAAGACTGGAGTGTGGTGTGTGCGTGTGTGTGTGTGTGTGTGTGTGTGTGGTGTTTGTGTAACCAGAGTGTTTGGAAAAGTGAGTCCAGTTACAGGTGTTTTTACCTAGTGCAGGAAAACATCTGTCATAATATTTGTCAAATCTCAGAGCCAAGGCTGTGCGAGTTTGGGTGGTTTCCAAGCAGAACAGGTTGAAAGTTGATAGAAATGGAAGCTGGGCCTCCTGGTTCAATGGGAGGCTGATGCTGCCCCAAAGCGCATCTGCCCACATCTGCCCTGCTCCTGCGATCACCCCTTAGACACCAGCTCAATAATCTCTCTGAAGAATCATTACTGGTTTCTTAGGAGCTACCGGGTAAACATTCTTCTGTAGAGCCCTGTTTACATTTGAGAACTTGCTGAGCTGAAAACCAGATAGCAAAGAAGCTGGTGAGTCAACAGAGCTACCTTACTCTGCTACAAAAAAGACTTGGCATGGGGGATTTTCCCGGAATGCTCCAAGTTTATCCACCCATCTTTGAGGGGTGTGCATGCACCATGAGTGGGGTGGCATAGTACTAACACCACATAAGGTCATGTTGTTCATTACAACAAGGAGAGGAAAGAAATTGGCAAGGTGGCTTAATCCTGAGGCGTTGGCCGGGCGCAGTGGCTCATGCCTGTAATCCCAGCACCTTGGGAGGCTGAGGTGGGTGGATCACCTGAGGTCAGGAGTTTGAGACCAGCCTGGCCAACATGGTGAAGTAGATAGAGTAGAGACATAGTAGTCTCTACTAAAAATATAAAAATTAGCTGGGTGTGGTGGTGCACACCTGTAATCCCAGCTACTTGTGAGGCTGAGGCAGGAGAATTGCTTGAACCCAGGAGGCGGAGACTGCAGTGAGCCGAGATCGCGCCATTGCACTCCAGCCTGAGAAACGAGCAAAACTCGGTCTCAAAAAAAAAAAAACTGTGTCTCAAAAAAAAAAAATTTAAAGACTGGTATTTCTCTTTAGAAGATTCTAGTAGAGTGCTAGATTGAGAGAGATGTGAGTGAGGAAC